>NC_064247.1:28279318-28582954 GCF_003254725.2 Canis lupus dingo | reverse complement strand
GGAAAACACAGGTGAATTATGTTGAATACAGTTAGCAGGTAGCTGTTGGGTGAGCTTTGGCAAGACATTTAGTTTTTTGACTATTAGTTTTCTTAGATGTAAAATAAATGAGTGGCATAATGCCTGGCCTAGAGTAGGTGATGAAGAAATGAATCTGTTTTTATTATGTACTGTTTTGCTCCCAGATGACTTATGGGTTGTGTTATGCCTGTTTTACAATTGAGGAAACCGAGGCACATCATGTTTTTAGTGGTTTGCATAGGGTCACTTGGCTAACCTGAGAGCTTACATCTTTCTGAGTCCAAACTAACATTCTTATCATTCTATACGACTTTTTTTTTTCTTTTTGTAATGTATGGAGTAAGAAATAACCACCCTGCATCATGATGGGGAAACTGTTCACTCTATCACATGGAAATCTGGCTTCCAAGTGCACAGCACAGAGTTGGCACTCAGTTGCCACAGAAATGAATGAAAAGCAGTACAGATGGAAGGTTGAGTTCAGTCTTCTAGCAGAAAACCACATATTGAGAGCACGGTGCTGTTTGTGTGTATATTGTTCTGCTGGACATGGCAGTTGGGTGCTCCCTCTTGCTATTGCTTTGCTCAGTTGCTGAGATCATAGGCATAGAGCATTTGGAAAAAGCCTGGCCCTCACATAAGCATTCAGTGAGATGTTAATTATTGCTAGTAAGGGAGTGATTTTACTGAGAAAACTGTAACATGTATGGGATTATCATTCACCTGCTTTTTCTGCTACATCATATAATTAGTTTTAACAGACTTTGTCCAAATCACATTGCTTTGTAGTTCTCATGTTGTTTGTACCTGTCTTCCAGGCCTGAAAGACCTGTCCCCGCTCCCTCTAAATCTCAAACGGCTTTACAAGGAGACACTGGAAATTGAGCCTATCTTGATAATCATCTCCCCAGGAGCCGATCCTTCTCAGGAGCTCCAGGAGCTGGCCAACGCAGAGAGAAGTGGAGAGTGCTATCACCAGGTCAGTGCCCATTCCCTGCTGTTTCTGCTATAGTTTCTGCTCCTCCTGCCCTGTTTGATTCTGTTCGTGTGACAGATGATTTGTGGTGCTAGGCCAAGTATACTATGTCCCCCAAAGTGCCCATGTCCTGCTTCCCAGAACCCATGAATTTGTTACCTGACATGGCAGAAGGAACTCTGCACCTGTTGTTCCCTGTCTTCATCTGGAGTCAGGTGGGCTCAGTGTAATTGCAGGGTCCTTACAAGGTGGACGGAGGCTGGGGAGGGCTAGTGGAGACCCAGGTGTGGTAATGCAGCCATGGTCAGAGTGGTGGGAAATGTTGTGGTGCTAGCTTTGCAGGTGCGTGAAGAGATGTGGGTGGTCTCTAGATGCTAGAAAAGCAAGAGGGAGATTCTCTCCTAGAGAAAGGACACAGTCTTGTGGTAAAGTCAGAGTCCTTGATGGTAGGTGGGACTTCTGATCTCCAGAAATTTAGTAGTAAATTTGTTTGGCTTTAAGGCACTAAATTGCAGTAATTTGTTATAGCAGTAATAGGAAACTGATATATTTGCTAACCTTTTTAGAATAATTTTTAAATTTGACTTGAATGCTTTTACAGTGAATCACAGCACTATTCACCTGCAAAAGCTGAACTACCTAAACTCGTGGGTAGAACTTATGTAGTATAGCTTCATTTTTTTCTGAGGTAAGTTTAGGAGCTCTAGTGTGTTTGGATCACCTCCTTTGTGCAATCGAGGTTGCATGCCGGTCTAAAAATGTGTTAATTTACCATCAGTTTTTGACAACTGAATAAACTGCTTTCATTGAGGATATTGGAGTGATTGAGAAGGAAGTGAAGAAGTAGGAATGTTGTGCAGAACATGAATAGAAGGCAATGAGAAAGCAGGGAGATGGGGTCCTGTGTCCACATGGATCCTGGTCAGGCTGTGGTCCTCAGCGAGTGTTCTGGACCAGGGCCCCTGCCACAGCTCTATTAGCAGGGACTTAGCAACAGGGGTAAAGCTACTTGCATTCGCAGAAGGTTTGACTAACCTTCTGAAGTTTTGTATACTGAACTTGCAAAATCGGTGAATATAGTAAAGCTTTTCAGAATGGACATAATTATTCATAATTCTGTTAAAGTTTTGTTGCTATCCTGAATGTATATAGTAAGGCTGATAGATTCTTCATTAAAATTAAAAAATTAATTTTTAACTTAAGTTGTAGTATAGCTTTCTGAGGGGATGGGTGGCTACTTGACATTTTCCTGTTATGCTTTTTAAAAATATTTATTTTTATTTTAAGATTTTTTTTTTATTCATGAGAGGCACAGAAAGAAAGAGATGGAGAGACACAGACAGAGGGAGAAGCAGGCTCTATGCAGGGAGCCCGACGTGGGACCCAATCCCGGGTCTCCAGGATCATGCCGCTGGCTGAAGGCGGCGCTAAACCACCAAGCCACCAGGGTTGCCCCAAAATATTTTATTTTTATAATAAATTATTTTTATGAGGTTTTATGAATCTAAGGTTTTTTTTCATATAATTGATACTTTATGGTAAATTCCGAATTGCCTATTTTTAGCTGTCATTTCCTTTGAGCAAAATACTATCCCTTTTCTCTGATTGTGTTGTACATAACTATACATGTTTTTTGTTTTTGTTTTATGTGGAGTTTATTTTGCATTTTAATAATGGCAAACTAAAAAATGCATCAGAACAATTCAGTCACTTTGTTTCACCCATCCTATTTGCTTCTTTGGGGGTTAGACCTGAAAATTAAAAAAAATAATCAATATATGAGTATTTATTAACTGTTATTGCATGCTTTAGTATGCAACGCATTAGACATGGTTCCCACTCTTAAGAACTTTGTAGTCTAATTGAAAAACAAAATCAATACTTGTAAAAGTCAACTAAAAAGTCAGGAAATGCTATCTTGTGTTCATTATGGAGACAGAAATCACTGTGTTTGAGGTAATCTATAACCATAGTCTTGAAAGTGTTTTGATCACGAACCCAATTAAGAATTTGAACCAGGACTCCCAGAGTGGTTTTTTTTTTAAAGATTTTATTTATTTATTCATGAGAGACAGAGAGAGAGAGAGGCAGAGACATAGACACAGAGAGAAGCAGGCTCCTTTCAGGGAGCCCGATGTGGGACTCGATCCCAGGACTCTGGGGGATCATGCCCTGAGCTGAAGGCAGACGCTCAACCGCTGAGCCAGGTGTCCCTCCCAGAGTGTTTATAGACTGTGTACATGCATACATACACCTGGCTGTCCTGGTGTCCAAGTATGACATACACTACCATTTACAAACATGACAGGCGGCTAGAATGGACGTGGTCAGTAGTCACCTGGGACCCCCTGCCTAAAACCTGCAGAATGACAATGCAGCCTGAGCACAATCCATCATCTAGGGTCTTCCAGCTCCCAGAACCTGCAGGATTTCTGCTTCAGGAGGGGCACCTACCTGCCAGTGCATGAGCATCCCTAGGCCTGATGCACCACAGAGCCCTTCCCCTCTGTCGCCCTGCCCCTCACACTCACACTCACCCTGCCCCTTCTGGCCCCCCCCCGCTTGCACTCACCCCACCCTTCACCCTCGCACCTCTTCTGGGCCCTTGCCCCAACCCCTGGTCCATCACCCTGCCCCTCTCAGCAGTCCCTAGAGGAGCAGAATGCAGAGTCCTTGGAGTCCTTGCCATGGGTGGGGATTTACTGGATGATGAAGGGCTAGGGACTGACATTGTTACACCTGTAGCTTGAGAGCCAGATATTGTGCAGTGTTGGAAAAATCAGAAGTAAATTTCAAGGAAGTATTGGTATTAATGTTTAATCCCTCAAGAATTCAAGACTAAGTTAAAAAAATTTACTTTTTTTAAAAAACATTCATGTTTGAGAGCATAATAAGAATTGCAGGAAATAGGGGAATGAGAAACAAAAATAAAACTATTCAATAATTCTTTACACTGTTCTGTAACTTGCAAACTTGTAATGATAACATATTTTTAATAAATAGAAAAGTATTAGAAATCTATTGATGAAGGATAAAAAAACATGAGAGCTGTTGGAAATGGCAGCAGAGTCTGA
The DNA here is from genome assembly GCF_003254725.2 of Canis lupus dingo. Classification (NCBI taxonomy): domain Eukaryota; kingdom Metazoa; phylum Chordata; class Mammalia; order Carnivora; family Canidae; genus Canis; species Canis lupus. The sequence continues at coordinate 28,578,883 of NC_064247.1, read as the reverse complement.
TATTTCTTATTAAAAACTTAGAACTCTCATCAGAATCACTGAGTTCAGTATGTATGACAGGTTCATTTGAATCTCTCCTGTAACACTTTATCAGGTCTGTTGTTTAGTATTGTTTTTCATTTTGTTTTTGCAGGTTGCTATGGGTCAAGGTCAAGCTGATTTAGCGATTCAGATGCTAAAAGAATGTTCCCGCAATGGGGACTGGCTGTGTTTGAAGAACTTACATTTAGTGGTGTCTTGGCTGCCAGTTCTGGAAAAGGTAGATTCAGATAAATGTGGTATAAATAGCATAGTATGGTCCATTATTATTATGTGGTATAATAGTAGATGATAGAATTTACAATTTTAAGCAAACATAATGTTTTTATAAAAGCCAGCTCTTTTCCATTTTTTTATTACCTTCACTCTGCATTTTATATTATAATAATGTTAGTATCAGACATAGATTATATTTATTTATTTATTTATTTATTTATTTATTTATTTATTTGGTTATATTTATTAAAGTAACTTTTAGACCTTATTCTTTTAGAACTCTTGACGATTTTTTTGTCATTCATTCATTCCTTTATTTTACAAGCACGTGTTTAGTACAGAAAAAAGCCAGCAGTTGCCCTAAGTGCGGGTTGCATACAAAATTTGTGCCTGCTCCGTTGGAAAGAACTTGGTTTAGAACAGACAGGCCATATTAATAACTGTAGTGTAGCATTGTAAACACTGTAGGAGAGAATTTCACTTTACAAAATACCCTCAGTGATGAATTCTGCCTGGGACTGTGGTAGTGAAGAGTTGGAGAAGATATCCTCCTAAGACATATTTAAATTGACAAATGAGTAAAAATTTGTCAGGTTCCAAAGAGATTATTAACAGGTAGAAAGAATAGTATGTATAAAGAAACAGACATAAAAATTTGAGTAAGTGACCAAAGCACACAGCTTGGGCAAAGGAATTTGTATGGTGAAGTTTTGAATTTATATTGTAGGCAGTAGAACACAACAAAAATTGCCAATAAAGGAATTGATGTCACTGTAGAACTCTGTGGAAGCCTGAACCAAAGCAGCGAGGACCCAGAGTCCCACAGGTGGTTGCTAGTTGAGGCATCTCAATTACTGCTAGCACTTATCTTGTACGTACTGTGTATCGGGCACTGTTAGCACTTTACATGGTGCTGTGAGGTATGTGCTATTACTGCCCTTGCTTAGAGTTGGTCTAAGTCCTAGAACCCAAGGTCACAGAGTAAATAAGCAGCAGAATGAAATATATGGGAATGTCACAGAAGGATTTTAGAAAGAAATTTTACTTATTACTAATGTATTTATAAAATGTAAATTAGTGCATGTATTTAAGTAGATTTTTATTGTTGCTGATTTGTACACAAGGAATTGAACACTCTTCAACCTAAAGACACCTTTCGTCTGTGGCTCACTGCGGAGGTCCATCCCCACTTCACTCCTATTTTACTACAGTCGAGTCTGAAGATAACCTATGAGGTAAGGAAACTTAAACCCCGAGTCACTTGGCGCATAGTGCGCTAGTCTCCATGTGCCTCCTAAACTCTGGAAAGAACTATCATTTCATACAAAACACACCAACCTTTCCTTTAAAACATTCAGTTCAATTAATGCGTGGGTGGAGGACCTGGACAGACATTGTCTAGAGAGGACATCCATATGACCAACAGGCACATAAACAGATGCTCATCATCACTCAACATCAGGGAAATGCAAATCAAAACCATACGAGATACCACCTCACACCTGTCAGAAAGACCACAGTTAACAATTCAGGAAACAGCGAGTGTTGGTGAATGCGTTGAGGGAACATCTCATGCACTGCTGCTAGGTATGTCACTGTGGGACGGTATGGGGACAGTGTGGAGTTCCTCAGAAATTAAAAATAGAGCTACTGTGTGATCCAGTAATTCCATGACTGGGTATTTACCCAAAGGACACAAAAACAGTAATTCAAAAACATACATGCAGCCCTTTGTTTATAGCAGCAAGATTTACAACACCCAAAATACAGAAGCAAGCTAGTGTCCATCAGTAAGTGAATGAACAAGGATGTGGTGCACATATATGGGAGCTCATTGCTCAGCCATAAAAGAAGATGAGATCTTGCCATTTGCGATAACATGGATGGACCTACAAGGTGCTGTGCCAAGTGAGATAAGTTAAACCGAGAGAGACAAATATGTGATCTCCTTTATAAGTGGAATATAATAAATGAATTTACAAACAAAAAAGCGGAATCAGACCTATAAACAGAGACCAGGCTGATCAGGGCATGGAGTCCGTGGTGGCATAATGGTGCTGTGTGGTGGGGGCGGATGGCAGCTCCACTTGTGGGGAGCACAGCATCACTGTGGTGTGTACCTGACACTACTGTCATGTTGTGTGTCAACTCTACTAAAAAAAAAAAACTTTTCATTTCGATGAGGTAGTAAGTCATCGAAACCTTTTCATTTTGATGAGTATGCTCATAAATAAGAGCATAAGATGAGGGGATCCCTGGGTGGCTCAGCGGTTTAGCGCCTGCCTTTGGCCCAGGGTGCGATCCTGGAGTCCCGGGATCGAGTCCCGCGTCGGGCTCCCGGCATGGAGCCTGCTTCTCTCTCCTCCTGTGTCTCGCCTCTCTCTTTCTCTCTCTCTCTCTCTTTCTCTCTCTCTCTATGTCTATCATTAATAAATAAAAAAATCTTTAAAAAAGCATATTTATAAAAACGTTTACATTTTCCTTTTATTTTTTATTTATTTTATTTTTTAAAATATTTTCTTTATTTATTGATGAGAGACAGAGAGAGAGAGAGGCAGAGACACAGGCAGAAGGAGAAGCAGGCTCCATGCAGGGAGTCCGACGTGGGACTCGATCCCGGGACCCCAGGATCAGGCCCTGGGCTGCAGGTGGCGCTAAACCACTGAGCCACCTGGGCTGCCCTACATTTTTCCTTTAAATTTTATTTCCTTTTTTTGGTGTCAATATCAGTAAGAGACACATAAAATTTAGTATTTTAACCATTTTTATTTATGCTGTTTGGTAGTGTTCATATATACTTTGTTGTGTAGCACATTGCCAGAACTTTCTCATCTTGCAAGACAGATTCTATCCATTGAGGAGCAACTCCCTGTTGCCCTGTCCCCAACCTGACAGTCACCATTGTACTGTCTGTGTTCTGGGAGTTTGGCTACCTGAGAGACTCCTCTATGTAGAGGAGTATGTGTTTGTCTTTGGGGGATGGCTTCTTTTATTCATGATAATGTCATCAAGGTTCATCTATGTCAGCGTGGGACAGGATTTCCCTCTCTTTCGAGTGTTGATAACATCCTGTTGTGTTTGCACATACTATGTTTCCTTTATCCATTCATTGATTCATGGACATGTAGGGCTTCTACCTCTTGACTGTTGTGAATAATGCAGTGAATGTGAGTGGGCAAATAGCTCTTTCAGATCTTGTTTTCAGTTGTTTTTTTTGGGGGGGCTGAGGGCATATACCCAATTGGAATTGCTGGATCAGAAGGTAATAATATTTTTTAGTTTTTTGAGGAACCTGCATAATGTTTATCATTGCAGTGCTGCATTTTTTTTTGAATATTTTATTTATTTATTCATAGAGACACAGAGAGAGAGGGGCAGAGAGAGGGAGCCCGACGTGGGACTCGATCCAAGGTCCCCAGGATCAAACCCCCTGCTGCAGGCAGCGCTAAACCACTGCGCCACCGGGGCTGCCCACAGTGCTGCATTTTAGTTCCCACCAACACTTGTTATTTCAGCATATGTGTGTTTATATTAACCATCTTAATGGTGCATGGGGATAGCTTGCCCTAGGTTTGATTTGCATTTTCTCAGTCATTAGTGATATTGGAAATTTTCTGCTTCTTGCCCATTTGCTATTTTACTTAGAGAAAGGTCTCTTAAGTCCTTTGCCCATTTTTTTATTGGCTTTCTGTTGCATTGGAGAGGTTCCTCATGAGATGGATAGTTAACTAACAGGGTCCTCCTCTTCACTGGGTGTGTCGTCTGCTTTATTGCACAGACATCAGGTCAGGTCTCATGGAGTTCCATTGTCTGTTCATTGCCTCTGTTGCCTGTGCTCTGGTTCCTCTCCAAAGAATCATGGCCAAAGCTGATCTCATGGAGTCTCCTCTGCCTACTTCTGGTCTTACAACAGTAAGCTGTACATTTAGGTCTTTAGGGTGTTGTGAGTTCATTTTTACATATGGTGTCAAGTTAAGGGTTCAGCTTTCTTCTTTGCAGATGAATATCTGGTGTTCTGACTTGTTTTCTGGCACAGCTAAGTCAGATTTTCAGTGGTTTTCTTTTTCCCATCCATCATTCTTCTGACAGATAGTGTCCAAACCTGATGTATCCAAGGCTCTCTGTGTTGGCAGTGTTATTATGTAACTGGCCAAAGTCATAAATAATAAACAGGATTAAAACTTTTTAAAACTGGTAAAAGAGGTTCTGCTTATTTTTTCCTGTTCATAGAAATTTGTTTTTTATAATCTTTGGGCTGAAGACAAATATTTTGGTAGTGTTTATGACTACCTGCTGCTTTAGATTGGTATTTTTTAATTTTTATCTGATGGTGTTAATCTCCTCTAAGAAAGAAAAACGATAGTATTAATCCAAGGAAGGTAACATTGGTTTAATATTTGGAAATATGTTAATTCAAAGTCATGACACTATTTAGTAAGAAGGAACATTTTCAGTATCTTCTCAGCCCTCTCCCAGTGCACTCTTTGACATACATTCTAGAACTGGATGGAGGAGCCACTGGGTAGGGGGTGGTTCTTCCCTTGAGTACATACCATGTAATACCTGCATATACAAAGTACACAGTGAATATTCCAATACACAAGGAGTTAATATTTATCAGGGGACCTGTTCCTTCAACATTTTAACCCTTTGTGCAGTCTTTTCCAGGTTTTTTTTTTCACGAGGTAGTTTGATTACCTTTTTATGGAAATTTTGTTTAGTCTAAATTGGTGACTTTTTCCTATTTCTTAAATTCATGTAGATTTTCAACTATTTGAAAATAATGCAGTTAATTATATTTTAAATTATTACTGTATATGTACATATATGTACCCACATGCATTTATTTAGTAACTTAAAGGCTGTTAAATCTCTATTTTGTTACTTTTTTTGATTAGTTGATTTTAAAAATTTACTCCAAATAACCAATATCATCATTTACTTTTATCTAGTAATTCTTTTCACTGACTTTCCTGCTTTATCCTTTATTTTCTTGTTTTCTTTAGATTTGTATTTATTTTTGTACTTCCTAACTTCTTTTGTTGAATACTTAGTTGATTCATATTTACTTGAAATAAGACTGAAATTATTATTATGTCTGTGAATTTGCAACTGAGTACATGCTTGGCCTTATCCCATAGTTTGACACAGTAGTGTCTTCATCTTGTTATTTTTCAAATGTTCTTTGTGTATGACTTTCTCTGTAATTGTAGATGATTTATTCATTTTGTGTTATCTTTAGTGTCTTAAACTCCAAGTGGCTGGTCAGTTTCCTATTAATTTCATGTTTTATTGAATAGTGCTCAGGAAATTGGCCTATTCTATGATAATTTTTTATAAATATTTCATAAACATAAAACATTTTCATTTTGAGAAGTATAAGTTTGGATATGTATTTAGTAAATCAGTGGCAGTTTTTCTTCTAATCTTAAGTCTTTTTATTTGAGAAAAAACAGAATGGAAAGGATTACAAAGGGAATGACTTCCTTATAGCAGGCTTTCTTAAAGTTCTGACTTGAATTATTTGTGCTTTTTGTGTAAGAAACCATTTTAGAGGAAGAATTTTACTTTTCTTACAAGCTAGTGAAAATCAATTTGGCAGACAAATGCACATGAATATTTTTAAGCTTAGAAGAATTTTTTTAAAGATTTTTTTCCAAAGAATTTATTTATTTGAGAGAAAGAGAGGGCACAAGCATGGAGGAGGGGCAGAGGGAGAGGGAGACACAGACTCTGCTGAGTAGGAAACCTGACGTGAGGTTCAACCTCAGGACCCTGAGATCATGACCTGAGCCAAAGGCAGATGTTTAATACTAAGAGACCCAGGAGTTCCATCCTTAGTAGAATTCTAAAGGGACCAATTATTATACACAAATGCATTTGATTTAAAAAAAAAAAAGAATTTTTTTTCAAGAAATGGGTTTATTTACTCTTTTTCTGAGAATTCAGAATTTGTCCTCTTCTTTTGGATAATTAAATAATATAAACAGATTCTATGCATGTGGGTAAGAATTTTTTGAATGAATTTTAGGCTAATTAGACACTTTGATTTTCTGGTTTGATTCTGTGTTTATGAGACTTGCAATGTCAGCTGATAACCACTTCGCCACAAGTGAACTAATGTGTAAGGAATATTAATTGTATGTAAATAGTATGTAGAAGACCTCATGGAAACTCAGCACCTGGAGAGGGAGACTAGTCTACGGAAGTAAAACCACATGCCCCGTGACAATCAATGTCAAATTCATTGTGTAAGTGACGATTCAGTTTCAGTAAACTACCTCAGTGAACATATAAAACATACTTGGTTATTTTGAATACTGTTGGTTTTATAGTTGTTTAATTCGAAAATTTTTGAATTATAATTGGTGTGAACTGTTAGATAACAGGAGTTTAGAACTAGTTTTAGATATGTATGTTTTGAGGTCAAAATGAGTCAAACTGGATAATAGTGAAAATTTTTCTCTATTAAAATGTCCTCAGGTGTGTTAAATATTAATTTTATTTGTAATATTTGAAACAATATGATGTCAATTTTTTGCATTTAGTCACCTCCAGGTTTGAAGAAGAATTTAATGCGTACTTATGAATCGTGGACTCCTGAGCAAATCAGCAAAAAAGATAATGTACATCGTGCTCATGCCCTCTTTAACTTTGCATGGTTTCATGCTGCCTGTCAAGAGAGAAGAAACTATATTCCACAGGTGAGTTAGGACACATCTTGGTTGTGTTGTAAGCTGTGTGTATTTCTGTATTAGAGTGTTTCTACAACTTAGTGTAAATGTGAACTAGGATTCTAACTTCTCATTTGGCTCATGACTCATAACTTCATATCTCTAATTCTGTCCTTGCTGTTCATCTTCTGGACTGTGGATAGTGCCATAGTTCACATGTCTCTGAGTTACATTGTCGGGGATGATGCGTGAAGCATCATATTCCTCTGATTGCTGTGGTTGATGAGGAGTTCAAGACCGAGTTCCCCATTGCTTTTTTTTATCGGGTACCCCTCCCGATAAAGGGCATTGATCCCCATTTATTTCCTCAAGCTGGAAACCTAGGAATTGTGGATATGACTTTCTTTCTCAGCCCCCCTCCCCAGTGCATTTCTGAGTCCTGTTCATTCTTCTTGCAAAATACACTCGAGATCTGTGCCTTTCTCTTCACGAGTTTTTCTGAGCCTCCTCACCTTTTACCTATACTACTTTCCAGGGTCACCTTCCTACTCTTTTTGCTCTATCCATGTAGCAGCCAGAATTGTTTTTCTAATGTGTAGGTTGGATTATTTCCGTACTCTGCACACAGCCCATCAGATAGATGGCTTTCTGTTGTGCTTGCAAGGAAATGGGCACACTTATTGCTGTGGTGTCCAGAAGGAAAGACTGGCCAGTCTTCAGCCTCCCTCCAGACCCCATCAAGCCGCACATCTTCATGGTCATTGAATTCATTCAACACTTTGTCACCACATCTTCCCCATGCCATGCAGTCCTAGTGGGCCCCCTTATTCTGTTCTTCTTGCCAAACCCCTGAGTCATACATTGTGTCACTTCTAGATTTCATTCTTCCCATCTTTTTTTCAGCCTTGCCTTACTGCTGTGTTCTCCTCAGCCTGTGCTCCTCCACCTGCCCCGGGTTTAACCTGTTTCACTTACCTGTCAACATTGGAATGCAGCTGTGGAGTTAGAGACCTGTACTGAGTTCTGACTTGAGATTTCCTAGCCCTGTGACCTCCCCGCAGAGTGGGCCAACTCCTCACATGTACCTTTGTCCTGAGGATTGGGTGGAATAGTGTATTCCACCCAATCACAAAGTCCATCCATCACAAATGCCTTGCACATCCTTCCCAAAAAGATTTGTCAGATGCGTGAAGTCGTGATGAGGTTTTGTATCCTTGCAAATGACACTTACAGGGAGGGTGTGCTACTACTTACTTGACCATGGAAGCCAGGGCCTCCTGATGGCAGTGACCTTGTTGAGCAAGTCACACTCCAGAGACCCAAGCCTGTGTCCCCAGTAGTAATCCTGACGGGTTCATGAGCAACCCTTGATGGTGGTAGACCTTGATGGAAAAAGCAATTATTTTTTAAATGAAATTTGACTTTTTTTATTAAGGGATACATGAACATAATATAAATTAATAAGTTACAAGAAGATTTGCAACTAAAATTTAGTCTCCTCCCATCCTCGCTCTCTAAAAGCACTTCTGTTCCCAGGGCAGCCACTGCTCAGCACTGCTGGTTGTCCTTCAGAAACAGGGCATATGTAAACAAGCATATTTTATGTATTTATATACTGACGTATGTTCTTTTTAACTCTAATAGCAGCACATTACCAATAACAGTTCTGTGTTTTGCTTTATTAACCAACACATTTCAGAGGTTTTTAAATCTTAGTAACCATTTCATGGCTAAATTTTAAATATTACTCTTGTTCATTATATTGATAGACTTTTAAGCAGTTTTGTTTTGTTGGATAGACATATCAGTCTTGGCTATTAATAGAAAATATTGCAGTGGTTATTCCTACATTTGCCTCATTTCATATTTATTGATGGTTATAATACCTAAGTTGGAATGTTTGGGTCAAAAGATAGCTGTATTTTAAGGAATTTGTAAATACTACCAAAGTGTTCTTTTTAGAGCAATTTACTTTCACACACACACAAATACTTGAAAGTGTCACATTTTAAAAACATGTTAAGTTTGTTCTCTTTTAAATGATGAAATTGGAGGAAAACCTAGTCAAAACATAAAATACCATTAATTGCCAGAGACTGTGTCACAGGGATGTGCACTACACAAACTGTTTTATTTTACTTCTTTTCCTCATTTAATCACCAACTTCTAGAAATTAAGATCCACTCACTACCAGTTCAGTTGAGTTTCCATTCTTGAAGTCAGTAAAAAAGATTTTTTTTTTGCCATTTTTCATTGCAGTGCCGTATTTGGTTGAAGAATTACTTCCCCTATTTTACACATGAGTGCTGTCCTTCTAATTCTGCACTTCATGTAACATCCCTTCTCTTTGATATTTGCTATTCTTGATCATCCTGTTGCTCTTACTAGACTGTGAGCACGTTGGCACCCTGCTTTCTTCTTTATTGGAATGCTTCACACCATGCCTGGGTTTCCAGGTGGGCTGAGCAGGGTGCCATGGGCTGTCTGAAGAAGCCCTCCACAATTTATAACAGTATTTCTACTAGAAAATATGACACAAATAACAAATACTACTTTCTGATTTTTTTGTGCCATATTTTTTTTTAGGAAAAGGAAAGAAACTTTATTAATATGAAAAAGTTAATTTACAAAAACCCCTTAAAATGATGAAATGAAGCTAAGAAGTTCACTGATACATAAAAATCAATTGTAATTCTATATCCCAATAAAAATACACATATGATAACATTTAAAAATACTACTACTTAAGTAGAGTTAAAAACATGAAATGCATAATAATACATTTCACAAAATGTACACAAAAACTCTATAATAAAAGCTGTAAAATATTTTTAAAGTCCTTCATATTCCAGCATTGACATACTCCTCAGAGCACAGTTCTTACCATTTTAGAACTAGAATCTCACTTGGAATTGCTGTTCGAGGTTACTGATGGCTGCAGTCTTCTAACTGCAGAGTTTTATAAATACTAATCTTTAAAGTATTAGAAAAAGTGTTTAAATCTACATTCACAAATAAGGTCTAAGAGAGTGATATAAGAAATATTAACTTTTTTTTTTTTTAATTTTTATTTATTTATGATAGTCACAGAGAGAGAGAGAGAGAGAGAGGCAGAGACACAGGCAGAGGGAGAAGCAGGCTCCATGCACCGGGAGCCCGACGTGGGATTCGATCCCGGGTCTCCAGGATCGCGCCCTGGGCCAAAGGCAGGCGCCAAACCACTGCGCCACCCAGGGATCCCTATAAGAAATATTAAAAAAAAATTAAAAAAAGAAATATTAATAAGACTTTGAGTTGGTAGAAAATTTATTTGGAATATTTCAGGAAGTTTAACAACTGTGGACAGGCACATACCACTTACCCCTTTAATTCTTAGCTTGGCTAAAACTTAGTGAGGGGAGTTTAAATCTCTTATGATTTTTACAATATCTATAATTAAAAACATTTTTATCCAAGTGTTAGTGATGCCCAAATTTTTATATCAGACTCAGACTGGTTCCCTAAGTGCTAGGTTTTGCCTCCAACTATTTGACTTACCCAGTTTGTTTTAAAAATGTGTATAGGGATCCCTGGGTGGCGCAGCGGTTCGGCGCCTGCCTTTGGCCCAGGGCGTGATCCTGGAGACCCGGGATCAAATCCCACGTCGGGCTCCCGGTGCATGGAGCCTGCTTCTCCCTCTGCCTATGTCTCTGCCTCTCTCTCTCTCTCTGTGACTATCATAAATAAATAAAAATAAAAAAAAAATTTAAAAATGTGTATACAATGGAATATTACTCAGCCATTAGAAACAACAAATACCCACCATTTGCTTACGTGGATGGACCTGGAGGGTATTATGCTGAGTGAAGTAAGTCAGTCGGAGAAGGACAAACATTGTATGGTCTCATTCATTTGGGGAATATAAATAATAGTGAAAGGGAATAAAAGGAAAGGAGAGAAAATGAGTGAAAATATCAGTGAGGGTGACAAAACATGAGAGACACCTAACTCTGGGAAATCAACAAGGGGTAGTGGAAGGGGAAGTGGGCCGGGGGTTGGGGTGACTGGGTGATGGGCACTGAGAGGGACACTTGGCAGGATGAGCACTGGGTGTTATGCTAGATGTTGGCAAATTGAACTCCGGTAAAAAAATTTTTAAAAAAAGGACTGAAAGCCCACATATTCTGCATTCAAGTACTAGAACTGAAGCTTCTCAGGAGCACAGAGTTTGTCCCCCTTGTTTGTTGCTGTGATCTCATGGACCAGGACAGCGCCTGGTATGTAACAGGCACTTAGTAGCCTCCAGGAGCTCACGGAATCTTCCCAGCCTTGCATTCTTTCAGTGTCCCCTTGACCATCAGTGACATCATCAGAAGTCATTCTTCACACCTCTCATCTTGGTGTCCTCACCAGCCATGACCATGCGGCACTGAAAGTCTTGAGTTTTACCATCCTGACTCCCTGTCTGCTCTGTTCCCCTCCCCGTCAGGACACCTGCCCTAACCCTTAGCTCAGGTAACAGTTGGACATACCGAGTATATACCCTTCCATCCAACACATTGGAGCCATGAGTCTGTTGGAGTGATGGGTCATACCCACCTTGCTTTTCCCTCCCCCACGTTTGGCTGACAGCAACCTGAGGGGGGAGTTATTTATGTTTTGGTTCCTTATGCCCAGAGCTTTACATGTAACATCGTGTAATAAATGTTTTGAATGATTAATGAATGAATGAAATCTGTGTTGATGCTCCTAAATACTATTTAGACTTTAAAATCTATTTAGACTTTAGATTTTAGTTTCTACTTATTACTTTGAACTAATTAAAGTTAATGGAAGTATCATCAAAATTACATTTTTAAAATTTTTATATAATGAAGAGTTCTATGAATGTACTTTTTTTAAAACTTTTATTTTTTATTTTATTTATTTTTTTATTATTTTTTTATTTGTGATAGTCACAGAGAGAGAGAGAGAGAGAGAGAAAGAGAGGCAGAGACATAGGCAGAGGGAGAAGCAGGCTCTGTGCACCGGGAGCCCGACGTGGGATTCGATCCCGGGTCTCCAGGATCGCGCCCTGGGCCAAAGGCAGGCGCTAAACCGCTGCACCACCCAGGGATCCCCCTATGAATGTACTTTTTATACAAGAATTGTAGCTATTAACTAAGTTCATAATTTCCAATATGAATGCTTGCTGGGTAAAATGTACAGAAAATAATGCTGTTTGCCTTTAAACATTTTTTTTTTTTGTAATATTTCTGTTCTCATGTCTGAGGACAAAAACCACAATTCTGAAGGACAAAATTATAGGAACTATCCCAATGTATATACCATACTTAGACTAAAAAATTTACCAATTTGTTCTATGACTGAATTGCCACCACACTTAAATGTTAAAAACTCTTCTAGTATTAAAAGACTTTGGCATGACTTTTGGCAATCAAGTTTCTTTTAAAAAATTACTGTTATATTTGAGCTAACAGTTTTTATTAAAAATTCTCAAGAGTTGCCCTTTTATTTTTCTAGCATATTTTGAACATTCTTAAGATTATAAGAGCAATGATATGTCTGTGTGTGTATATATATCTTTGAACATTGCTTATAGTTCTGTAATATTTGTAAATTTGTTTCCATAGGGTTGGACAAAATTTTATGAGTTTTCTTTATCAGATCTTCGGGCTGGATACAGCATTATTGACAGGCTCTTTGATGGTAAGTTTTACTTGTATTAATACCAGAGATAGTATTAATGTGAAAAATTGTTTAAGATCTTACTAACAATGTGATTTCTTCAAGAATGATTTCCTATAATGAAATTTGTTTTCTGTTTTTCATGTGTTTTATGTCCTGACTGCCAAGCTTGTGTTACTAGATAGTTCTTTATCTGTTGTGATCATTGGTTTTATATGCCATAGCTTTCTGATTGATCTGTAGCTTTCAGGAAACAGAAGGCTAGAAAGACCTTGTCTTCAGTTTGTGGCCTTCCTAAGTTTGAGGCTCATGAAGAACTATTCAGATCTCAGGAACTGTTAAAATCCAGGCTTATGGTAGACTATGTTCACTATGGTGGATCTGTAGAATCTTACAATTAAGTAGGAGTCAGGATTGAAATAGGGCAACAGGACCATGTGATCTGATGGGTGGAGACCATCCAACTCTGTGCCTTTTGAAGACAGGAGTGGTACAATCTCTGATGTGTATTGTATAGGGCCAGGGCAAGGAGACACTTGAGTTGAGACCAGTGGTGGATTGGAGGAGAGAGTATATTGATTATAATCTCAAACTTGAAAATGATTCCTGTCTCCCCTTCCCACCCCAACACCCTGCCAAGCCGCCCTTCCTGGAGTCAGCCCTGCTTCGATAAATGGCACCACCATTCATGTATTTGTTCAGGTTCATAACCTATGAATCACTCTAGATTCTTTCTCTGATCTTTAAACATTCAGTGTTTGGGCAACTTCTGTCCCTCCCATGTCCAAACCAGATCATGATTCTGTTCATTTAATCCAAGCAAGAGCTTCTTCACCAGTCTGCTTTCTGATTTAGCACCCTTTGGAAATTTGTTCACATTGTGAAGAAACTGTTTAGAAAAGTAAAATAAAGTATATAATTCCCATTTAAAACCTACAGCAACACTCGTCATCTTTCCTTTCCTCCATTGAGCCAGGCTCATTCCTACCTGAAGGCTGTGGTTGGTGCTTTTCTGTCTGAAATGCCTTTTTTTTTTTTTTTTCCTCAGACCTTCCTATGTCTGTCCTTATCATTCACATCTCAGCTTCCAGGTGTCCTCTTTAGATACGCTTTTTATTACCACCAGTCTAAAGTCATTTAAAAATTACTCTCCACCCCTTCTTATGTTGTATTGTTGGAGTACATGAGTGCTACCTCGTAGTTTTTTTTATTGTTTTTTTTTCATTTGTTGTTTTCTCTCTTCCTACTAGAGTGTAATCTACCTTAAAGTAATGTCTTTGACTGTTCTGTTAACAATATTCCTTGACACCTGTGGTAGAACCTAGCCTACCATGGGTACTCAGTTATTGTTAGGTGAATTAATATCAGATATCAGAAATGATTCTATGACTTAACTTTGGCAGAATGATAAGATTAGACATCTAGGATGTGTCCAAGTCTCAATTTATTTGTTTATGGGATGAAAATTTTGAATGGACTATGTACAAAATGTACTTACATCATAAGACCAAAGCTCAGTGAAATTTCTACACAATGAACATACTTACGTCACCAGTGCCTTAATCGAGAAACAGAACATCACCACTACCTCTGATTCCACTCTGTCTCATGCTGCCTTCTGGTTCTGACCATTTCTCAACACCCACCCACCAGCTCTTGTGGTGAACAGTAGCATCTTACTACATAGATCAGTTTTACCTTATTTTGTAAAGCTGGAGTCATGCATCACATATATGCATCATATACAGTCTTTAGGTTCTTGGATTTAACATTATATTTGAGAGATCCACCTATGCAGTTACATGTAGTTATAGATCATTTATAATCAGTATATATATAGTATGCCACTTTTTGATTATAATGCTTCCCTGGATGGTCATATGGGTATCTTAGGGTGATTATGAATAATGCTGCTGTGGCTTTGGGTAAATAGTTGGATGTATTTATATTGAGTATATGTATGAGTAGATAGGGTATTTACTTGTTTACCATTTGTTCATCACTAGTGAATGCCAAATAATATTCCGAGTGAGTTTTTCTTTAACAAATTTTGAATTATATATCAGAAAACTGTACACAAATTTACAATTTGATAAATAGTCATATACTGAACCTTTGTAACTATCTCCAAATCAAGAGTAATACCACCCTTCCAGAAGTGCGTCTTTTTTTTTTTTTTTTTAAAGATTTTATTTATTCATGAGAGAGACACACAGAGAGAGGCAGAGACATAAGCTGAGAGAGGAGCAGTTTCCCTGCAAGGAGCCTGATGTGGAACTTGATCCCAGATCCCGGGATCACGCCCTGGGCCAAAGGCTTAGCACAACCGCTAAGCCACTCAGGCATCCCAAGAAGTGTGTCTCTTATTCCTTTATGCATGTGACCCAACACTGCCCCATTCCATGCTAAGGGTAACCTCTTTTCTGATTCTATAAGCTGTTGTTTTTAATGTTAATTTGGACAGAGTTTTCTGGAGAATATATAGTAATGCTTTAGCTTGTATTGAAACTTGGTGATTTCTTTCTTTCTTTCTTTCTTTCTTTCTTTCTTTCTTTCTTCTTTCTTTCTTTCTTTCTTTCTTTCTTTCTTTCCTTCCTTCCTTCCTTCCTTCCTTCCTTCCTTCCTTCCTTCCTTCCTTCCTTCCTTCCTTCCTTCCTTCCTTCCTTCCTTCCTTCCTTCCTTCCTTCCTTCCTTTTTGTTTTCCAGTTTTTATTTAGATTCAAGTTAACATACAGTATAGTATCAGTTTCTAGAGTAGAATTTAGTGATTCATCACTTAAATGTAACACCCTGTGCTCATCACAACACAGTGCTTCCTTCATGCCTACCACCCCTCCAGCCCATTCCCCACCCCCTGACCTACCTCCATCAACCTGGTTTGTTCTTTGTTGTTGAAAGTCTCTTATGGATTGCTTTCTTCTTCCCTCCTCCCCTCCTTTTTCTCCCCATTCCTCTATGTTCATCTGTTTTCTTTTTTAAATTTCACATAAGAGTGAAATCATGTGGTATTTGTCTTTCTCTGACAGGCCTATTTCATTTAGCATACTACTCTCTAGCTCCATCCATGTCATTGCAAATGACAGGATTTTATTCTTTTTGGATACAAAAAGATACAATGGATACAAATGATACAATTGTATATGCCATTTTAAGATGAAGAAACCAAAGCAGGGAGTTTGAATGATTTGTGATTATGTTTGAAGCTTGTGAGAATTAATAGCATTATATCATTTTATATATACCACACCATTGAATTGATGTGAGTAAGAAGCCAGTGCTTTAAAGTGATAGTGAATCTCATGGTAAAAATCTAACTATATAATCTCAGGATTACAGAATTTCTTGATATTGGAGACTTCCACGTATACAGAGTTAAGAAAGAGAAAAAGTTTTAATTATAGGGATGAGTAGGTATAGAAATTACATAGCTTCCAAGACCTGGAGTATACGTATAACCTTGAGCTTCCTGATCTGTAAAATAGGAATGATAGCAGATACTACATCCACTGGCTCAATTCTTGAGAATTTTGAATGAGAAAAGCCATAGGAAACATTTAACATTTGATACATTGAATATATTGAGTAAGCTCGCAATAATTATTGACTTACTGCTATTGCTATAATTTCAGCTCTGTTTTTATTTAATCCTAAACAAAATTCACTCTAAGATCAGTGAATATAAGAAAAACAAGATCTTAGAAATTCTATAAAATATTTTATATAATAGTTATTTGTATCTTATAAGGTGAAAGCTACATCAGTGTTTCTGTATGCCCTGGTGATCTATGAATGAATGACATGTCCATTACCAATATATTATTTAATGAAGACCCAGGCAGAACTAAGAAATTGAGTCCTGGTGAGGTGCCTTATTATAGCTATTTGGCTGCTGTTGATAATGAGAGGTTGGCAGGAGGCAGCTTTTATTAGTCTTCCATGCCACCACAGCCTGGACCACGTGTGTCTTCGTGCCAATCTCTGCATTTTATAGTAAGTGAAACTAAACCAGTGGTGCTAGCAGTCATGTCAAGTAGCTAGTTTAAGTACAGGTACAGTTGTTTCCTCTATTTACTGCAGACCTGAGATTTAATTCTTACAGTTTAACACTACCACTGAACTGTGATTAAGAGGATGCTTTTGTTGCAAAATGAAATAATAATTTTAAAGTCTCACTTTGTGTTGTTTTATACTAGATTTCTCTTTTAGAAACTGGATAGTTGACCATTAGAATCATGACAGTACAGGACTATAATGTGTAAAGTTATTTTGTAGAGTTTTCTTATTCAGGTAATTTTGATAAACTGAGGTTTTCATCATTGTATAAAATTAGATTTTGGAAATATTCTAAATAATTTCCCATTTAAGGAGGCAGTGTTGTATAGCAGACAAGAGTATGACTTTGGTTTCAGAGCACCTCATTCTGGTTCAGATATGTGGTATTATGTGATTTTCTGATTTGGGTCACATCCCCTTCCTATTCCTCAATTTCTCCATCCATATAACTGGGTAATTTTAATACTTCTATGTTAGAAGGCTTAAGTGAGTTTGTATATGGAAAACATTTGGGGAATTTTACTTGATTAAATAATCTCACTATTAGCTCTTCTGTGATTATGTTAATTATTAATAAGAATTTATTAATGAACTTTACATTCTTATTAGTGAACCTTTTAAGGAATGATTTAACTAAGTTAAATGTATATTGTTATATCCTATAAGTATAACTGGAGCCAGGAATTTAGTTAATATTTTAGAATAATTTAGAGTATTTTTAGAATATTTCTAAAACCTTAGAGATAAAGCTAATAGAAGTTATGTTTTAAAATTATAGGTACTAAAGATGTGCAATGGGAATTTTTACATGGTTTACTTGAAAATGCTATTTATGGCGGACGCATTGATAACTATTTTGACCTTAGAGTTCTTCAGTCATACCTGAAACAGTTTTTTAATTCTTCAATAATTGATGTTTTAAACCAAAGGAACAAGAAGAGTGTTTTTCCATATTCTATATCTCTACCCAAATCCTGCAGCATTCTGGTAGGTATAATTCATCATTTTTAATCTATTACCAGATACATAAATCCTTTCTTAAATTGTTAAATAAATGTTTCTTTTCAAATACACAAGTAATTCTCATTCACAAATACGGATTATTATTACGCCAGTGCATGGCCTGATTCTATGAACTCTACTTAGGTGTCTTGTTCACCTTTGGAAACTTAGGAACTGATTGATGAGAGTAGGATATAGTGTGTAGGTACATCTCACAGACAAGTGTTAAGGCTGCTGTGAAGATCTGGAAGGAGAATGCATACCAGATCCTAGTGGGAGTGAGAGGGCTCTGGTGGGTTAAAGAACTGAAAAGAATCAAATATTTAACAAGTGTACCTTCACTTTCTTGCTTATGAATGTAAAGCAGATCTAACTATATAGGGGATACACTGTAGATGGCTTTGATGGCAACGTTTTGTTGATGTGTGTTTATTTTAGCCAACTGAAACTTTTCCCCTGGAGTCATCCTATGAAAGCCATGTAGAATGCAGTCATCTTTTCCAGAAAATAGTACTAAATATAGCCCTGAGGTTTTGGTTCTAATTTATTTTACCACAAACTTATCTTTGCTTAGTGTCAAATAATGTTTTTATTACCTAGAATATTATGATCATGTATCTGTTCATGAATTACAGAGATATATATTCAATTATATAGGTCTCTCAAGATTGTGGATTTTTCTCTCATCCTATTTTTCAAGAAAATTCTTTTGGTTCAGTGACATAATTGTCAAAAGTCAAAGTTTAAAAATCAATATTAAATATGTTACTGAATAGATTTCCTATTATGTTAAGTATCCCATCTGTTTTGTTTTTCAGTGTCTTTCATTCATTTACTCATTTATTCAGTAAGAGCCACTGACCATCTCTTTGCCCACTGGTGGCCCAGTTTCAGGCCACATGAGTGCCGTGGGCATCTCTGGGGCTGACGGGAGGGCTTCACCCAGCAGATAGAGCCATCCCATGGTTACTCTTGGTCCATTTATTTCACATAGTGCACTGACAGGTCTTCCCTCTCCATTTGAGCTTTGTTTTTTTATTTTTTTTAAAGATTTTATTTATTTATTCATGAGAGAGAGAGAGAAAGAGAGAGGCAGAGACACAGGCAGAGGGAGAAGCAGGCTCCATGCAGGGAGCCTGACGTGGGACTCGATGCCGGGTCTCCAGGATCAGGCCCTGGGCTGAAGGCGGTGCTAAACTGCTGAGCCATCCATTTGAGCTTTAAACTGAGAAATAAAACTACAGAAAAGTGCACGTCATAAATGTACTATGCAGTGAATTTTTATACACTGAACACATGAATGTAACCAGCACTAGGACCCAGAAATAGAACATTACCAGCCCCTGTTCCCTTCTAGTCACTGCCTCCCCCACAAATGGTGCATTGCCTGGGCTTCTAATTGCCTACATTAGCTTTTTTTTTTTTTTTTTTTTTTTTTTTAAAGATTGATTTATTTGAGAGAGAGCATGCACATAAGTGGGGAGGATGGGGTGAAGGCAGAGGAGAGAGAGAGAAACTCAAGCAGACTCCCGGCTGAGCATGGAGCCCAACATATGGGGCTCAATCCCAGGCTGAGGTCATGAGCTGAGCCAAAACCAAGAATCACCCAGGCGCCCCAGCCTACATTAATTTTGTGTGCTTTTTTGAGTTTCACATGAATGGTATCATTTGGTGTACATTCTTTTGCATCCAAGTGAAGACAAATCTGTGTAGCTGTCATTTAAGAAACATGTCTGTGTATGGTTGTCGAGGGAGAGAAGATGCTAGCCAGTATACATGAGAAAAGATCTCAGCCATTTTGATGGGGAATAAGAGTTTTACATTTATAGGATGATTTATGAGAGTCAACATTATGCTTTCTATTTAATAGAGCTATATATAGTAGGAGGAGGCCAGAATTCCCCAGGAGGGCGAGAACCCTGGCTTGTGCTCTATGCCGCGTACTTACACATGTGTCCAGGCTTCTACCCACAGACTCACATATGTACATATGTATTTCTGCATGTGTATGTTGTGATGGCACACCTTGTTGAGTTACAGGATGGGAAGAATTAAAAAAAAAAAAAAAAAAACAACAGCATATGTTTCCAAAATCTGACATGATTAAAGGCCCTGGGCGTCCTGAAATGGAACCATGGCATTGGAGGGACCTCTGGGGACAACTGCCAAGGATGAGAAGGGAGGACAGGGCAGAAACAGCCGTTTCTCCTAGCTCAGCAGGAACGGTGTAGACACATACATAGTAACCCTTCTGCGTGACAACAATAGGCAGAACAGTTCTTATCCTGAGCCAAACTGAAGAAATCCTCTCAGTCTACACTTGAGTTTCCATCGGGAGTTCAGAGTCAGTAACTGAACTGGTGCTCACAGTGATTCTTAGGTGCAAACAATAGGATTACCAGTGTGTTTCCTTACCTCTCAGCAGTGGGCTGGAGACTCGGAGTGAAATTGCTTGATGTGAAGGAAGTGGTTGACAAAGCAGTGCTTGCTCTCAGAGTATGTATATATAGGCTTCTGGGGCTTCTATAAGTTTAAGAAAATAACAGGGATATTTACCTTGGGGTAAGCAGAGCTGTGCTCTGCAGATGAGTCTTGGGTAGGTTACAGGGAAAGTAATGATGGGGCTTTCCAGAAAATGTCCCACATGATATCTTACACATAGTAGCCATGGCCACCAAAGTATTTTTGTTTTCATCCATGCAAGGGAATGTGAGGAGTTAAACTTAAAAACTACAGTATCATGTAATTTAGGGATGAAAAGTAGTAATGACTAAGAATATTTTCTGTAGATAACTAAGTTTTACGTAGACTTGAAGTTACATTTACCTAGAAAATATAAACATACGAGTAATAATTTAATACTTATGGTACCTATTCTTTCTAATTTCAGTGGTTGTAAGTTTGATCTCTATAGAAAAGCTGTTTCTCACTTCTTTACATTCAGGACTATCGTGCTGTCATTGAAAAGCTTCCAGAGGATGACAAACCGAGTTTCTTTGGTCTTCCTGCCAACATAGCTCGCTCATCTCAGCGCATGATTAGTTCACAGGTAACCTAAGAAAAGAAGTGCTGTGTAGAAAAAATGTTGTCACTGAGCCTGAAATGAACATGAAATTTGATCTTGGTACTGCAAACCCCAAAAGTTGTTATTTAACTTTCATTTTATTTAGCATGGTAGATTCCAGCTCTACCTTAAATACATTTAAAAAGAGCCAAAGAATTCTATATTAATGCAATTATTAATAAAATAACATTGAACACAATCACTTCCTCCAAAATATATTTATTTTACCTCCTGTAGTGATTTTAAGGCAACATTTTTAAAAAGTTTTTTATTTTAATTACAGTATTTTTAACATAGAGTGCAATACTAGTTTCAGGTGTATACAGGTGTATAGTATAGTGATTCAGCACTTACCTTCATCTCCCAGTGCTCATAGGGACAGGAGTGCTCCTTCATCCACATCACCTGTTTCCCCCATCCTCACCCACCCCTCTGGTGACCAGCAGAGTTCAGAGTTTGGTTCTTGCTTTGTCTCCCCCCCCCCTTTTTTTTTTGCTCATATTTGTGAAATCATACGGTATTTGTCTTTCTCTGGTTGACTTATTTCACTTACCATCATAGCCTCTAGTTCAATCTATGTCATTGCAAACGGCTGAGTTATATTCCATTGTATATAGACCACATCTTTATCCATTCATCAGTCGACAGACACTTGGGCTATTTCTATAGTTTGACTATTGTAGATATTACTGGTATAAACATTGGGGTACATGTACCTCTCTGAATCTGTATTTTTGTATCCTTTGGGTAAATACCCTGTAGTGCAATTGCTGGATCATAGGGTAGCTCTATTTTTAACTTTCTGAGAAACTTCCATACTGTTTTCCAGAGTGGCTGCACCAGTTTGCATTCCCACCAACAGTGTATGAGGGTTTGTTTGCCTTTCTCCATATCTACACCAGTCTGTTGTTTCCTGCATTGTTGATTTTAGCCATTCTGACAGCTGTGAGATGGTATCTCATTGTAGTGTTGATTTACATTTCCCTGTGAGTGATGTTGAGCATCTTTTCATGTGTCTGTTGGCATCTGTTTGTCTTTAGAGAAATGTCTGTTCATGTCCTCGGACATTTCTGGCCATTTTTAATCGGATTATTTGTTTTTTTGGTGTTGACTTGTAGACATCCTTTTTAGATTTTGGATACCAATGCTTTATCAAATATGTCATTTGCAAATATCTTCTCCCATTCCATAGGCTGCCTTTTTTAGTTTTGTTGATTGTTTCCTTCACTTGCAAAAGTTTTTTATCCTAGTGAATTCTCAATAGTTAATTTTGTTTTTATTTATTTTGCCTCAGGAGACAGATCTAGAAAGATGTTGCTACAGCTAATGTCTGAGAAATTACTGCCTGTGTTCTCTTCTAGGAGTTTTATTGTTTCAGGTCTCACATTTAGGTTTTTCATGCATTTTGAGCTTATTTTTGTATCTGGTATAAGAAAGTGGTTCAGTTTCAGTCTTCTGCATGTGGCTGTCCAGTGTTCCCAGCACCATTTGTTGAAGGGACTGTCTTTTCCCCATTGGATATTCTTCCTCCTTTTTCATGGATTAATTGGCCATGTAAGCATGGATTTATTTCTGGGCTGTCTATCCTGTTGCATTGATCTATGTATATTTTTGTGCCTGCACCACTGGCACCTCTGTGATGTCTCCTGTGAATGTTGTGGCTGAACTGCTTTGGCCTTCAGTCCATTTGTCTGCAGTGGCTGTTTGTGCCTGTGGTGGGAGGACTCTGTGTTGTTTGTGGGCCAGTCTGGGGCCACTTTGGGCTTGTGTCGAGTCAAACCAGGAGTTTGCCAGAGATGCAGAAGAGCAGGGCACTTTCCCTGTGTTGTCCCCTGAGAAACTTTGATTAGTGAGCAGTGTCTCCAGGCTGACCCACTGTGTGCTCCCAGCCCACAGCTGGGGCTGCTGTCTGACTTGTGTGTGCACTTATCTTTCCTTCTCCCTGGGGCAGGAGTCACTGTGGAGGGGTGCTGGCCCCTGGCGGGGCTACTTGCACACTGCCAGCGTGTGACACATCTTTGGAAGGGCTCCAGCCAAGGGCACATTGCGGTTGCAGGTTTGTAGGAGAATTTGATGGCTGGGCTTGTAATGCTAATAAGGTGCTGGTTGCTGCCTGAGGACCTAGGCCATTGGGGTTGGAGGGGATGCACCTGCAGAAGAGCGCAGGGGCAAGTCAGGCAGTGTTAGCTAGGGGATGCAGTAGTCTCCTAGGAGAGGAGACCTGGAGGGGAGCCTGTCTGTAGGGGAATGCAGGTGTGGGGTGCACTGTGGGCAGGCTTGGAGGTCAGTTTTGTGGCTGCCCTCATGCCCTGGGGCGGCACTGTGTTTAGGCTGGGTGGTGGGGGAAGGGAATGGTGCCTGAAGGCTGCAGGTGTGGGGTCTCTGAGCCCCTGCAGACCATTCATCAAGTCCCTCTAGCTCCCCACTAGAACTTCCTGTTCTCTTCCCTGTGGCCTTTGCCCTCCATCCATCTACAGAGGGTCTGCTCTGCCAGGCTCCAGGTTGGAAACACTTTCTGGGGTGTTTCCCTATATAGGTGTCGCCTAATTGTATGCGTGGGGCTCCTACTCTGCCATCTTCCCCTTGAGTCTTGTAACAATTTACCATTTTATTTTTCCAAAGAATCAGATCTTAATTTTATTGATCTTTTCTATTATTTTTAAAACTCTGTATTTCTTTGTTTTTGCTCTGTATTATTCCTTCCTTCTACTAATGTGGGGTTTTGTTTTTTTTTCTCTAGTCCTGTTAGGTGGAAAGTTAGATTTTTCCTTTTTCTTAAGATTGGCTTGTATCTCTATAAACTTCCCTTCCAGAACTTTTTGCTGCTTCCCAAACATTTCGAACCATTGTGTTTCCATTTTCATTTGTCTTTAGGTGTTTCTTTTTTTTTCTCTTGTCTTTCTTCATTGATTCATGGGTTGTTAGTAGCAGGTGTTTAGCCTCCATGGGTTAGTGAGTTTTTTTGTTTTCTTCAGTTTTCTTAAGTGTAATTTTTATTTTCTTATCGTTTTTGTTGGGAACAGTGCTTGATATTATTTCAATCTTCTTAAACTTATTGAAACTTCTTGTGTGTCTTAACATGTAATCTGCTCTGGAGGATAACTCATGTTCACTTGAAAAGAATATAAGTTCTCTATTTTTGGAATGGCATATTCTCTTTCTATCTTGTAGGTCCCTTGAAAGCCAGTGTTTCGTGGACTTACTGTCTGGATGATCTGTGACTATAAACGGGATGTTAAGTCCTCTACTGTTATGAAATTACTGTCAGTATCTTCCTTCGTGTCTATCAGTACTTTTATATATTTAGGCGCTGCTGTGTTGGGTACATGAGTACATTACATGTTCTTGTTGGACTGATTCCTTTATTCTTATTTAATGCCCTTCTTCATCTCTTCTGTACAGGCTTTGTTTTAAAGTCTGTTTTGTCTGATCCAAATGTTGTTATTCTGACTTGTGTTTTCTCTTCCATCTTCATAGATTATGTTTCAATTCCTTCACTTCCACTTTTGTATGTGTCTTTAGGTCTTTTTTAGTCCCCATATACATGGGTCTTGTTTTTATTGTGGTTTTTAATCCATATGCTCCCATCTTTTGACTGGAGCATTTAGTGCATTTTACATTGTTAGATGTGTACATATTGCCATTTTGTTGGTGCAGTAGTTTCTCCGGGTGGATGTTGGTTCCAGCGGAGCCTGCCTGCAAAATGTGGTAAGACAGGAGGCCCTGGTGGGGTAAACTAGTTATGACATGGCCTGCCCCTCAGGTGTGGCCACTTGGGAGACACAGGGGAAGGGTGCCTTCCAGGATGGCAGGGTTGGGTGGGGCAAGAGGTACTGCTAGTTACTTAGCGTCAGAATGGGTCCCATAGGCTACTGGCCAGCTGGCCAATGAGAGGGAAAGAAAGTGATGCTTGCTCCCATCTTCTCTCCCAGAGAAACCTCCTACAGGTCCCTGTGTCTCTGGCACAAGTCCTAAAATTAGGAAATCTTCGCTTATACCCTAGGCACTTTTTAAACTTCCCTTTGAAAAGGTGCTTCTTGCTGGATCTCAGGCCTAATGATCTAGTATGCTGGCCTTTGAAGAGCAGAGACCGTTTACTGTGACCCTCTTGTTCTCCTGATTTTGAGGCTCCCAGAGCCAAGCCCGCTGATTTTCAAAGCCAGATGTTTTAGGGGCTCATCTTCCCATGCAGGTCCCTGGGCCTGGGGTTCCCAGTTTGAGGCTTGATCCCCTTCTCAGAGAGTTAGTGTCTTCATGCCTTCCCCTGATATTCCAGCTTCTGGGTGGCCATGTAGCGAGGGGTTGGTTTCCTACAGTGCCTTGTTTCCCTCCTAACCTGCTGTGTCGCCTTTTTTTTGTGCCTTTAGTTATGGAGGATCTGGTCTGCAGTCTCAGGCTGGAAAGTGAGTTGCATTACATGTAGCTGTTGACTTGGTATGTCTGTGAGAGAAGGGAGCTCCAGACCTTCCCACATGTTGTTACCTTCCGTAAATTAATGGTTGTCTGCCCAGATCTATGAAATTATTAAAATAACCCTCAAGAAACTGTAGTTCCCATTATTTTGTGTGGTTCTAATAGGATTAATGAAGTGCCATTCTCCTCTATCTTTTCCACATCTCTTCTTTCTTGCATATCAAAATTAAGCAAAGAAGGAAAATCTTATTTTTGTGGTGAAGGTAGAGTGATGTGCCAGCAGAGCCACTCAGACTCCTTTTCTGGGTCGGCACTTGCATGCAGAGGCCAAAGGGTACTCTTATCATCAGATTAGATACCCTGCAGCATCAGAAATGGTTCCCTGGTGGTGGCCATACTTGAGATTAAAGGAAGGCCGTTGTAATCAATAGCGAATTAGACTCCAGGATAGAGGTGTATAGAAAGAGCATTGTTCCTCCTCTTAGAACAACAGGAGAAGACAAACAGGACAAGTTCATGACTTTTCTTGAACCCATCTGAGAAAAGAGATATGAGTACCAGCTGGCTGGAGCCTAAGGGGAGATGAGTGCCCACATTGTCGTCAGTCCTGGATCATGTGACCTGGATCCCACTTTCTTGCAGGCCTCTTCTCAGTGGACCCCTACTGATGAGAGTCTTAGGAAGCTTCCTTCCTGGGGACAGCCTGGGGGAGCAGAACAAAATCCCCTTGGGAGGAGTAGGTAGCCAGGAAACTGCCTCTGTCTGCCTTTTGGGACAGAAGCGTCAACCCCCAGGGAGCAAGAGGGTGGGAAGCACTATTGCCCTTAGGGTACTGTTGAAAACTCAGAGGTTTGTCTCCCAAGCAGGCAGTAGAACCAAACTTAGATGTGACATGGGTGTCCAGACTATCGGATCTAGCCCTTTATCTGCTATGTCATTAGCAAATATCTTCTCCCATTCTGTAGGTTGTTTTTTGGTTTTATAGACCGTTTCCTTTGCTCTGCAGAAGCTTTTTATCTTGATGAAGTCCCAATAGTTCATTTTTGCCATTGTTTCCCTTGCCTTTGGAGATGTGTCTAGCAAGAAGACACAAGGCCGAGGTCACAGAGATTGATGTCCTGTGTTTTCCTCTAGGGTTTTGATCTATTCCTGTCTCACATTTAGATCTTTAATCATTTTGAGTTTATCTTTGTGTATGGTGTAAGAGAATGATCCAGTTTCATTTTAATGAATTGGCTCTGCAGTTTTCCCAGCACCATTTATTAAATGATGGATATTCTCTCCTGCTTTGTTGAAGATGACCATAGAATTGAGAGTCCATTTCTGGGATCTCTATTCTGTTCCATTGATCTATGTGTCTGTTTTTGTGCCAGTACCATACTGTCCTGATGACTACAAGTTTGTGATAGAACTTGAAGTGAGTCTTTGTGATGCCCCCAGCTTTGGTTTTCTTTTTCAACATATCTTTGGCTATTTGAGGTCTTTTCTCGTTCCATCTTAGTATTTGTTCCAGCTCTGTGAAAAGTGCTGGTGTTTTATTGATAGGGATTTTTGCTGAATGCATAGAATGCCCTGGGTAGCATAGACATTTTCACAATGTTTATTCTTCAATCGTTGAGCATGGAATGTTTTTCCATCTCTTTGTGTCGTCCTCGATTTCTTTCATAAGTGTTCTGTAGTTTTTAGAGTATAGATCCTTTACCTCTTTGGTTAGGTTTATTCCTAGGTATCTTATGATTTAGGTGCAATTGTAAATGGGATTGACTCCTTAATTTCTCTTACTTCAGTCTTGTTATTAGTATATAGAAATGCAACTGATTTCTGTGCATGGATTTGATCTCCTGCCATTTTGCTGAATTCCTGTATGAGTTCTAGCAATCTTGGGGGGAGTCTTCTCCATTTTCCTCACAGAGTATCATGTTGTTTGTAAAGAGCAAAAGTTGGATGACTTCTTTGCCAATTCGGTTGCCTTTTAAAACTTTGTGTTGTTGATTGCTGAGGCTAGGACTTCTAGTACTATGTTGAACAACAGTGGTGAGAGTCAACATCCGTGTCCTGTTCCTTACCTTAGAGGGAGATCTCTCAGTTTTTCTCCATTGAGAATGATATTCACGGTGGGCTTTTCATAGATGGATTTTATGATATGAGATATAATCCCTCTATAGGGCTAGAAGACGGACACTGTGAAGAGTTCTAATCAAGAAAAGATACTGTATCCTTTTTTAAAGATTTTATTTATTTATTCATAAAAGAGAGAGAGGCAGAGACACAGGCAGAGGGAGAAGCAGGCTCCCTGTAGGGAGCCTGATGCGGGACTTGATCCCAGGACCCCAAGAATCACGACTTGAGCCAAAGGCAGAAGCTCAACCATGCCACCCACGTGTCCTAAAGATGCTGTATTTTGTCAAATGCTTTTTCTGCATCTATTGAGAGGATCATATGTTCTTGTCCTTTCCTTTTTTTATCACATCGATTGATTTGTGAATATTGAACCACCCTTGCATCCTAGGAATAAATCCCACTTGGTCAGGGTGAATAATCACCACTTTTAATATACTTTTGGATCCTGTTGGCTAGTATCTTGGTGAGAGTTTTTCCATCCATGTTCATCAGGGATATTGGTCTGTGATTCTTCTTTTTAGTGGAGTTTTTGTCTGGTTTTGGGATCAATGTAATGTTGGTCTCCTAGAACGAGTTTAGAAATTTTCCTTTAAGATTTATATTTCTATAGGATTTGTGTTTCTTTAGCTCTGAAATTTTTACTGCTTTTTCAAAATACAATATATGGTTTATATAAAGGACTATATTATTATAGTTATATATGTATATAGATATAGAGACAACTGTAATATATGTGTGTGTGTGTGTGTGTGTATATATATATATATATATATAACTGTAATATATAACTATATATATATAACATTAAAAGCATGAAGAGGACGCCTGGGTGGTTCAGTGGCTAAGCGTCTGCCTTTGGCTCAAGGTGTGATCCTGGAGGACCAGGATCAAGTCCCACATTGGGCTCCCTGCCTGTAGCCTGCTTCTCCCTCTGCCTATGTCTCTGCCTCTCTCTCTCTCTCTCTCTCTCTGTCTTTCATGAATAAATAAATAAAATCTTAAAAAAAAATAAAAGCATGAAGATATAATGAAACTCATGAATCAATAACTAAGAACCACGATATTACCAGTAACCTGAATCAATGTACATGATTATCTTGTTCCTCTCCCTTTCTGTTAAAGGGGACAACATTCTCTGTTTTAAATTTTTTTTTAATGTTTATTTATTTATGATAGTCACAGAGAGAGAAAGAGAGAGAGGCAGAGACACAGGCAGAGGGAGAAGCAGGCTCCATGCACCGGAAGCCCGATGTGGGATTCGATCCCGGGTCTCCAGGATCGCGCCCTGGGCCAAAGGCAGGCGCCAAACCGCTGCACCACCCAGGGATCCCACATTCTCTGTTTTAAAATAGTTTTTAAATTTATACTTTTTTAGTAGTTGTACTACATGCATGCATTTCACACACACACTTGTTCCTAAAAGTATATTGCTTCATTTTGCTAATTTTTGACCTCATAAAATGATGTTTTCCATGTGGTGTTCTAGGACTTGCATATCTCATTTTACATTGTTTTCTAAGATCTATTTATGATACTGGTTAAGCTGTAGTTTCATTATTACTGTTTTATAATATTTCATTATATAAGTACTTCATTGTTTTGTTATGACAAACAATGCTACTATGTACATTTGTGTACATGTCTCATGGTATGTCTGTGTAAGAGTGTCTCTAGGGTATGTATTTATGAATAGAATTGTGTCAGAATGTTTTTAGCGGTTGTAGTACTTTACATTTTCACCAGAAGATTGTAGTATCTACATCCTTCAATTCCCATCAGTGGGTGGTATTTTTGAATGCTTTTATATTTGTTAATCTAATGTGTTAAAATAGTATCTCACTGTGGTTTGCATTTTTTATCACTGAGATTAAACATCCTCCTGGGCTCTTCTGGGCCATCTCTTGTTTGTTAAGTGGGGGTGGGGGGGGACAACAATGAGACAGATATGGGTACTGCACAGTGGGAGGAGGGGAAGGGCTGGTAGAAAAGAGGCCAGGAGGCAGCTGGGAGCCTGGGGGTGGGCTGTGGTAAGTGCCAGGCAGTCTGGCAGCGCTGACCCACAGGATGGAGGCTGGAAGCAGAGACAGGTGCAGGACAACTGCAGGGGCTTCAGTCCTGCTCAGAAATGGTAGCATATTTGGGGAGGCAGTTCTTATTGACCAAGCTCCTTAGTTGCTGTAATTCTCTATAAAAAGAATTTCTACTAAAGTAACATACTTGTTTTTCTGTAAGAGCTATATATTTTTAAGTGCTAGCTACATACTCAGTTATTTTTTCCTAAACATGCTTTGAAGTTCCAGAACTTTATTATTTTTCAGAACCAATAGCAGTTTCATAGCAAAATTCTTAAAAGGAGTTATGTTTATTCTTAATGATGTTTTTTTGTTGTTGTTGTGGAAGATTTGAAGATAACTTGTATAATAATTTTAGCCACATTGCACTGCATGACTGTGAGGAGTTAAGCAGCTATGCTAATCCTGAGAAGTCAGGAAGCTTAGGATTCCTTTTTTAATTTTTTAAATTTTTTAAATTTTTAGTTTTTTTTAAGCTTAGGATTCCTAACAAGGAACAAGGAAGCACTAAGTTCACAAATATTATAACTTGATATTTTACTTGTATATGTTACAAGAAAATAAAAATATCTTTGTTTGAAAAGTAGTGCTAAAGGGAAACAAGCATTTATCTTTGCTTTGTCAATGATATTTCATGTTGATGAAAGGAAAATTGATGAAAGAATGTTCTTTGCTGAATAACTCTAAGTAATAAATATAGAAGGAATGACAGAATTTGAGAAATCACTTCTAAAAATCCTAATAAAGCAATTGATTCATAAAATTTTTACCAAAATTTGAAAGCATTGTGTGGCAGGTTGATGGGGAAGTTTACAGGACAGGGGTCAGCGGCCACTGCCTGTGCCCCGTGATCAGTCTTTGTATCACAGGAAAGACTCGTACAGATACTGGGTGCCTCCTGATGTGATGCCATCTCAAGGACATTTTCCAAAGACATCTTTTACAAAAGGACCTCCAACCCAGCTGAGATTTTAGAACGCCTCAGTGGTTAACAGGAAACACAGGGGTAAGAGAACAAACTTAAAAACACTAGTGAAGGGCATCCCGGGTGGCTCAGCGGTTTAGCACCGCCTTCAGCCCAGGGTGTGATCCTGGAGACCAGGGATGAAGTCTGGTGGTCGGGCTTCCTGCATGGAGCCTGCTTCTCCCTCTGCCTGTGTCTGTGCCTGCCTCTCTCTCTCTATCTCTCTCTGTTTCTCTCATGAATAAATAAATAAAATCTTAAAAAAAAAAAAAACACTAGTGGAACCAGAATATGGGACAATTTGCAAGATAATAGACTCGGTTATATCAACATGTTAATGACAAGGAGGCTCAGACAACCTGCTCTATATTAAAGGGACTTAAAATACATAACAACTACATGACCCTTCTGTGGATACTGATTCACACAATCTGTTTTGAACAAATGTTAAGACCATCAGGCAAATTTAAATATGCACTAGGAATTATAGGACACAAATGACTGTTTTTAGCCAGTGTTTGTACTGACCCTAACTTCTACTTTTTCACTTTCTTGGTTATTCACTGAACATTGTTCTTTAACATTGTTCTTTTAGAATTATAATTGCATACAGTATTCTATTAGTTTCATGTGTACACAACATAGTGATTTGACATTTGTGTGATTGCAAACTGATCACTACCATAAGTCTAGCTACCATCTGCTACCATACAAAATTCATATGGTGTTACTGTCTGTAGATCCCACACCATATATTACACTTATAACTATAAGTTTGTACCTCTTAATCTCCATCACCCACTTCTGTCCACACTCACCCAGCAGCCACCACTCTGTTCTCTGTATCTATGAACCTGGGTTGTGTTCTGTTTTTTAGATTCCACATAGATAGGAGATCCTGCAGTATTTCTTTCTCTATTGGACTTATCTCACTTAGCATAATGCCTTCATGGTCCATCCATGTTGACTCAGTGGCCAGCTGTCATTTTTCTTTATGACTAAATTATTTCATTGTATATATATATATGTATATACATATATATATACACACACACATATACACACATATATAATCTCCCATATATGTATCATGATATATACATAATGCACACACAGATACACACCATATGTTTCTCTAACCATTCATCTGTCAGTGGATATTGAAGTTGGTACTGTATCTTGGCTATTGTAAATAACGCTGCAGTGAATGTAGAGATGCTGATATGTTTCCCAGTCAGTGTCTCTATTTTCTCAGAGTGGATACCCAGGTGTGGAATTGCTGGGTCCCAAGGCAGTTCTGTTTCCCATGTTTGAGGAACCTCCATAGCATTTTCCAAAGTGCTTGTCCCAGGGTACATTCCCTCCAGCAGTACATGACAGTTCCCCTTTCTTCACATCCACTCCAACATTCATTATTTCTTGTCTTTTTGGTTTTTTTTTTTTTTTTTTTTTTTATTTATTTATGATATGATAGTCACACAGAGAGAGAGAGAGAGGCAGAGACACAGGCAGAGGGAGAAGCAGGCTCCATGCACCGGGAGCCTGACGTGGGATTCGATCCCGGGTCTCCAGGATCGTGCCCTGGGCCAAAGGCAGGCGCTAAACGGCTGCGCCACCCAGGGATCCCTTTCTTGTCTTTTTGATACGAGCAGATGTGAAATAGCTGTTGTGGTTTTGATTTGCATTTCTTGATGATAAGTAATATTGGGCATCTTTTCATGTGTCAATCATTTGTGTGTCGTCTTCGGAAAAATGTCTATTTAGGTCCTCTGCCTAATTTTAAATCAAATTGTTTGGTTTCTGGTGTTGAGCTTTATGAATTCTCTCTTGGTTTTGGATGTCAACCCCTTATCAGAGATGAGGGTTACAAATAACTTACCCATTCAGTAAGTTCCTTTTCATTTTGTTGATGGTTTTCTTCATTGTGCAAAAGCTTTTTAGTTTGATGTAGTCTCATTTATTTTTTGCCAGATTCAGAAAACCTCACTAAGGCCAGTGTCAAGGAGCTTACCACTTGTTTTCTGGTAGTTTCATGTTTTCAGATTTTATACTGAGGTCTTTAATCCATTTTGAGTTACTTTTTGTGTGCAGGATAAGATAGTGATCATTCATCATTTCATTGATGTATAATTTTCCAACACCATTTACTGAGGAGGCTGCCCTCTCTCCATTCTGTATTCTCCCTCTCTCATCGTAAATAATTCATCATATGTGCATGCCTGTATTCCTGGCCTTGCCACTCTGTTCCATTGATCTGTAAACCCGTTCGTGCCAGTACCATTACTGATGGGTTACTACAGCTTTATGATATGGTTCCAAATCAAGGTGCATGAAACCTGCAGCTTTATTCTTCTTTTCAAGATTGCTTTAGCTATTCTGGGTCATTTGTGGTTCCATACAAATTTTAGGAGTCTTTGTTCTACTTCTGTGAAAATTGCCATTGAAGGTTTTGTTTTGTTTTGTTTTGTTTTTTTAGTTTTTTGGTGATTTTTATTTTTTATAAATTTATTTTTTTATAAATTTATTTTTTATTGGAGTTCAATTTGCCAACATATAGAATAACACCCAGTGCTCATCTCATCAAGTGCCCAACTCAGTGCCCGTCACCCAGTCACCCTGACCCGCCGCCCACCTCTCTTTCTACCACCCCTAGTTCGTTTCCCAGAGTTAGGAGTCTCTCCTGGTCTGTCTCCCTTTCTGATATTTCCCACTCATTTCTTCTCCTTTCCCCTTTATTCCTTTTCATTATCTTTTATGTTCCCCAAATGAATATAATTTTGTCCTTCTCCAGTTGACTTATTTCACTCAGCATAATACGTTTCATCCACGTCAAAGCAAATTGTGGGTATTTGTTATTTCTAATGGCTGAGGAATATTCCATTGTATACATAGGCCACATCTTCTTTATCCATTCATCTTTCGATGGACACCGAGGCTCCTTCCACAGTTTGGCTATTGTGGCCATTGCTGCTAGAAACATCGGGGTGCAGGTGTCCCGGCGTTTCATTGCATCTGTAACTTTGGGGTAAATCCCCAGCAGTGCAATTGCTGGGTCGTAGGGCAGATCTATTTTTAACTCTTTGAGGAACCTCCACACAGTTTTCCAGAGTGGCTGCACCAGTTCACATTCCCACCAACGGTGCAAGAGGGTTCCCCTTTCTCCACATCCTCTCCAACATTTGTGGTTTCCTGCCTTGTTAATTTTCCCCATTCTCACTGGCGTGAGGTGGTATCTCATTGTGGTTTTGATTTGTATTTCCCTGATGGCAAGTGATGTGGAGCTTTTTCTCATGTGCTTGTTGGCCATGTCTGTGTCTTCCTCTGTGAGATTTCTGTTCATGTCTTTTGCCCATTTCATGATTGGCTTGTTTATTTCTTTGCTGTTGAGTTTAATACGCTCTTTATAGATCTTGGATACTAGCCCTTTATCTGATACGTCATTTGCAAATATCTTCTCCCATTCTGTAGGTTGTCTTTTAGTTTTGTTGACTGTATCCTTTGCTGTGCAAAAGCTTCTTATCTTGATGAAGTCCCAATAGTTCATTTTTGCTTTTGTTTCTTTTGCCTTCACAGATGTATCTTGCAGAAGTTACTGTGGCTGAGTTCAAAAAGGGTGTTGCCTGTGTTCTCCTCTAGGATTTTGATGGAATCTTGTCTCACATTTAGATCTTTCATCCATTTTGAGTTCATCTTTGTGTATGGTGCAAGAGAGTGGTCTAGTTTCATTCTTCTGCATGTGGATGTCCAATTTTCCCAGCACCATTTATTGAAGAGACTGTCTTTTTTCCAGTGGATAGTCTTTCCTCCTTTGTCGAATGTTAGTTGACCATAGAGTTGAGGGTCCACTACTGGATTCTCTATTCTGTTCCATTGATCTATGTGTCTGTTTTTGTGCGAGCACCACACTGTCTTGATGACCACAGCTTTGTAGTACAACCTG
This sequence comes from Canis lupus dingo, assembly GCF_003254725.2. Taxonomy (NCBI): domain Eukaryota; kingdom Metazoa; phylum Chordata; class Mammalia; order Carnivora; family Canidae; genus Canis; species Canis lupus. Next base: position 28,544,658 of record NC_064247.1, on the reverse strand, counting down.
AAATCTGGCATTGTGATGCCCCCGGTTCTGGTTTTCTCTTTTAATATTCCCCTGGCTATTTGGGGTCTTTTCTGATTCCACACAAATCTTAAGATGATTTGTTCCAACTCTCTGAAGGAAGTCCATGGTATTTTGATAGGGATTGCATTAAATGTGTAAATTGCCCTGGGTAACATTGACATTTTCGCAATATTAATTCTTCCAATCCATGAGCATGGAATGTTTTTACATCTCTGTGTCTTCCTCAATTTCTTTCAGAAGTGTTCTGTAGTTTTTAGGGTATAGATCCTTTACCTCTTTGGTTAGGTTTATTCTTAGGTATCTTTGCTTTTGGGTGCCATTGTAAATGGGATTGACTCCTTAATTTCTCTTTCTTCAGTCTCATTGTTAGTGTAGAAATGCCACTGGCTTCTGGGTATTGATTTTGTATCCTGCCACACTGCCAAATTGCTATATGAGTTCTAGGAAAAGCAGTTCTGAGGGGGATATACATCACAATACAAGCATCCATCCAAAAACTGGAAAGAACTCAAATACAAAAGCTAACCTTGCACCTAAAGGAGCTAGAGAAAAAACAGCATATAGATCCTACACCCAGCAGAAGAAGAGAGTTAATAATGATTCGAGCAGAACTCAATGATATAGAGACCAGAAGAACTGTGGAACAGATCAACAAAACCAGGAGTTGGTTCTCTGAAAGAATTAATAAGATAGATAATCATTAGCCAGCCTTATTAAAAAGAAGAGAGAAAAGACTCAAATTAATAAAATCATGAATGAGAAAGGAGAGATTACTACCAACACCAAGGAAATACAAATGATTTTAAAAACCTATTATGAGCAGCTATATGTCAATAAATTAGGCAATCAAGAAGAAATGGACGCATTTCTGGAAAACCACAAACTACCAAAACTGGAACAGGAAGAAATAGAAAACCTGAACAGGCCAATAACCAGGGAGGAAATTGAAGCAGTCATCAAAAACCTCCCAAGACATAAAAGTCCAGGGCCAGATGGCTTCCCTGGGCAATTCTATCAAACGTTTAAAGACGAAACCATACCTATTCTACTAAAGCTGTTTGGAAAGATAGAAAGAGATGGAGTACTTCCAAAGTCGTTCTATGAGGCCAGCATCACCTTAATTCCAAAACCAGACAAAGACCCCACCAAAAAGGAGAATTATAGACCAATATCCCTGATGAACATGGATGCAAAAATTCTCAACAAGATACTAGCCAATAGGATCCAACAATACATTAAGAAGATTATTCACCAAGTGGGATTTTTCCTTGGGATGCAAAGCTGGTTCAACATCATAAAACAATCAGTGTGATTCATCATATCAGCAAGAGAAAAAACAAGCACCATATGATCCTCTCAATAGATGCAGAGAAAGCATTTAACAAAATACAGCATCCATTCCTGATCAAAACTCTTCAGAGTGTAGGGAAAAAGGGAATATTCCTCAACATCTTAAAAGCCATCTACGAAAAGCCCACAGCAAATATAATTCTCTATGGGGAAGCCCGGGGAGCCTTTCCCCTAAGATCAGGAACAAGACAGGGATGTCCACTCTCACCACTGCTATTCAACATACTACTAGAAGTCCTAGCCTCAGCAACCAGGTAACAAAAATAAATAAAAGGCATTCAAATTGGCAAAGAAGAAGTCAAACTCTCCCTCTTTGCAGATGACATGATACTCTACATAAAAAAAAAAACAAAAGACTCCACCCCAAGATTGAAGTTTTTAATAGAGATTGCATTCAATCTGTAGATTGTTTTGGGTGGTGTGGACATTTTAACAATATTTGTTAGAGAATGTCTTTCCATTTCCTTGTGTTGTCTTCAGTTCTTTTCATCAGTTCCATTTTCTGTGAATAGTATTTCATCTCCTTAATTTACTTACTTTTAGGTATTATATTCTTTTGGTTTCAATTATAATCTCTCTCTCTGATGTTGCATTATTTGTGTATAGAAGCACTTCAGATTTATACATGTTGATAACTGCATTATGCTACTTTATTGAACTCATGTAGCAGATATAACAGATTTTTTTGTTGCTAATTCTCTAGTTTTCCACATATAGTGTCATGTCATCATCAAATAGTGACACTTTTACTACTTTCTGATTTGGATACATTTTTTTTCCTAATTGCTGTGGCTAGGTCTTCCTTCCAATGCTGTGTTGAATAAAAGTGGTAAGAGGGAAAATGAAACTTTGTCTTGGTTCTGTTCTCAGAGGAAAAGCTTTCATTTTTTCATCAAGTGTGATGTTAGCTGTAGAGCTGTCATATATGGGCTTTATTATGTTGACATATGTTTCCTTTATATCCATTCTTGTGAAAGTTTTTTTTTAATCAGATATAGATGTTGAATCTTACCAAATACTACTTCTACATCTATTGAGATGATCATAGGATTTTTAACTTTCATTTAGTGAAGTGATGTACCACATTGATTTGCAGATGTTGAATCATTATTGCATTCCTTGGATAAACCCCACTTTATCATGATTTCTCATCTTTTTAATGTATTATTGGATTTGGTTTGTTAATATTTTTATTGAGGATTTTTACATCTATGTTTTATTAGTGATATTGACCTGTAATTTTTTTGTAGCATTCTTATCTGCTTTTAGTATCACGGTAAAGCTGGCTTCACAAAGTGTGTTAAAAGCCTTCACTTCAGTTTTTTTGAAGGATTTGAGAACGATAATTATTAAATCCTCTTTGAATGCTACCTACAGATTTTTCCTTTGAGATTATTACTCTCAAGTTTTTTGTTACTAATTAGTGTCATCTTTTTTTCAGTTTAAAGAAAATTTTTAACATTTATTGTATGGCTAATTTAATGATGAACTTCTTAGCTTGTGCTATCTAGGAAACTCCTCTCCTGTCATTCAGCTCTTAAGAATAACCTTTCTGGACAGATTAGTCTTAGTTGGAAGTTTATTTTCCTTTCAGCACTCCGTGTATGTCATGCCACTCTCATCTGCCCCTGAGGTTTCTACAGAAAAGTTGTGATATCCTTTTAGCTGCAAGGTTTCCCTTCTGTGTGACCGGTTGTTTCTCTCACTGCTTTTAGGGTTCTCTCTTTATCCTTGACTATTACCATTTTGATTATAGTATGTGTTGGTGTAGATATCTTTGGTTTCATCTTATTTGGAACTCACTGGCTTTCCTGGACCTGGACGTCTGTTTCCTTGCCCAGATTAGGGAAGTTTTCATCTATTTTTTCAAATAAGTTTTTGCCTCTTTATCTCTCTCTTCTGCTTTTGAGAACCCTATAATACATATGTGCATTTGTCTGTTTGATGTTGGCCTCTAGATCCTTTAAGATATATTCACTTCTTTTAATTCTTTTTCTTTTTGTTGCTCTGTCTGGGAGGATTCTATTGCTTTGTCTTCCAGCTCAATGATCTGTTCTTTTACTTTATCCAGTCAGCTGTTAAATCTCTGTAGTATATTTCTAGTGCAATTATTGTATTCTTCGTCTCTGTGACTTGACTTGGGTTTGGTACTTTCATATATATATATGAATATATATAATATATTTTTTAAGATTCCATTTGCACATTTTCTATCATATATATTTCTATCATATATATATATATCTCATTATATATATATATATATATATATTTATCTCTTTGTTGATGTTCTCATTGTGTTCATCCTTTTCCAGAGTTCAGTGTCATCCTTATGACCATTACTTTGAACTCTTTATCACCTATAGACTAGCTTTGTTTCATTAAGGTCTTTTTCTGAAGTTTTGTCTTGTTCTTTCATTTGGAACATATTTCTCAAATTTCTCAGTGTACTCATTTTAGCTGATTGTGTGTTTTTCTCTGTACTAGGTAAAACAGCTTCCTCTCCCATTCTTAAAGGAGTAGTCTGATGTAGGAGATGATTCATGGGTCCCAAGTGCACGGTACCCTGTGGGCACCATGGCCTGTGCTCTAGGGGAATTTGTGGGCTTCATGCACTCCTCAACTGTGTTGGAGCCTGGCTGCAGTGTGATGGGGGTGGGACACTTGCCCAACTATTGATCAGCCAAGGCCAAGGGGTGGGGAGTAACAAGAGAAGCATGTTCTCCCAGCTGCTGTGATGTGGCTGTCTTGGGGATGGAATGGTGGGGAGCTTGACTGGCTGTTGGATATGTGGCCCTCGTACCTGAGGCAGACCACTCATCCTGTCACTGTTGTGCAGCTGCAGCACAGTGGGGTGGGGCCTAGCAGGTTAGAGAATGATTGACAGGATCACGCCTGTTGAGTGCAAGCATTAGCAAGGTAGGATGAGATTGCAAAAATGATACCTACCATGGCTTCTATCCCTGGTAAGAGTCCCAACAGGTTTCTGTCTTTCCAGTAGTCAATTTAAGATTAGTAAGCCAGTATCCTTCACCAGTGGTCTAGTTAACTTTCCAAAATGCTGATTTTGTACTTGGTCTGGGGGAATGAGTATATGTGTGAGTTCTTTAAGAGCAGGTCCTCTGTTCCATGTAGTTCTGTTTCTCCTGCTCATACTCTTCATTGCTTTTCAAAGCCCAACATTATCAGGGCTGTGTCCTTGCCACAAAAACCCAAGGGTTGGGGGGCCTGATTGGTAGGGCAAAGCCCTCATTTGTCTGCAGAAATTTCCAGATTATTGAGAATCCTCCTGACTGTGGGTTATCATTCTGGGGTGGGATTTTTAGCAAGGGCATGTCTGCCTCTCCCACCTATCTCAATGCAGCTCTCTTAACCATTTTGAGAGGCACTCTTCATCAGGTGTTCATGACTTTTTCCAAGGAAATTATTCCATATATAGCCATAGATCTGTTGTATCTATGGGGCAAGGTGAGTTCTGGATTTTCCTATACTGCCATCTTGAAATAGTCCCTTCTAAAGTTGTTTTAGTAAAAATCCTTTTTCAGTTTTTACAGCTTTAGTGAAGTTAGTTGACATTCAATGAACTGCACATATTTAGATTGTATGATTTGATAAAGCTTTACATATGTATGCACCTGTTAGAGTTTCACATCAAGGTAGTGAACATTTCTATCACCCCCAGAAGTTTTCTGTAACACTGTAATCTCTTCCTCCTACCCCATGCAACTACTCATCTCTTTTGTCATTGCAGATTAGTATGCAGTTTTCTAGAGTTTTTATAAAAGGATTATACAATTAAGTACTGGCCTCTGGATTGTCAGTCAACATAATTACTATAAGAGTTGGTCTGTTGTGTGTATCAGGAGATTATTCCATTTTCTTGTTGAATAGTAATCCACTGTGTGGCTATACCACCATTTGCTTACTCATTTGCTCACTGAAGGACATTTATATTGTTTCCAGTTTGAGGCTTTACTGAAATTAAGCAGCTGTGGCCATTTGCACATTTTCTATCTTTGTATGAGCATGTTTTGTTTCTCTTGGTCTGGTACTTAGGAGTATAATGGGTGGATGATACAACAGGTACATATTTTTTAATTGTCAAACTGTTTTCAAATGTATATAATAAATTGAAAGAAGCAGATAAAAGTATTAGAAGACATGAAGTCTTATATATTTGTGTGTATGGATGTGTATATATAAGAATGTATTTAACCAAAGTTATATATGAAACTATGTATTACTCATAATTTAATGTTCAGCCTCTTATCTCAGTATTTGAAACTGGTATATTTGCTAGTCCTACTGAAATTTAAACATCCTTTGATGATAGGGAGATTCATTCTTGTTTTGCTTAAATTGCATGAGTGAGATCTGAGATTTTAATTTTAGGCTTTTAATATATTGCTTTGAAAAATGATGTTCTTAACATGTGGGAGTGGACGGTGCATTTCACTTTTGATCTTGAGTGAAATCTCATCTCACAGATCACAGCTTGCTTTTGTGTGTGAGAGGCATAAATATTTTTTAGAAGATTTTATTTATTTACTTATGAGAAACAGAGAGGAGAAAGAGAGAGGTGGAGACACAGACAGAGGGAGAAGCAGGCTCCATGCAGGGAGCCTGACGTGGGACTCGATCTTGGTTCTCCAGGATCACGCCCTGGGCTGAAGGTGGCACTAGACTGCTGAGCCACCGGGGCTGAGAGAGAGAGGCATAAATATTTTTATTGAAAGATATGAGAGATGTAGAAGAGGTTTCCCCCTCCCCTTTGGAAGCATAAACTTTTGGATATTCTTCTATATCCCACTTTTACATGTTAGTATATTGCTTCCTTTATGCAGTGTGTGGGAAGATGAATATGGTTTGTTTCATCCTGGTACATTAGATAACACCGGGAAGCACATGGTTCTGGTGGGAGCGTGAAGATGGTTTAGGGGTAGGGCTCCCAAGTGACTGTTGAAAAAGGACATGATATTTGAGCTGAAGTTAAAAAATAATATTATCTAATGAAGTTTTTTAAGATTTTACTTATTTGAGAGAGAGTTGGGAGGGGAGGGGCAGAGAGAGAGAGAGAATCTCAAGCAGACTCCACACCCAATGCAGAGCCCATCACGGAGCTCAATCTGACAACCCTGATATCATGACCTGAGCCCAAATCAAGAGTCAGATGCTTAACCGAGTAAGCCACCAAGGCGCCCCTCTTTTTATTTCAAATATACACAAATAGAAAAATATATAGCATGAATATAATATATATGAAAATATAAGTTAACTTCATGTTTTGGTAAATTATTATATTGCCTGAGAAAATGATTTAGCTTTTTTTTCCTTTGCATTCTTCATTCATTTAACTGCCTTTCCTTGTTTTCTTGGGATAGCTAGATCGTTGTGTGAAATGTTGAATAAAAGTAATGATAGTCAACATTCTTATCTTGCTCTGATTTTGAAGGGATTTTAAAGGCCTTTTAACATTTGATTAGTGATTTTAATATTTGCCACATTTTGTAGTTAGCATTTATAAGGTTGCATTAGTCTGCTTGGGCTATTGTAACAAAACAGATCTTTCCTGACTTACAATGGGGTTATATCTCGATGAACCCATCATAAATTGAAAATATTGTAAGTGGAAATGCATTTAATACACCTAATCTCCTAAACCTTGTAACTTACCTTGCTGACCTTACATGTGCTCAGAACACTTATATGAACTTACAGTTGGGCAAGATCATTTAACACAAAGCCAAGTTTATAATAAAGTGTGGAATATGTCACATAATTATTGAATACTATAATGAATGCACAAAACATAATGGTTGTAAGTGCTTCGGTTGTTTACCTTGGTACATGCAGGGCTGCCACTCAGCATCATGAGGGAGTGTGGATGTGTACCCGTAGCCAGGGAAAGACCAGACAGAATTTGATAAGTGGTTTCTACTTTTGCAACACTGCAAAGTTGAAACATGTGAAGTAGAGCTGTTATAAGCTCGGGGCCACCCCTACCACAGACTGGATGGCTTGAACAACAGACTTATTTTTCCATAGCCATGGAGATTGGGAGTCTGAGATCCAGGGGGCCAGTGTATTCAGTTTCTGGTGAGGACTTTCCTTCCAGCTTTGTAGGTGGGAGGTGGACACATGTGGGTTTTCCTGTGTATCTGCAGACAGGCTGAGGGCATGTAAGAGCTCTCCGAGGTATCTTCTCCTTCCTCCCTCTGAGGCCTAGCTCCCAATACGGTCATGTTGGGGATGAGCTTCACTGTGAATTCTGGGGGGTTGCAGACATTCCATTCATAACACAGATTAAATAAATTATCTGTAATTCTTGATGATTCACTTAGTCCTTGCTGCACAGCAAACCACCCAAAATTTTGTGACTTGAAATAGTGATATGATTTATTTTATTTTATTGTTTTATAATTCTGAGGATTGACCGGGTTATTTCTTTTTGTTTTCATCTTTGGTTTCAAACATGAGGCTGCCTTCAGTTGGAGAGTTGAGGGGGCCAAAGGGCCCCTAGATGGCCTTGGTCATGTGTGCGGGTGACCCTGGCTATTGGCTGGGGTGACTTGTTCTCAGCAGAAGCTCACATGCTGTTCCAGGTTCCAAGGGCAGGAATGGCTAATTCTCAGAGTGTAAGCTTTGACAGTTGCACATCACTATAGCACGTTCTTTTAGGCAATGCACGTCACCAGATGAGCCTAGCTTTGAAGTGATGGAGAAACAGATATCTCATGGTTGAGAGGAGAGCAGTACTGCATTGCAAAGGGAGGTGCTTAAGGGAGGCATGATTTATGGAAGGCGTTTGTAACAGTCTTACACATCTTTGCTAGTTTTGCTGTGGGTAGTTTCTGCCCTACGACCCAGCAATTGCACTGTTGGGGATTTACCCCAAAGATACAAATGCAATGAAACGCCGGGACACCTGCACCCCGATGTTTATAGCAGCAATGGCCACGATAGCCAAACTGTGGAAGGAGCCTCGGTGTCCAACAAAAGATGAGTGGATAAAGAAGATGTGGTTTATGTATACAATGGAATATTACTCAGCTATTAGAAATGACAAATACCCACATTTGCTTCAACGTGGATGGAACTGGAGGGTATTATGCTGAGTGAAGTAAGTCAGTCGGAGAAGGACAAACATTATATGTTCTCATTCATTTGGGGAATATAAATAATAGTGAAAGGGAATATAAGGGAAGGGAGAAGAAATGTGTGGGAAATATCAGAAAGGGAGTCAGAACGTAAAGACTGCTAACTCTGGGAAACGAACTAGGGGTGGTAGAAGGGGAGGAGGGCGGGGGGTGGGAGTGAATGGGTGACGGGCACTGGGGGTTATTCTGTATGTTAGTAAATTGAACACCAATAAAAAAGTTTGTCAAAAATGTATTGGTGAATTTCACTGACCATGTTTTTTCCCAGCATTAAGGTTATTATATATTTTTTCTCTAATCTGTTTATGTGGTGAATTATATTTCCTATGTGTAAACCACACATTCAAAATTATCATGTATATCGTTTTTAGAGGTTGATTGATATTTATTTGTGTCTGTGTTCAGGAGTAAGACTGATCTCTGAATGTCTCTTATTTCTGTAATAATGTTTTTACTTGCCTCTGTTACTTGATTTGAGGAATGCTGCCTAGTTTTCTAGCCCCTGAAGGGTAGTATATGATTTGAATTGCTGTTTGAGGAATGTTAGAACATTTATGTGAACAGTTGGTATCTAGGGTTTGCTTTAAGATGGTATTTTTAACTTACTTAATTTTTTAAACTATAGCCCCAATATAGTTTTGTTAGTTTTTTTCTCGAGACTATGTTATTAGTTTATATATTCCTCGGAATTTCTATTTACCAAATTTGTAACTTCTTATCACATGGAACTATTAAAAACAAACTCATGATGTTCTTAATCTCACCCAGTCTAGTCAGAAATCTCATAGTTTTATTAGTCTTTTCAGTAAACTGACTTGAAGTTTTTTATTTGCTGTTTTGTATCAGTTTTTTTTAACTGTTTCTTTTTTTTAGATTGTATTTATTTATTTGAGAGAGAGAGAGAAAGAGAGAGCAGGAACAGGGGAAGGAGCAGGGGCAGAGGGAGAAGCAGACTCTACCTGCTGAATGTGTGTAGGACTCGATTTCATGACCCCAGGATCATGACCTGAGCTGAAGGCAGAGAGGCTTCACCGAATGAACCACCCAGATGCCCTCTTTTTTCTTCTTCTTTTTTTTTAAAGATTTATTTATTGATTTATTTATTTATTTATTTATTTATTTATTTATTTGAGAGCACGAGGGAGAGAGTGAACACACGTGTGCAAGCATGAGTGAGGGAGGGACAGCAGAAGGGGGACTCTCTCTCCTTCAGGCTCCACGCCCAGTGCAGAGTCAGAGGTGACATTTGAGATCATGATCTGAGCAGAAAACAGTCGGTTGTTTAAGTGACTGAGCCACCCAGGCACCTACAAATGTTTTTCTCCTATTTACTTCCACCTACATTCCCAACTTCGTAATTTAAGTTTTAAACACTGCTTCTTTTTGAACATAAGTGTTTACTGCTCTAATTTTCCTGCAGAATCTCATTCACTCCAGTTTCATGGTTTTGATATATAGATTTTTCACAATCATGATGTTTCCAGGAGATCACAGTGTCACCCTGAAGCCATGGCGGGCCAAAGCATGTGTCTCTAGTCTTTTCCTATGGATTTCCAGACCCTAACTTTGGAATTATGAACCTTACCATTGCACTCAAATGAGTGTCATTTTACAAAATCACTGAACAATATTCTTCACACGTGTCAAGGGTATGAAAATCTTCCCTTGACTCTCACTGTTTTGGGTGAGACTATGGATAAATAACAAATATAATGTAGTAGTCTCTGGAAACAGGAAAATGACATATGTGGGAAAACTGGAAGAATTTAAATAAGGCTTGTAGTAGCTTAATTAGTAGTATTACTAACTGACAACTGCTGTGATTATAAGATTTAACCTAGGGGAAGCAGGGCAAAGTGTATAATGAGAACTCTCTGTAGTGTTTTTATCACTTGTCCATTAATCTGAAAGTAGTTCAAGATAAAAAGTAAATTAACAAGGTATAGGCCCTTTGAGTAGGCAGATGTCCCAGAGCAGGGGCTGGCTTCAGAACACGTGTGGGTGTAGATTAGCCCTGCCTCCTTGACCTGTGTGGAGATGCTGAATCAAGATATTGTATATATGAAACTAGTAGAATGCTGCATGTGAACCATATTGGAATTAAAATAAAAAATGTAATAATAAAAAATAAAGATTACCCTTAATTTTCCTGGCACTTCAATCATAAATTTTAAAGATTGTTTATTGATGATGATGATATTTATTTATTTATTTTATTTATTCACGAGAAAGAGACAGAGACAGAGACACAGGCAGAAGGAGAAGCAGGCTCCATGCAGGTAGCCTGACGTGGGACTCGATCCCAAGTCTCCAGGATCACACCCTGGGCTGAAGGCAGTGCTAAACCGCTGAGCCACCCGGGCTGCCCTGATGATGATATTTAACCATAATTTTTAAATGTACAGTTATAGAATTTTCTCCAGATGTCCACCATATTTCCTGAGACAAATGTGTAATTTATTTCATTTTCTCATCTGTAAATTGGGACTGTTTATTTTCAAAACGTATATTCCTTCTCATTCCAAGAGGGATTACACCAGTGGTGACTTAAAAATATAAGTACTCTATCAGTGTAAAATCAGTAGTCGACGAAATCAGCCAAAGAGAAAAATGAGGAAAGGAAAAGAAAACTAGGGAAACAGTTTATGCCAAAAGAAGACAAAACAGTCAACAGAATTCATGCTCTAAAGTTCTATAAAGTTGGGGCACCTGGGAGGTTCCATCGGTGAAGTGTCTGCCTTCTGCTCAGGTCATGATCCTGGGGTCCTGGGACTGAGTCCCTCATCGGGCTCCCTGCTCAGGGGAGAGTCTGTTCTCCCTCCCCTCTACTCATGCTCTCATTCTCTTTCTCTCTCCCTTTCTCTCAAATAAGTAAAATCCTTAAAAATAAAGTTCTATGAAGTCAATATTGTTAGATCAGAAAGTCCTCTGTGTGCTTCATACTATCCAAAGGAAAATTCAGTTCACTCTCAGATTTAGTGCCTTATAATAAACACAATCAGTGCTCAGGAGAAGCCTAGGTATTCCTCAGATGCCTTTCATTGTTCAGGAAGGAGGACTGGTGGAGTGGGAGCACCAGCGTCTTCCATAACTTGCCCCGGAGCACGCCGGTTGCATAATGCAAGCTGTCTAGTATGGATAGAACATGGAAGAAATAACACAGATGTGTTGTTCATGGAAATTCTCATCTTTCTACATCATTTAAAAAAAGCACTATTAAAAAATTAAAATTAAAATTAAAAATTAAAAAAGTACTATTGAATAAGTAGTTTTTAATTGGCTTAAAATACAAATCATGGAAAGATATTTTATTACCTGTGCTTTGTAAAAAAAAGATACATATGTAAGATTTTGTAAGAACAAAAAATGGTCCATCATTTTAAATTATAGTTTTGTCCTCATTGTAAAAATATTTTATTATATATTTGAACTCCTTTTTTATTGAAGATTATAGTATATTATGATGTTATTAAGGAGAGCAAACCTCACCTATTATTTTTGCAGGACAGAAAACATTACCTTTTTGGACTAGTAAATATTTTTATTTATTTATTTTTTTTTTCTTTTTTTTTTTCTAGTAAATATTTTTAAAATGGTTTTTTACATCATCTAAAAATTTTTTTGAAACTTTTTTCCTTTAGACATCGCTTTGCATTCTTATTTGTTTTCTGTCATGTTTGATAAATTTAAACACAAATAAGTGATAGCAGATGTTACCAGAGTTAAAATAGCACTTCTTCTGACTACCAACTAGTGATGTTTTGTGTTGTAGCAAAGCTGATAAATTAGGTGTTGTTGTAAGGTTCAGCTAGAGCAAATGAAAATAATTTATCAGAAAAACAAAGGAAATGAAACACTGAATCACTACGAGTTTTCCAAGATGAGAGAATCAATCAAAAGCTCCAGAAGTAACTTGAGTTTTACAGCATGATTGTGGATGTTTAACAATTGAGTAGTAGATTCATTTTGAAAGATTTATGGCCCTTATTTTGTCACAAACTTTACTAATACAAGGATCCAACAAAATATGAAATATAGCCCAATCTATTAAAAATGGAGAAACAATTTACATCTTTCAAAAAATAAAACAGAAATTTAGTCAACATGCTGCAAAGGTTGATGTTTAAAATACTAGCTTAGAAAAAAAATAAAAATAAAATAAAATAAAATACTAGCTTAGGAAAACATATGCCTGTTGTTGTGGGTTTATTTTATGTCAGGTAAGCGAGGAAAGCACACTTTTAATCTTGTGCTGAAATGTGCATGAAGGTCAGTGAGTGGGGACCTTACTGGTTTGTACGCATCACAGTATCTGCATCTAGTTAGCGTCCTTGCTTCCAGCTGCCTGGTTCTTGGCAGGTGATTAACAATGAGTTACCATTGTTGTAGTGGAAATCACTAAGGACCTCCTAAGAAGACAGATGCGAGCAGAAGGGTCTGGGCAGGCAGAATGAAGAAGAAGGAACACTCTGTGTTGGGAGTTATTGTTACCTTACCTCATTTTCACCAGCCGGCCCACACATGGTTCATTTGTCTGAAGTATAGACAGAACATTTATATGACAACTAAAATTAATACAGAGCCTTAAACCTGAGATTTATGATAATTTGTGCCAAAAAATAATGACTTAAAATTGTCTCTTACTATTTTATGTGCTTTGGTATGCTGTGTACTATCTTTCTTACCACTTATTTTTAGAAAAAAATATCTTTAATTAATTAGCATTTGGAAATTACAAGGTTTACATCAAACCAAAAAAATATTTTGGGTTTCAGACATGAGCAAACAGACACTTAGAAATCATTAATAATAGATAATTAGAACTTTCTGGCTAAAGAAGCTGCTTCTCAAATAAGAGGCATTGTAACGTAATTTTTATAACGGCTTCTCACTTTTAAGTTCTTTTATTTTTTAACTGCTTAAGTAAATCAGTTAAATGTTAAGCCAATTGAAGAGATAATGGGACTAAAACTTTTTGATATTTGGCCTTTATTTTTATAAAATGTAGCTATTTTTGTATCCTTACTATTTCTCTCTGTTCATTTTTTGCTACTTATTTTTTCCAGGTTATTTCACAGTTGAGGATCTTGGGCAGATCGGCAACAGCTGGTTGTAAATTTGACAGAGAAATCTGGTCTAATGAACTGTCCCCTGTCCTCAATCTCTGGAAGAAACTAAACCAGGTTAGTACTGAAATATCATCCCAATGGTTTCCACTTTTTCCTCCCTATCCTTTTTTTCCCCCCACCTTATCACCAAATTGTCCCTGTTGGTAAAACCTTGCATTGATCTGTCGGTAGTGTGTACCAGTTTCCTGGCCGGAGGAAGACAGGAAGCAGGTGGCCAGTGTAATTGTTGTACCCTGGTGCACTTGCTATGTGTTTACTGTGCTCATGCTTGCCTTCTCCCTCCCCTTCGTGCAAAGTCAGCAACTACTATAACAGGTGATAGTTTTCAAAGGACTCTTCATCAGCTGGAAATGGGCTTGGTTTTGTATTGTAGAGTAGTAATGCTGTTGGTTACAGAGCAGTTGCTTGCTCACTAGGCAAAGGCATGAGCTTATTGTGATTCCTATTCCTAGTGAATGGGGTTTTTTTCCTCTGGAATTAAAAAATAACCACGCATTTCATCCATTTAGTAATATTATAAAAATGCCTATATATCAGGTCTAAAATAAGGGAAGTCAAGTAAAGCTAATTTCAGAACCAAGGAAAAAGGTTAAAGTCCTCTAAAAACTCAAAGTCCTCAGACCTTACAGTATTGTAATTTTGAGTTATTATGACATCTCAACAACTGGTGATTGTCAGTGGTCTCAAAAAGCAACAATCCAAGCTAATTGAATCACCGTTTTTATTCCAATCATCACTGATAAGGCTTGATACAGTCTGCCTGAGGAGAAATTAGGTGTGGAAAATACTGCCTCCGCTGGCACCTTAAGCCATACTCCTCCACCCCCCCACTGCCCGAGATACATGTAAGCGCTCTGTTCGAGTTCCTGACACGATCCAGCTTTTGTACCAGTTCATTGCGGAGTTACTATTCTTACACCTCTTACATCCTATTCTTACACCCTCTGTTCTTAAACCAACTTTTATTTTTCTTTAAATTAACAACCAAATTTATACACATTTGATTTTCTCATTTAGCAGTTAGTTTTTTATCTCAGCGTGTGGTGGTGCACTCCTTGTCAAGACTCCATTTCAGCCTGTAACAGTTTCCAGCCTGATTTCCTTCTTTATTGGCTATTTTGAATTTTCTGTTGATTATTCAGGTTCGTGCAGTCCTTAAAATATGTACACATATGCAAACACGTATGTATCCAATGTATGCATATTATATCATATTATGATATAGCTATTCTGAGATTAACAATATAAAATTATTCTCAAAGGCTTCACTTAGAGCATAAAATAAAATAATTGGAACTACTATGTTTATCCCTTACTGAATTGCGAAAGTATTGTAAAAGTAATCCTACTTATTGCAAAGATCTTATCTTACATTTTAGAGACATAATCGTGGTATCTGCTGGAGCCTTATTTTCTTCCCCTTGAAGTATAAGTCAACTTGTTTGGCTCAGTTTTCAAGTTTGAGTAAGATTGAAGTTTACTGCATGATTTTGTCACCTTACTGTCTTTCTCGGTCTCGAACTCTGAATTTGCGCCGGTCACATTTTTATCTCACCTTTCATCTGGCCGTAAGATATAGCTGTGTGCATTGCACAGGGAATCCAGTCCTATGATCTTGTAGCATGAGAAGGAAAAAAGCATTGTTTACTGTTTTAGATTCTCAGAGGGGTCTGCCAGAGAAAATGGATGAACAAGAGAAAATCATACAAATGTATTGAATACAAGTTTTGTGTGACACGGGAGCCTTCATACAGAAATGAAGACCCAAGGAAGTGGTTGCACCTGAGCATTTTTTTTTTTTTTTGCCAGGTTTGATGAAGAGTGGTGACAAAATAGTACAGAAGGGTTACTGTACTATTTCCGGTGAGCCCGGAATAGTAAACTGGGAGAAATTGGCAAGCCTGTTGTGTGAATAGCTGTAAATGTTGGCTCTTAACGCCATGCAACATTTTCTGGAACATGCTGTTCACTTCCTTCATGACTTCATTCCTGTGGGGTCCCCAGCTTTCATTTCTGCCCCTGCTCACCCTTTGCTGACATGTACACACACTGTGCTTGTAACTGGAGGGTTTTCACTTTGGACACAGAGAGCACCACAGAAGTGACTTCACAGGTCTGTGTTAATTTTTTACCTTTTAAGACCCAACCCAATATTAGAAATTCAAATTAATTCTGTTTCCCAAACCCTCATTTTTCTCTTTTAGGATGTAGGAATAGTCTGTTAATAGCCATCTCATGTTGGATCCACGGTCCCATCCTCCACATAGGGAAAAGGTGGAGCGTGGAGCTCAGTGTAGGGGCAGAAGCACACGATAAAGTCTTTCATGCTGAAGTAATTTATTTTAGGGTCAGCACCGTGGGGAGAAGTGACATTGTTAGGCTCACTAGACTCTTCAAATGAGATTTCATCCAGGAAGGCTACATGGTGGGGAGGAAACCAGGGGTCTGACTGGAAAGAAAGCTCCCCAGTAAGGGTGAGATGTTGCCCCTGGTTAAGTTGTAGGGCCACCTGGCATGTGGCTGCCTTGGCATTTACGGTTCCGACAGGGACAGATGGGTCCTCGGGTTAAACCTGGCAGTTCACCCAGCACTCTCCTCTTATCTGTTTGCATCACATACTTAGCTTTGTGAAAATGAATTTGATTGCTTTGTAATAAAATAAAATGCCTCTTTGTGGTCTCAGACTGGCTGTCTGTCTCTGTACTGACTTCTTTATACCACATGCCCTGGTTTTGTACAGCATGGACTCGCTGGGTCTTTCTCTTTGTTTGCTTCATAATGTGCTACTCACTCTTGAACTTCTCTATCTGCGTATCTGCTCTTGGGGTTCCCTTTGCATAGATTCACCTTGTTCCCTGTTCAGTTGGATAACTTTTTTTTTTTTTTTTTTTTTAGAAATCTAACTAGTCTAACATAAATACCACTGATCTCTCTACTTTTGCAGAGCTATGCCTTGCAAACACTGTGCTAATTAAGATGAGTAAACTATCATCATGTCCTTAAACTCAAAAAAAAAAAATTAACACAGGGATTCACAAAAATGATGCATCTAAGAAAGGATGGCTTTAGCTGTTTCCATCATTCATTTATTACATGAGCCACTCTTTAGTAATCTGAAAAATTTCCTGGTTTTGCAATTTCATAGTTATTTTTTTAAACAGAGCAGCATAGAAATTAAATAATTTTCTAATCGAAAAAGATAATTTTCTTTCCCAAGATAAAACTCTGTTACTATTATGTTGCATTTTCAACATAAACATATATTAAGTATGAAATTGTCATTGGTATGTAATGTCATTGTTAGGATATAACTGTTTTCCTTCCTGTTCAAGGATTAGTTTATGCAATTTATTCCAAGTCCCTGTTAGATGGAATCTTTACATCTTGTCAGAGCTGACTCTCTTCTGTTGAAGAGTTGGAAGAGACTTTGTGCAGAGACTCCCGAGAGAGCACCTCAGCTTGGAGGGGGGGGAGGGCGGGACTTCGGGGCTCATTGTCACTACCCCGCCCCAGCCATTTCCCTTGGTTCTGCACAGAGGGCCAGACTGTCTGCTGGCAGGGACCTGGGCCCTCACTCATCTAACATCTGATGAGAAGGTGGCTTCTGGAGCCAGTCTGCTGGGCCCAGATCCAGCACTTGCACTTACTAGCTATGTGACGTAGGAGAATTACTCACCTTCTCTTTGTTCTCTTATCTATAAAATGGGGATAATAATAGTATTTGTCTCATAGGTGTCTCATCAGGATGAAATGAGTTAATAAATGTAAGGCTTTTATAGCAGTGCCCAGTGTGTGTGCATTCTCAGCTGAGTATTCATTTTACTATTATCAGAGGCACAGAGATTTGTGATGTATGAACGTCTCTTTCCACAGGGGGGTTCATATAACATTTGCCTCTTTCCAGAGCAAGATGTTTTTATTATTTGTGTAATTATGTATTCAATCCTTCATTCAGAATATTTTCATTGAGCACCTAGTTTGTGTCAGTGCTTTTGTGCTTGGGATGGTATGGAAGGCAGAAGAGTTATGGTGCCAATACTGTAGACTTATTGTTGGGTTGTAAGATATTTAAAATGTAAGAGACATTTAAAAAAATTAAACAGGTAAATAAGCAAAAAAAAATGTTAGAAATTATTGTAAATGCTGTAAAAGGAAAACACAGATGCTACTATACAGAAAATGAGAGAAGTCCTATTTTGGACCGGATAGTTAGGGAATATCTTGCTCCAGGAGTGACATTGAATCTGAGACGTGAGCCATGAGAAGACCAGCCAGATGGAGTTGAGGGTGAAGCCCTTTGTAAGCAGTGAGGACAGCAGGGACCAAGCTTGGCACACTCGGGAAGCCTGGAGGAGGTCAGTGTGAACGGAGCACAGAGACTAAAGGGTAGTGTGGAATGAGATGATGAGGAGGGGTGCTGCTCAGGATACAGAAAGTTGCTGGTGTCTTATTCCCATTGTAGTGGGGCACCCTGACAAAGTACTAGGCAGGGGAGAAGCTATGATTCCAGTGGCCACTGTGAAAGCTCTCCCTGGCTGTTGTGTACAAGTGAGTTTGAGTGAGGTTCAGAGGAAGGAAGGAAAGCAGCCAGGGGTTTGCCCTCTGGGTGAGAGGTGGTGGCTATGGTAGAGCAGGAGAAAGGTGGTGCCACCAGGCTGGATGTTGGAAGTACTGCTGAGGAAACTCACAAAGGATTTGCACATTGGTTTTCTGGACCAGGGGACTGGGTGGAGGTGGTACCACTTAGTGCCCAGGTGTGTGTGTGGGGGTGCTGCTGCAGGTGGAGAGTGGACTTGCTGTGCCACTTTGGGGTTGGTGGACAGTGGACATGCGGGTGTCCAGGGGAATGTTGGCTGTACAGCGGGGACCTCAACAAGCTTGCTAGGACTTGGGACTTATTAGCATCTAGGGAACATTTAGCATTCCATCATCCAGATGGAACGAAGCATTCCATCATCCAGAGAGAGAAGGAAGAGAATTCACAGACAGGCCCTGATGAGTCTGATACATAGAGTCACAGGCAGGAGAGGCGGGACCAAGCTTTCCTCAGGGGAATAAAGCAAAAACCCAAGCAGGCAACAGCACACAAGGCTGTAGCACCACATAAACCTTGAGGAGGGCGTCTTTCATCAGGGACAGAATTGTTGACTGTGGGCAACTGCTGGTATGGGGTGAAGAAGGTGAGGACAGAGTTGGTCATTGGAGTCTCAGAATCTAAGTCATTGGTGACCATGACCTTGACAGGAAAAAAGTCAAGGTGGAATGAAGAGATGGGAGGTATGGAGAGGCAGTTCTTTCTAGAAGGTGCTACATGGGACAGTGAGGAATGAGGCGGTTAGGTCAGTAAGGGTGCAGCAGTGTTTATAGGCTAGCAGGAAGGGTCTAGTGTAGGGGGTAATGTTAATTCAGCAAAGTCCTGAAAACACAAAGTATAAGTTTCTTTCTATGTTTTTTGCTAGACAAGGAGTCCGTGAAGAATACAGAAACTTACCATCCCTTAAGTGTATTTAAAACTTTTTTCAGAGGTTTAGAATAACTTTATATTCCTCCTTCTCTTATTGTGAAGCTATCCCGAGGCTTAGAGCTGGCTATTCTATTCTTGCTGCTGTCTATGTGGAGCACTGTCGCTTCAGCAGTTGTAGGATTATTTGGTATTTGTGTTTCTTTTAAATTACTAGCCCACCAGGGACATCGAAGTGTTCTTCCCACTCCTAAAAGTACGGATGCGGCCCCCAAACAACTGTATTCCAGCTTTCAGATCCTTGGTTATTTGGACTCTGCTTATTCAACTAAATAGGCTGCTAGAAAGTTGCTAGATATCCTTGTTCCTAATTTCATCTTTATCTACTCTCTACCTGATGTAATAGGCATTTCATGTAAGTGTACTGACACTTGGTCCAGTTTTAGCTTGATTCATATCTTGAGTTATTTTGCACTGGTTGCCATAGTATCACTGTAGTTCTCAGAAATGTCTTCAAACCTCTTTTTCATAACAACATAGAAGTAAATAGAAGTAAATATGTAAGCATATTTTAATTATTTTCAAGTAGATTTTTTCCACATTCAGTTTCTCTTCTTGATACTTTTTTTTTTTTTAAATTACAGCTATTAGCTTAAGACAAAATCTGTTGATCTAGTGTGTTTATGAGTGACCTGGAGAGGGTAGTCTACTGGTATTAGTATTTTAGCTGTGAAAGAACATTTATCAGTTTCAAAAACTCCAGAATCCAGGAATTCTAAAAATACCTATAACGGGTTTGGGTTAAGATTTAAGTTAAAAGCTTACCCCATAGGTCTCTCACTCTGATCTAAGAAGTATGATGAGTCGTTCTTTGTGAAACTTGAATTCCTTTAAGGGCCATATTAATAGATTAGGACTTCATCTGTGTACAGCTAGCATATTATAATTTTCCTGTTAGACATAAGTAGAAAAAGAAAAACTGGATGAGAGGAATTGTGAGTCAAACAGGAAAATAACTGTTCACTCATTTCAAGGAGTTTTGAAAAGTCACCCAAAGTGTGTGCAACCTCCAGCCTCAGATTAATGTAAATTAGGCACCTGTGGGGCCACAGCCCGGCCATGGAGAGTGAGGACCATGGTAGACATGGAGTCATGTGTTCTGCTCTGGAGCCTACTTGCTGAGCATCATGTGGAAACCAGGGAATGGAGATCTGGAAATTTCTAGCAAATAAAGGGATTGGAATATAGGAACTGTCTCCTTACTAATAATGTCAGCTATGCAGACATATCAGCATGGCTGGTTCAGTGTGCATTGTCTGCTCTTTTGTGTTTGTGGGGGCTTATTTAAAAAGATGGTGAAAGCCAGTTAAGCTTACTGTGACAGTGGACGTGTTTTTTTTTATGGAGCCAGAGACTTCCAGATGATTCTGAGAGGATGCTTCAGCCGGAAAGGTGAGCAGGACAGCCTCCTCAGTAGAAGTGCTTGAGTGCCGGCCGCTCCAGATACAGTGGTGGCAGAGGGTGCAGGAAAGGACACGGCTGAGGGGAGGGGATGATGAGTTCACTTGCCTTACTTACCTTTCTGTAGTGACAGTGCCTGCAGAGAACCTTAGAGTCAAGATTGTGATAACTGGAGTAGGTTCCAAGAATTTGAGACTTAGATCTGAGCAAAAGGGCTAAATAAACAGAAGGGACCCACTAACAAATAAAGGACCTGGGAGGTGGGGAAAGAATTTCATTTTGATGGTTTCCTTAAAAGTCCGAGGGAAATACTTAATCTGTGATCTCTGTTTGCTGCACTAGCGTTCTGGATGCTCAGGGGCTCGTGTATGGTCACTGACTTACACACTTGCTCAGTAATTCCAGCCTCCACTGCCATGCTGATGTTGGGATCTGCTATCTTCTTTTATTCAAAAGAATAATAGGTTCTGGTTCTTGCAGAATGAATAATTCTGGACTGGGCTCTGGGCATTTTGAGTATTACAAGATTCCAGTGCCTTTGTCTGTTTCAGCAGGTAGTCAACCTGTTTAGGTTCACACCCCGTGTTCTGTTTCTCTTCTGTGGGTTGTACTTCCTTGTCAGTTTCGTGGACGGAACCTCGACAGCGCAGTCCTGATCCACCTCACCGCGTTGTCCCTGATAGGACTGTCACCGTACAGTGGATGAGCTGATGGTGGTCGGGGGGAGGGGTACCCCTCTTCACTGGAGCAGTGGGGTGGAGTTCATGATGCCATCTGCAGGGCTGTGGGCACTGACAGTGTTTTTCATTTCAGGTACAGTGTAGACATCACTCCTGCCCGGAGCCTCCACATGGGACCCCTCCTGCTGCCCACAGCAGGGGTGATCCATGATTTTTAACAAAGGAATTACTGATGTCCCTCTCTCTTTTTAAAAATTATTTGCAGAATCTTTTAGATTGATGAGCTGAGGGTACGAATGGACCTTTTGCTTTTTAGTTAAATTAGTAATAGGTTACTGGACATTCCAAAATATCTTATGTAAAACCCAGAAATTTTAGCTTTTTATTCATGTGAAGCTGAACAAGTTAGGAGCTCACAAGAGTATACTGTAAGTTTTATATCAGATAGAGGCCAAAAATTCATTTGTTGATCAAATTGAATCTAGAAAAAGGTGTGAATCTAGTTCATTGTTCAGATCCGGACTGTTGGTTTTCAGTCTTTACCCTTTTTTAATAGAGTGAAGGAGGGGGTTTGTGGTAAGCTAAATGGATCCAGTGCCACAGTCCTTTATTGTACAGGGAAATTATATCCTCTCTCTCTCCTTCAGAAGATTTGATTTGTAGAAAGAAATTCTATTTTATAAATTTTAAAAACTTTTATTTGGATTTAGGCTTTGAGCTATATTCACATTGGTTGAAACTAAAGAAAGAAGGAAATAGTGCTCATGCACTTTGGGTTAATTTGCAGCTTTTATGAATCATAAGCTGGTTTTATCATAATCTTTAGAAGAAATAGGTAAGAACAAACTACTTAAGCTTTGTAAAGTGAACTTGAATGCAGGATGGTATAACTGAGAATCGTTGGCCAGAACTCACATCTTAGGAGAGAGGAGTATTTGATTTTTGTAGGTACTAAGTGCGTTTGAACTTCCTTTTGTGTAAAAGGTAGTCATGGCCCTGGGGACAACTGGACAGGTAGAGTTGTCTTAGGTGGTGTCAGATGAGTGGGTTGGGAAAAAAGTCATACAAGTGAAACACTCCTCAGTATCTTTTTGGATTGAATATAAGGATTACTTTCCATTTCAAAGACAGGATTGATGCACAATCTCAGGCACTTTGAAAGGTAATTTCAAGTTCTTAGGGGTGTGAGAGAGAGAGAGAGACAGACACAGAAAAATCTCCAAGACTAAACACAGACCTCTAATCTGTCGCTTTGGGTGGTATGGACATTTTAACAATATTTGTTCAATCATTCCATGAGCACAGAATGCTTTCCTTTTGTCTGAGTCATCTTTGATTTCTTTCATCAGTGTTTCATAAAGTTTTCAGAGTAGAGGTCCTTCGCCTCCTTGGCTAAGTTCATTTCTAGGTATTTTATTATTCTCAATGCCATTGTAAGTGGCACTGCAACTTTGCTGAATTCATTTATCACTTTTTTTTTTTGGACAGAGTCCTTTGGGTTACTATATATAGTATCATGTCTTCAGCGAACAGTGAAAGTTTATTTTTCCTTACCAACTTGGATGTCTTTTATTTATTTTCCTTATCTAATTGCTGAGGCCAGAACTTCAGTACTAGGTTGAATAAAAGTGGTGAGAGTGGACATCCTTGTCCTATTCTAGAACTTAGCAAAAAATCCCTTAAGTTTTTCACCATTTACTATGATGTTAGCTGTGCATTTTTTAAAAAGATGTATTTATTTTTATTTGAGAGAGATTGTGAATGGGGTGGAGAAGAGGGACAGAGAAAGAGAAAACCTCAAGTAGACTCCCCACAAAGCATTGAGCCCTACACAGTGCTCAATTTCAGGTCCTGGAGATCATGACCTGAGCCGAAATCAAGAGTCAGATGCTTAACTGTCTGAGCCACCCAGGTGCCTCAGCTGTGCAATTTTTTTAAATGTAAGACCGTTATTCTGTTGAGATATTTTCCTTCCAAATCTACAATATCATGAATTGATATTGTACTTTGTCAAATGCTTTTTCCTTCCTCTTCTCTTTTTTGGAATAGTTTAAAAAGAAAAAGTTTAAAAAGAATAGGTGTTAACTCTTCTTTAAAGGTTTGGTATACTTTGCATGCAAAGCCACTTTGTCCTAGATTTTTTTTCTGGCAGTTTTTGATTACTGATTAAATTCTCTATTGGTAATTCGTCGGTTCAAATTTTCTATACCTTCCTGTTTCAGTTTTGGAGGTTATATGTGTCTAGGACTTTACCTATTTCTTATAGGTTGTCCAGTTTGTTAGCATATAATGTTTCATCATACTCTTTTATAATCCTTTGTATTTCCATGATGTCAGTTCTCCTTTTTCATATCTGAATTTGTTTATTTGCATCCTTTTTTTTTCTTTTTTTTTCTTTTGATGAATCTGGTTAATGGTTCATCAAATTTTTTTAAAACTCTTCAAAGAACCAACTCCTGGAAAAAAAAAAAAAAAGAACCAACTCCTGGTTTCATTGATCTGTTGTTTTTTTTTTTTTTTTTTTTTTTTTTTAGTTTCTATATCATTTATTTCTGCTCTAATCTTTATATTCCTTTTGTTGGTTCTGGGATTGTTTGTTCTGTTTTTTTTCTAGCTCCTTTAGGTGTAAGATTGTCATTCATCATTTTACTGAAGAGGTTCACTGTGTATGATTTTTATTTCTTTGTAACTGGTTTGTGTTTTTCTTCTAAGAGTATTCTGTCTCTTAAGTATGCATTTTATTTTGTATCTGTTCTGTTTGGTAATCTGGGAGCTTGTGATTTCAATGCCAGCCTTTCTACTAAAACTGTAACTTGTTTCCCACAGCAGCTAGACTACATGCTATGTAACATCAAGCACCTTGCTGTCCATGGCTGTCGCTTGATACTGCTGTTTTTAGCCTCAAATGGCGACATGGTGTAAATGATCCATTCGGGGCACTGTGATAACTTAGCAGCCTGAAATCCTCCTCCCCTGGCCCCGACCTCGGTACCCAACTGTCTTTGGCTGCAGGTTACCTACTCTCCCATTTACGAGAGTCTCCCAGATATTTACCATTCTTGGTGTGCCATCTTATAGTTTAGTATCTTTTCATTTTGTCAAAGACAGGATTCATGAGTGGGTGATAGTTTGCCATCTTGTCCAGAAACAAGCATACCTTTTGAAACTTCATTTTGACTTTTGTTTGTAAGATGAATAGAGTATTTAAAAGTTACCATTATATTAAATCCACAGTGGCCATATTAATGTATCAAGTGTCTTGCACTTCATCCTGTTATAATTTATAAGCTACAATGTCTTGTCTCTTCCATTTCCTTCCTGAAGCCATTGCCATAATTTAGACTTATGTTCCTTCGTATGGATTATAGCAGAAAACTCCACATTTCACTCTCCTTCTAACATATATTTCCTCAAATCATATTTCCTATCATTACCACATTAATTTTCTTAAAAAAAATTTTGACCGCATGGCTCACATCCATCCAACCTTCCTTCTAAGCCTCTTCCATAGTAAAGCAGATCTGAGTGTTATAGGAACAAACCATTATAGGTTTCCATGTCCTCAAATCTGCTCACTATGCTAGCAACCAGTAATGGCCTTGTCAAATCCCAGCACCTTTCAAAAGCTGTCTCTGTTGTTACTCAATTCCTTCTCCGTGTTTCAAGAGTATTAATTTATAACTTGCATAGCAATTCTCATAAAAGTAGTGTTTTAAACTAGGCAAGTTAAGATGGCCATTAGGGATAGGAACTCTCTTATTTTTTTTATTTTGGTTATTTATTTATTTATTTATTTTACTATTTTTTTCCAACTTTATTGGGATACAATTGACATCTAACATTGTGTGAAGCTTAAGGCATATAATGTCGTGATTTGTTACACATACATATCTTGAGAAATGATCACTACAAAGGAACTCTCTTATTTGGGAGGAGTTTTAAAATTTATGAATATGAATGTTCTAAATGAAACAATATCACATTCCTTTATTAGAATTTTTCATCATTATTTCTATCAGGTTATGGTTAATTACTAGTTAAATTTAAAGATTAAATATAAGCAACAATAATAACTTTATGGAAATTAGTTATTAGGGAGTCATCCAGGTCCTAATATTTCCCCATTAAACAGCTAGGGGACATTAGCTGAATCACTTCTGAACTTTTTATTAGTTTTTTTGTGTGTATAAAAAGAACATGAACCTCTTCTCTGCGTTCATGTATTCATTTACTCATCCATTCAGTCATTCATCAGGTATCTGTTGCTGTTCCTTTATGTCGTAAGTGCTACGAGTTATTAAGGGTTGTTAATAATGCTCAAAAAATACAGGTATTACAATGTTTTGAGAAGCCCAGGTGAAGGAATGCGAGGTTACATGATGAGTAAGAAATTCTCTAGATTAAAAAAAGTTGTGGTATTGCAGAGAGATGGAAGAGTTGCCATGTTTGTTACTCTAACCTGCCAGGGATGAAGGGTGCTTAGACAGAGTTGCGAGCGATATAATCAGAACTCTTCAGCAGGACCTGGCTGGAGAGCTTATACTTTATCCTCTAGGAATTGTGGCAGCGGGAACATAGGTAAGAGAAGCGTCCAAGACATTGTCACAGATAGCATCAATCATCACAAGACTCTTGTGTGGATCTAATAAAAAGTAGGTGTGAACATGGTTTGGAAAACATGAACCCTTCATCGATTAAACATTTTTTTGTTCGCAGATCTGTAAAGATTTGTAGATTTTTAAAAGCTTAGTATAGGGGCACTGGGGTGGCTCAGTCAGTTAATGGTACAACTCTTGATTTCAGTTCAGGTCATGATATCAGGGTCATAAAATCAAGTCTCACATCCCACACCCAGCATGGAGCCTGCTTGAGATTCTCTTTCTCTTTCCCTCTGCTTCTCCCCATCCCTTACATACATACATGCATAAATGCTTAGTATAACAAGCCCTAGTAGTATTGATAACATGGCCATATTTAAGATCTTTTATTAATTTAGGCTTTCATGTTTGAGGCTGATTCTCTAGACTTTTAGTGATGATATTAGTGATTATTTCAGGAAAATATACATATATTGTATACATATATAATATATATATAAAGGTGTAACTATAAATTTTAGCATTACTTTGTTAATCCATAGTTTATGTTACATCGTTTTTTAAATAGTTCAGATGCATAATTAAGTAACATCTCTTATTTTTGTGACATTTTTCCTGGGGTTTTCTATTGAAAAATAGTAATTTGAAAACTAGTAATTTGACAAGCAAAATACTGAAAAGTATAACAGATAAAAACCTAATCTTATTTAATATTCTGCATGTTTGCATTTAAAAGGTCAGTTCATGCTTTAAATTTTTTATTACACACCAGTTACCACTCATCACTTTTTAATACCTGGTTGATGGTGATAATTGATGAGAATTACTGATATTCTAACCAATTTACATATCCTTTATAGGGCATGAAAACTCCCATTAATTCTCACTGAAATTACTCATATGATAAGAGGTACATATAAAACCATCTCTTCTAGGCCGATAGAGTTGTTGGGGGAAAAATAGGTGATGGATTTTTTTCTGAACAGTAACCTGTTGATCCATTAACTATTATTTCTTTGCTCAGACTGGTAAGTAGATTGTATAGATAGCCTAATTTTAAAGAATGAATTGCAATTAAATAAAATTAAAATGGAGAGTGCTAGAATAAACAATAGGACTAGTACTTCCATTCTTAAACTAAAAATATCTTTTACGTTATCTCTTCTCAGATTGTTGCTCGGTTTTCCTCCTTTTTAATTAAGGTGAAATCATATAAAATATGATTACTATGTCCTGGTTTTAGAAAATTTAAGGTAGGGAACATATCTGTAATATACACCTTTGTTGAATAAACACTTCTCAATTGTTCTTAGAGCTGTTTCATTTTTTTTTTTTGTTTTTGTTTTCTGAAACATCTAAAACTCATCACATTTAACCCCTTGTCTCAGTCTTAGGTGAAAGATTTCCCTTGGAATTTAGTCCCTAGTAAAGCTTTATGCACCACCGCTCTCTCCCCACCCCTCTGACTGGTTTGCTTCCTTTCCATCACACCAAGGATGTAATTTATAGTAACTTACATTCTGCCTGTGGCATGCCTGTTGGCAAAGTAGAAAAACACCCAAGGTATTTCAGCAGATGATTTAATACAGAGAATTGGTTATACAGATGTTGCAGGGCCAAGAAAAACTCCAACAGGAAGAATTGGGAACAGATAGGTGCAGGAAAAGAGGACCTTCTATCAAGCCAGAGAACAAAGGGGGGAGAGGCTGAGGTGGTCAGTACCTGGAGCACCCTGGAGAGCACCCGCCTTGGAGCTGGGAGCCCGGAGTGGGACTCAGACTCAGTGGGACTTGACCCAGGAGAGCCAGGCTCGGACCCAGGAGAGCACTTCCTCCTGGGGGTGGAGGTCCCTCTGCAGAGCCCCCACAGCCCCTGCTGCTGGGAGCATCCCCAGGAGAAGCCAAGCCAGCAGGGAGGACTGAGCCCCTCTAGAAGTTCCAGGTGGCATGACCTCCCAAGAGGTCAGCTGGCTGAGGAGCTGTCTATCCATTTGCAGAGTCAGCCTCAGCATCTCAAGAGCTACACAGAGAGAAGAGAAAAGTGGGTTGATGTAGCTGAACTAGGGTATCTCCTCTGCAGGAACAGGGTATGGTTTCTTTTGCTCTTCCTTCTGTTTCTGCTCCTTGGTTTGGAGGTTTGCTTCAGTCATTCCCTCTCCTCTCATTCCTTGTTCAGCACTGAAGGCTGGATTGCTGTTTTAACTGTATCCCTCAAATTCTTCTTTTGTGTTTTCAGTATTGCACAGTTTTAAATATTTTCTACATTCCATTATGAGTTCATCTTCTGTTAAGCTATTTTATTCACAGTTGCTTTCCTGGATACCTTTTAGTTGTAGATTTCTGCTATAACTGTACTCTATTATTAGCTTCAGGGATAGAGTTCAGTGATGCACCCAGTGCTCCTCTCATCACATGCCTTCCTCCATGCCCATACCCCAGTGACTCCCTCACCCACCCCTCCAGCGACTCTTAACTCCTTGATAGGTTGAACCTTCATTATTGTAATTTTCTTTAGCTCTTAAAGTGTTTTTCTTCTGATACTAGTAAGTCTGTATGAGCTTTCTGTTACAATTGACTAGATGTATCTTATTTCCCACTTTTGCTCTCAGCTTTGAATCTGTTTTTATGTGGGTATCTTGTAAGGAGCCTACAGGTGGCTTCTGTTTATTTTTTTTTTTATTTTTATTTATTTATTTATTTTTGGTGGCTTCTGTTTAATCTTTTGGTGGATCCTTCAGTCTGTTTACACTAATTTGGATTACTTTATACTGTTATGTTTTGCATTTTTCCTACCTTTTTTTTTTTTCATGCCTTTATCTTCCTTTGGACTAATAGTTTTCTCTGATATTTTCACAGTTTACAAATCATGTATGATTTCTTGTTTTCCCGTGATATTTCATTGTCTCCACTTACCTTATTGAAGTTAACATAAATCTATTTATTTACGTGGAAGAGAATCCAAGAAGCTTAGGACATGATGCATGGCCCCCACCTTTCAGCCTTGGGGTGGTTTTCCCTTCATGCTGGTTGGGTCTTCCCCCACATCCACTGTCTTATTCCTTTTGGCATCTCAGGTATGAGCATTTACTGCCCCTTCCCTTCTGCCTGAAGTGCAGAGAAAGTCCTCCGTTGGTAAGTTGAGTTCTTATTTCTCTGAAAATGCCTTTCACATATCCTCTGTTGTTTACATGTATATTTTCCTGTGTTAACAGTTACTCTCTCTCATTATATCGAAGGTAGATTGAGATCATTCTACTCTCCTTTCTCTACTTGCTGCTGACAAGTCCCTCTTTGCTCCTTTGACTTCTCTTTACTTTCTTACTTCTTTTAAGATCTCTTTGTCTTCATTTTCTGCAGTTTTACTAAGACTCGGTGTGGCTTTGTTTTCTTTATGTCTTTAATTCATTCATTTTTAGGTCTTGCTTAAGACTTGATGCCTTCTTTGAACTTTGATTGCTGTTGCTCACCAGCAGGGCAGAGTCAGTGGAACCCTCTGCTTTAAGCTTCCTCTCTTCTGAAACTGATTAGGTACAGACCTGCCTCTGGTCTTTACTTATCCTGTTGGTCTTTACTTATCCTGTTTCCTACTTCTCTTACTTCCCACTTCCCTTTGTCTCTGTGCTGTATTCTCAATAAACTCCATACATCTGCCTTCCAGTTCACTCTCTATTCAGCTAAATCTAATCTAGTATTGGAGTGTTACTTTTTAATTATATATTTTTTAATTTTTAAAAGTTTTGTTTCTGATGAATGGATAAAGAAGATGTGGTATATGTATACAATGGAATATTAATTACTAAGCCATTAGAAATGACAAATACCCACCATTTGCTTTGACGTGGATGGAACTGGAGGGTATTATGCTGATTGAAATAAGTCAATCAGAGAAGGACAAACATTATATGGTCTCATTCATTTGGGGAATATAAAAAATAGTGAAAGGGAATAAAGGGGAAAAGAGAAAAAATGAGTGGGAAATATCAGAAAGGGAGACAGACAATGAGAGACTCCTAACTCTGGGAAACGAACTAGGGGTGGTGGAAGGGGAGGTGGGCAGGGGGTGGGGGTGACTGGGTGATGGGCACTGAGGGGGGCACTTGATGGGATGAGCACTGGGTATTATGCTATATGTTGGCAAATTGAACTCCAATTAAAAAATATGTAAAAAACATTTTTAAAAATTAAAGTGAAAAAAATTAAAAATAAAAAAAGTTTTGTTTCTTTGCCAAATCTGCTTAAGATTGTTTATCAGTTCTAGAAACATTTACCGTAATTGTTCCGTTTTGTGTGTGATATTCCAATATCTGAAGTCTTTGTAGATTTGATTCTTTTCTATGTTGTGTATGATAACTTGATAGCATGCCTACTCACTTATACAGTAGTTTGGGTTTTTTCTTTGTTTCGTTTTTGTTTTTGTTTTTGTTTTAAGCTATGAGTTGCTAATTATTTTGGTAACTTCACCTAAAAGAATTATTTGTAGCCTACAATAAAAATTTTTCTGCCATTCAATTTAGAATGTAGGATTGGTTTGGGTTTGGGTCAGGGTCAGGATCATGGCGCTTCAAATACTCTGAGATACCCTGGTCTAGAATAATATAAATTATCTTCTTGAAGTTCATTAGAACTTCCAAAGTAGTACATACAAACTAACATTAAAGTTCCAATTGTGATGATTATTTTTGAGAAGAGGGTCCTACGCCCACACTCCCTACTCCAGTTATACCAAATTTTAATGTCCGAGATTTCCCTACTTGTCCTTGGGACCAAAGTGAAGGTTTATTTCTATTTCACTCTTCTTTTTTTTTTTTCTATTTCACTCTTCTACTGAGAGTGTTACCTTTCGGGATTTCATTTCCATGGGCTCTCTAACCTCTCCACCTTGAGCAGATTCTGGACTTGCTTGATCTCTGATCTCACAACCCCATATTTACAATGCAGAAGCTCAGGTTTTCTGGAATCAGTGAAATTCGTGGCCTGCTTGCATTTTCTCACTCTTAGTGTGGAAAAATAAAAAACCTTTTTGGATTTCTCAGTGTTACCATAAAAAGCCCCAGTCTTGTGTGACTCTTCACACACCATGAAAATTACATTTTAGCCATTTGTCTAGTTAATTGCTCTGATCAGAAAGGATAATAAAACTATATTTTTCCTTGAGAAGGCCAGAGGGTAGACCCTGACTAAGTTCCTAAGGCCCAAGGTACTGGAGAGACCAGAGCATCATCTCCCTGAATTTTTACAAGTCAAGAGGAGTAAAGCAAACTTGGAGTCACCTTTTAGATATCGTGGCTTCTGGAGAGATTTTATTTACACACCACAATGTTAGAATTCAAGCCCGTTACATTTCCTAGAACATGAAGGCTGCCTCCTTCATCTTTATAAGGAGAGCATTATCACCTCTCCCCACCCTGTACACCTTGCCCACAGGGCATCTGGCTGTTTGTACAGGATAATTGCTCTGGCTCTCAGCTGACCACCCTAAAGGTCAGGCCTTGGGCAGGGGGTAAGGGTAGTATCAACACAGCTATTATATACTGTGAAGTAATTAATAAATAATTATCTCTACTCCAGAATACTTAAGTCTACATTCATCATGAAATTAATAAAGATAAAATGGAATACTCAGCACTTAATTGTTTGAATAATTCTTTGTTCTCCTCTCAAGGTTGCATATGGGTGTATTTAAGAATATGCTTGGCATTTCAGCAGTGTCTTTGCTAAGAACAGAAGCTGGGATTCTCTATTTCTTACTTTGGGCAGTTGTAAAGTAAGTTGCATGTGTCCTTCCAGTGATGGTTTCCTCATGTTTTCAATGTGTGACGCAGAGTTGGGATGGTTTCTTCTCATTGCATCGCCACTGGAACCTGAGTGTCCCTTCAGCCTCACTGTCATGAACCAGCTCACTCGCTCACCAGAATATTGGGCTCTTGTCAGACTTGAAACCGCAGGTGTGCACACAAGCACTCTGTGAGTCACTGTACACATAGCATGCCACTTTCAGGAGCGCATTGAAGAAAAGCTATTTGTTCATCATGGGTACATTTAAACAAAAATTTCAAATTCACTGCATTTGTTATCATTCATGATCCACTCTTCTCTGTTTTCTCTATTGCTGAAACTATTAACATATAACAGAATAGCTTTGTATGGAAACGTACGGGGTGCCTGGCACATTGTCCCTACTCGAGACTTAGTCATTCTGTCCCATTACGTCTCCCAGTGTGAGACTGCTGTGACCGCCTCCCTTGAGAGCTCCCCTCCAGCCACATCGTGGAGTACAGAGCCTATGAAAGATACTTTCCCGGAAGTAAAAGCAATGGTTTTATTAATATGCCATTTTATGCTACATCCCCAACTTTGAGGGGAAATGGCTGTTAGAGAACAAAGGGATAGAATCTACAGAGCTGAAGGTGCTCCTTCCAATGACATCTGCCGAGACTTCTCCCTGGGGAGACTGCTGGGTCTGCTGTTTGTTAATATTCTAGTATTCTACATAAAAGCCATGAAATTGTTGAGGCATGTAAATATTTAAAACAAAAGCTCCTTTTTTATTGGCACTCCCTAGCTTCCTCTCAGTTTTCTTTTCAGAAGATACAATAGTTTGCATCAGCTTCAGCACAGCAGTTCAAAATACTACCTTCACCCTCTTCAGTCTTGGCTTTGCTTGCTCTACTTATCACCAGCAGTTCTGCCTTCGTTCTAGTTCTTCCACACGTGTGGTTTAAACAGTTTATTGGGTAATCAGTGCACACTTAGCCCAGTTGAGCTCTGCTTGCTCAGTTCATACACATTCAGTTGTACCTAAACTAAATGAAATGAGCATGAAAACATGACTGCTTTGGTATCCTTTGATCCATTTGGTAATTTGGCATGATCCTGGAAATAGCCATTACCAAGTTTAGGTTAAGCTCTGTTTGTTACTAATAACTGGCTTTAGGTACAATAAAATAAAATGACAAAGCAGCCAGGTGTCCTGGGAAATGGGATGCCAGGAATTCTTTTTATTTTTAATTTAAATTAAATTAGCCAACATACAGTACATCATAGTATCAGATGTTGTGTGCAATCATTCATCAGTTGTGTATTACACCCAGTGCTCATGACATCATATGCCTTCTTCATGCCCATCTCCTGGTGACCCCATCCTCCAACCCCCTTCCTTCCTGCAACTGTCAGTTTGTTTTCTATGATTAAGTATCTCTCATGGTTTGTCTCCTTCTCTTATTCATCTTGTTTATTTTTCCTTCCCTTCCCCTATGTTCCTCTGTTTTGTCTCTTAAATTCCACATGAATAAAATCATATAATTTCTTTCTCTGATTGACCTGTTTCACTCAGCATAATACCTTCCAGTACCACCCACATCAATGTAAGTAGTAAGTATTCATCCTTTCTGATGGCTGAGTAATATTCCATTGTATATATACACTACATCTTCTTTATCCATTTATCTGTCCATGGACATCATGGCTCCTTCCACAGTTTGGCTACTGTGGACATTGCTCCTGGGGGACAGGTGCCCCTTTGTTTGGCTACTGTGGACATTGAACACTGGGGCACAGGTGCCCCTTTGTTTCATTACATCTGTATCTTTGGGATAAATACCTAGTGGTGCAATTGCTGGGTTGTGGGATACCAAGAATTTTATAGATTGTTCTCCCCTTTGAACTTACTAAATGGATAGTACTATTGCCTTTTTTGTTGCTTTCTTCTCTCGTCAGAAATCCACTTCTGGAGAGACATAATTTAATGCAGATATGTCAAACTTTTCACCATTCTGATTAGGAATACATCTATCTATCATCTATCTATGGTAGAATGTAACATATATAAACTATAAAAGAGCTATCTCACCCATCATCACAGAATGGCTACACCTATTCTCCACCTCAGGATCTCTTAGGTTCAAGTCTGGTGAAAACAGTTGCCTCTTTATCAGAAGACCCATCAGAATTCTCACTGGCTTGGGTTCTGTCTGGTTGGTGGTGTGCCTGTCCCTGAACCAGTCACTGTGCTTGGGAGAATGGAGTGCTCATATTAGTGAAGCTTTAAGTCACATACTAGTTTCTCCAACGGAGTTGAGTAAACTCTTATAGAACCATATGGACTAAGACTTAGGAGAGGCTGTTTCTGCCCCAAAGAGATAGTAAGAAATGATTATCTAAAGAAGAATGAAGAGTTCCTGGAGGGCAAAAGTAAAATTTCTACCCCATGGAAATGAAGATACTACCCCGTTTTCTGTAATCCATATAGAACACCTACCTTTCTTTCTGTTTCTCGTTTCCTTTTTTGTTTTTTAAAATGATTGTATGTTGAGTCTTTTTTTATAATAAATTTATTTTTTATTGGTGTTCAATTTGCCAACATACAGAATAACACCCAATGCTCATCCCGTCAAGTGCCCCCCTCAGCGCCCGTCACCCACTCAACCCCACCCCCCTCCTCCCCTTCTACCACCCCTAGTTCGTTTCCCAGAGTTAGGAGTCTTTATGTTCTGTCTCCCTTTCTGATATTTCCCACACACTTCTTCTCCCTTCCCTTATATTCCCTTCACTAACACCTACCTTTCTTTCTGTTTCTCGTTTCCTTTTTTGTTTTTTAAAATGATTGTATGTTGAGTCTTTTAATATCTTCCTTATCACAGAAAAAACATCTCGAACCAAGACATGATCATATGACCAGGAGGGGAAAATCCTTTGGTTGTTGATCACTGTTTTATAAGCCATGTGCAAATATACACAGAGACCATAATCTTACTAATTTCATTGCATTGCAGATCTGGAAAGGACCAGTACATGAATCTCTGTAACACATTGAATAATGACAGTGTCCCTGAGAGCTTGGCCAGCCTGAGGGACACATGTGACCTGCCCTCATTTTCTAGAAATAGTTTTATTGAAACCCAGCTGCATGGCCTATTTGTAGACTGTCTGCATCCAATTCTGTGCTACAGCAGTGTGGTTGAGTAATTGTGACAAAGCCTGGCATATTTCCTTTCTGGATCTTTACGGAAAAGCTTGCAACTCTGGCCTAATCAATGCTAGAATTTCAGAATTTCTTCTCATGACAAAAATTCTCTCAGAAAAAACATTTTCTGAAATCTCTATTAAAAACAAAACAACACTTCTATATGTCATCTGTCTTACTTAAGTCTGAAACAGTATCCCACTTGAAAATAATTTCAGTTAAAACACAGAAATCCTGGATTCACACCTACATTATACCAAATTAGGGTAGTTTTTTGTGATCAAAAGATACTCCTTGCTTAATAATATCCATAACCTTTTCCCCCAGCAGTTCCATAATCACTTAATGATTTTCTCTGAATACACTTAGCTTTTTAATGACAAGATGAACTTTAAAATGTCAAAGCCATCCTTCAAAGGAACACAATTTACTCATTTGTATTTAGTCATTAGAAAAGGCTTTTCTTGTATTAATCATCTGACTAAAGATAAAACTATATAATCCCTTGCTAGTTTCACCAAAAATCATGCTGCATGTTATTCATGGTGATTTTTAGCTTACATATGTATATATAATTTTAAAATGTTATTCAAGTTTTTTGTCTTAAGATTATAACTAACATTGCTGTTGCTATAAATTTTTTTCATTTTTAGGTTGTGTACAATAGCTGCATTTATTTTTATAATTAGTTACTTGACATGAATATTTATGAGGTGTTTGTGAAGACCTTGAGGAAGTGGACTATGACTATAGTATATAATCTATACTACAGTATACTTTGCTATTTCCTACAATGTTATACTTTTTCCACTGATTAATTTACCACAGCTGATGTAGTACATTTTGCTTTCTTTTTTTCCTTCACAATGCTTTTTCATCTTTTATTAATCACTTTTAAGACTGTACTATATATTTTTTTCTGTGCTTTTGTTCTTATTGCTGAACATACAGCATTTTATGTGATAAGTCTCCAGAGCAGGACCGTGTGTTGGGAATATGATGTGAAACCAGATGGGAGCCATAGATATCATCTTAAATGTTCTAGCAGCCACATTTAAATAAGTGGATACAAGTGAAATTCACTTTAATAATATATTTTATGTCACCTGATATATCCAAAACATAAGCATTTCAACATGCAATCAATGTAAAGCATTATTAATGTGATATTTTACATTCTTTTCTCATTGTCTGAAATTCACTTTACATTTTACACTGCACATCTCTAAACCATAGTCCCTACTTGACCTCTGTTTGAATTTTAAGCATTTTTGATGCTTTCCTAAGTCAACCTTTTAAAAAGTTTAGTACAGAGAACTGTTTTCTTAGATTATGGATCCAAGAGGAGTGGTAGAAAGTCTGTCACCCGAATGTGTCTCTTTTGTTAATGTAGCTGGTGACTTTCAGTGCTCGTTGACGACTCTGAAAATTCTCAGGGCCTCTACACAGGATGCTCCATACTCTGCGTGTGCTCTAGAAACAGGGCAACAAAGCCTGGATAAGAGCACAACTGTTGACACATGGTTTATTGAGTAGTCCACTGTTGAGACCAACTGCTCAGAAAAAGGATTTCTTTCAAAGTATTACTGCTCCCTGACAACTCATCCAGTCACCCAAGGGCTCTACTGGAGATGACCAACCAGATTAGCATTGTTCTGTGGCAGCTAACACAACACCCATTCTGCAGCCCATGAATTGAGGAGTCATTCTGACTTTCAAGTAAGAAATTCATTTTGTACAACTATAGCTACCCTAGATAGTGGTTTCTTTGATGGATGTCGGCAAAGTAAATTGAAAGGATTCAACATTCTAGATGCCATTAAGAACGTTGTGATTCATGAGAATGAATCAAAATACCAACATGGTAGGAATTTGGGACGATGTTGATTCCAGACCGCATAGATTATTTTGAAGGAATTCAACATGTTAGGGGAGGAAGTTGCCACAGATAGGGTGGAAGCAGCAAAAGAACTAGAATCAGAAGTAAGTGGAGCCTGGGGACGGGGCCGATGGGCTGCAATCTCGTGATCAGATTTGAACGGATGAGGAGTTGCTTCTCATGGATGAGCAAAAGCAGTGGTCTCTTGGGATGGAATCTACAGGTGAAGGTGATGGGAGGATTGTTGATATCACATCTTAAGCCAATAAAAGTTACTTAATGGTGATATTTAATGGCAGTATCCATGCTAGGTCATCATGTTATTATTTATCATGCTAAACAGATGAACAAGACTGTGCTCTCATGGAATATATGAATGTGACAACCATTAAAGCAAAGAGAAAGGGTCCTTAACTAGGATTGTAAGTAGAGTATATAAAGAAAATTAGGATAACAGATAGTAGGTAGGAGAAAAGGACTTCCCATATTTATCTCTTGATTGTATTTTGACACTTCTATAATATTATTGAAGGTAAATTTTTTTCTCTTAAACCATATAAGCTCTTTAAAAACAACTCCCATTCCTTGAATTCTTACTAATTTGGAAAATCCTAGAAATCCATGTGTCAGAATCTCTGTTAAAGTATAGATGTAGAAATATGCACTAAGATAGAATATTCAATGATCCTGAGTATAAGATCTATAGTATGCTTCCATTATTTACAGACAGGGAATTTTCAGGCTGAATTAAATAACTATTCACACTTTATTTTGAAGCCACGATTTCTTCTCTTTTCCTGCCTAGTGTAGCTGTTCTGCTCTCCTTGCATTGGCTTACAGACTGCCGTCCTTTCCACTTCTGCTGTAGTGACCACCACTTTCCAGTGTGGCTTCCCTCTCTCAGCCCTCACCCCCGTGCCACCCAGATGGGGGTCTCTTATTTACAGATGCAATAAGCTTGGCCACTCTGGAGCAGCAGTATTTCAAAATGGAGTGGGCAAGGAATTTTAATAACTTTGGAAATGTGTTTGTGTCAGTGATTGTGCTGCTTTTCAGTAAGTATGATATGACTTATTCTTCTAGAATTCCAACCTGATTCATCAGAAGGTGTCTCCTCCTAATGATCGACAAGGATCTCCAATATTGTCATTCATCATTCTGGAACAATTTAATGCCATTCGCTTAGTACAAAGTATTCACCAGTCTCTTGCTGCTCTCAGCAAAGTCATTAGAGGAACTACCTTACTGAGTTCCGAAGTCCAGAAGTTGGCCAGTGCTTTATTAAACCAAAAGGTAAGCTGAGATGAAATATATGTTTTTATTTCATTATCTTAAGTGACTCTTTTGCTGTATATACAGTTGTCAGGTCTTACAGTTAATAGTGACGGAAAACCCATGCTAAACTAGCTTTAGCCAGATAGGAATTCATTGGCTGATACAGTGGGAGGATCCAAGGGTAGCCAGCCTTAAGTCAGCTTAATGCAAGAACTTAAAATTTTCATTAGGACCTCAGCTCATGATGATATTTATCTACCTATCTAGTCACATTGTGTGTATGTATGTATGTGTGTGTGTGTGTGTGTGTGTGTGTGTGTGTGTATATGCAGATTCCATGTTGATGTCACTTTGGGGCAGGTCCTCTGTAAATGGTGGTATCCTAGTGTTCTGAGTCATCCTCTGAGCTCTATGTCCAACAGAAAGAACACATTTTTCCTGGTAATTCAGGCAAAAATTTGAGGATTAGCTTTAATCCAAACTATTTGGCCTATGTTTGATGCCTAGTCCTTTAACCATTCTTTGGGCAGGATTTGCAAAGCATGAAAGCATGAAAGGGCTAGGGCTTCAGCCGAATGTCTATCCCAACAGTCAGAGATGGATTCAGCTCCATCTATAATGCCATGTACTCCAAGTAAGGAAAGGATGCTTACCTAGTGAAAAATCAAAGTACTTTTAGTAGAAGAAAAGGAAATCAATATGTCTCTTGCTGAATAATTAAACCATTTTAAATGTCAGTAAAATTCATGTGTTACAGATCTATTGGTAAAAACAAAGATACTGGGAGTATCTGACGTACATTTACTTTAGTTTTTGGAGACTGTAAACCTTACAGAACTTTACATCTGGAAAAAAATTCACTAGGGTTCTATAGGAATTTAGAAAGAAAAGAATTTTGTTTTCCTCCTGCCCCCAGCACTGTTTACTCTCAATATAAAAACAAAACAAAAACTCTGATGGTCAACTTAAAGTCTTCTCTGAACATAAAAGATAGTTTTCCTGGAACTTCTTTATCTTACATTAAAAAAGATTTCTGTCTTAGTTCAGGCTGCTATAACAAATTACCACACATTGAGTGGCTTAGACAGTAAACATTTATTTCTCATAGTTCTGGAGGCTGGGAAGTCCAAGATCAAATGGCTGGTAGATCTGGTGTCTGATGAGGCCCACTTCCTGGTTTGCTTATAGCCATCTTTTTCCTGTGTCCTCACATAGCACAGAGCAGAGAGAGAGGAATCAACCTCTCTCCTGTCCCTTCTTAGGAGGGCATTAATCCCATAATGAGGGCTCCACCCTTATGACCTATTACCTCCCCAAAGCCTCATCTCCACGTATCATCAAATTGTGGATTAGGGTTTCAACATATAGATTGGGGGGGAGGGGGCAGAGACTCGCAGTACAATATTCATGCC
Organism: Canis lupus dingo; assembly: GCF_003254725.2. Lineage (NCBI taxonomy): Eukaryota > Metazoa > Chordata > Mammalia > Carnivora > Canidae > Canis > Canis lupus. The sequence goes on along the minus strand of NC_064247.1, from coordinate 28,505,274 downwards.
TTTTCTGCATAAACAAAAAGGCATACTCTGGCAATCTTATGTTCCTTTTTCCTTTACCTTGTAAGAGAATCTCAGCTTAGCATTGTGTATTGCATTTAAAGGTCTTTTTAATTTAAAGTAGATATATTGTCTATCATGAAAGCTCCTTGGCTTTTCAAGGATATCTTGAAAGGATTGTAAGAGCTCTGAAGAACTTTACATTAATTAATTCGTGTAAACACCACATTGACAATACAAGATAGTGCTCCTGTTACCTTCATTCTACTGTGAGGATCCCAACACAGGTGGTGTTAACTCACTTAGAGTCAGAGGAATTGTAGAGTCAGGAACCTTGACAGGTCTGGTTGCATAATACATATAAATGATTTAAATTTACCAAAAGATAAATTTTCATGAGAGTATATTTCTTTAAAATCCCAGCTACTTGCTGTCTAAGGGCAAAATGTATGGTATTATTTTTAATTACAGTTGAATTAAGTCTAGGAGGAGAATAACACCTGCTAGAAGTACATGACTTGTGTAGAGACTGTAAGTTCACTGGGACTTGGATACAATGAAATATAGAAATATAAGCTTAAATCATATTTTGAGGTTTTTAAAGAAAGAAAAGGTGTTGTGATTAAATGCTGTAGGCAATAAGAATATTTTTATGTAGAAGTAACGTTGCAAAACGGCCAAGAATGTAGCCTGCGAAATAGGTCTATCTGCCACCTAATAGCTGTGTGACTTGGGCAGGCCAGGTAAACCTCTTTCTTTTGGGATTGGTATGAAAATTAAATCATAGATAAAGTGCTTGCTACAAAGCAAGCACCCTCTAAATGTTAATTGCTTTTGTTATTGTTACTGTTGGAGAACTTTATTATATAAAAAGTGGCTTTTTGATAACTACAAAATTAGTTTATAAAAGTAGGGATATCATATGAGTTACTGTTTACTCATCACAGTAAGAGCAGTTAGAGCATAGCATAGAGTAGTTCAAGAGGGTTGTATGTGATGTTAATGAAAAATAGGAAAGGTAATCAGCAAAACTGGCTTGTTTTGCTTCTGCTATAAACTATCTGGGTGGTCTTTGGCATAAACACTTGAAAAAAAAGAAATCATTTTTTATGATTGTATTGTAATGTGGCTTAGTAGACCATAATGAAAGATAAAAAGTTAAATGGGATTTATTATATGAAACATTTTCCATGAGTAAGATCAAGGGATGGCATTTTGTAAAGAGGTCATAGATTTTTAAGTTTTCAAGATTACCTCTTTCTCTTCCCCTGACTCAGTAAGTTCTGCCCAGTGTTTCTATATTCGGCATAGCACCAGGGCCTGACAATTTCTTAATAACAGTGTATTTAAGATGTAGACAATCTCATTATTAATGTATTAAACTAAGTTTGATATATTACACTTTGAATTGAGAAATACAGCCTCTAAAATATCACTATTTTTGAAGTATTTCTATAATTTGCATGAGAACAAATTGGTTAAGATTCTTTCCAAGGATGAAAGCATGTTTTGCAAAACATACCATGAGAGTGTCTCTAGAGATGTTTTCTGGGTCTCTGGTGAGACTCACCTGAGACTGGCTGACCTTCACTGAGACAAGATCCATAAAATAGTTTCTGACATTTTCTTTCCAATGGCTTTACCAAAAATTGTGAATCAAGTACTATCCCATTTATTTCAAGATAAAAATTTAATGTTTTATTACATTTGAATGTGACAAGTTCTGTATTAAGTAATAGGATTTAATGTAATTTAGGAAATAGTTCAGTACTTGACATTTTCTTTACTGTGTCTGACATGACTGGTGTAAAAATTTTCTTTGAGAGAATTATGACTTTTTTATTTCTTTGGTAGTTTCTGGTAATCTAAAACTTTTTTTTTGTAAAAAGTTACTGTAATTTATTAAAGAGAACAATACTGTTAATTATTGTTACTCTTACGTATTTGGACATAGGCTTTATTTTTTATTTTTTTCAACTAGCTGCGTTTTTTTTTCTTATAAATTTATTTTTTATTGGTGTTCAGTTTGTCAACATACAGAATAACACCCAGTGCTCATCCTGTCAAGTGCCCATCTCAGTGCCTGTCACCCAGTCACCCCCACCCCCCGCCAACCTCCCCTTCCACCACCCCTAGTTCGTTTCCCAGAGTTAGGAGTCTTTCATATTCTGTCTCCCTTTCTGATATTTCCCACTTATTTTTTTCTCCTTTCCCCTTTATTCCCTTTCACTATTTTTTATATTCCCCAAATGAATGAGACCATATAATGTTTGTCCTTCTCCGATTGACTTATTTCACTCAGCATAATACCCTCCAGTTCCATCCACGTTGAAGCAAATGGTGGGTATTTGTCATTTCTAATGGCTGAGTAATATTCCATTGTATACATAGACCACATCTTCTTTATCCATTCATCTTTTGATGGACACTGAGGCTCCTTCCACAGTTTGGCTATTGTGGACATAGGCTTTAAATTATAATTTAAAAGATAAAAATTTGAAAGATACAATACAAAATCATTTCATCTCTCTTGCTGAACAACGCCCTATTCAGATATGCACATATATACATACAGAGTTTACTGTATGGCTTCAAGATGTCTAAGGGTTAGGCTCTCCTCTGCTGAACAGTTTTTTTCTTTCACTCCTTTCTCTAGCATGGTCTTCTTTTTAGTAGTGGTTCTCACAGTGTGGTCTCCAGACCAGGAACATCCATATCACCCAAGAACTTGGTAGTGTGAATTCTTGGGCCCCACCCCTGACTGAATCAAACTCTGCTACCCTGCAGCCTGTATTTTATCAGTCCCTTAAGATGGTTCTGATGCAGGCCAAGGTTTTAGAAATGCAGTCAGAATTCCCATAAAGACTGGCAGAAGCACATGCCACATCACCTTTCAGCCCTCCCCACTCCACTTGTCAGTATTTGTGACCACCTCCATCATTGGTCTTTAAATCTTGAAAAAGAAAAGATGCTTATTCTTATAAAATGCTTTGGGAAACCCCCATCTTTTCTTAAATGCTCCCTCTTTTAAAATTTATCTTCCTCCATGCACACAGTGCTTTAAAAAGTCATCAACTATTTTATCTAAATGATTTTTAATGGTGAGTGATTTGCATATTTCCATTAGAATAAAATATTAGCTTATGTTTTATGTAACACTTTACCAGTTCAGAGCACCCCTGTGCTATACTCTCATCATGCCCCATCACTTAGATCAGAAAACTAAAGCTGAAAAGAGGTGCTACCCTATAAAGCATCAGAGCCCATACTGCAGTCCCGGTACTGTGTTTCATACATCAGTGTCCATCCTCCCACTTCCTTCATCCATCACTAAGTAGCTGATTAATTCTATCATGCAGCTGCCTAGTGGCCTTTGTTACAAGAGACCCTTATCACCTTTGTGAACTCTGAGCTCCATATACTCCTCTCCAAATGTTTATCAAATACTAGGATGGCAGTACCCCACCTCCTCAGCTCTATCTTCACTTAAATCAGAATTTTATTAGGTACACTTACAAATGGAAATCAGTTCCTCTTGATTTATGTCAGAACAAGGGGGCTTGCATATGTCCAGACTCTAGTATCTTGAATTCTCCTTCAGTATCCCTCACTTAATACTGTGCATGTGCATCATAAGAGAACATACACTTTTTCTTTCTAGCAGATATTTTAACTCCAGAGTTTCTTCTTCCCCTATCCTTTTTTATTCATTTAGCAAGCAGAAGTGGAAGTACAGTGTTGTAAGACTTTCATACCATATGTGAAGTTTTATTAATATCATTTGGAGTTTTATTAATATCACTTAACATTTATTGTTTTTTGAAGGTAGACTGTAGTAAGGTAAAGGTGTGTACTATAAATCCTAGAGCAACCCATAAAAATAAAATAATATCACAGAGTTACAAATAAAAGGCAATATAGGACATAAGATGAAAATATAGGGATCCCTGGGTGGCGCAGCGGTTTAGCGCCTGCCTTTGGCCCAGGGCGCGATCCTGGAGACCCGGGATCGAGTCCCACGTCGGGCTCCCAGTGCATGGAGCCTGCTTCTCCCTCTGCCTATGTCTCTGCCTCTCTCTCTCTCTCTGTGACTATCATAAATAAATAAAAATTAAAAAAAAAAAAAAAGAAAGAAAATATAAGCTTTATGTAAATCATCCTAAAGAAAGATGAGGAAATAAAGAGAAAACTCAGAAGTTACCAGTGTTAGGAATAAGACAAAGGACATCACTAGAGTTTCTACAGACATTAAAAGTATAATGGGATATTTTATAACAACTTTATGCTCATAAATTCAACAATTTTGATGAAATGTATGAATTTCTTGAAAGATACAAACTACTAAAGCTCATTCAAGAAGAAATAGATATCCTATACTGTCTATTAAAGAATTTGAATTTGTTACCAACCTTCCCTTGTGGGGAAGAAAGCTCCTAGAATTCACTGCCAAAATCTAATAAATATTTAAGGAAGAAATAATACTAACTCTGTGTAAACCCTTCCAGAAAAAATAGAAGAGGCAGCAATATTTCCCTGTACTTACCAAGATTAGCATTGCCTGATAGTAAAAGCTAACAAAGATGTCATAATAAAGGAAATCTACAGATAAATTTTCTTTTTCAACATAGACCCAGAACTTCTTAACAAGATATTAAGAAATTAAGTTAAACAAAATATAAAAATGGATAATACATTCTGACTAAGTGGGTTTTTTTCGAAGGATATGTTAGGGTGAATTTAAAAAACAATGTTATTTATCATTTTAATAAACTAATAAATACTATATGATTATCTCAGGAGATACAGAAAGGGCATTAGACCAAAGTCACCATCCAGTCATGATAAAACCTTTCAGCCATTTGGGATTAGAGTAATGGACCTTGTCAACCAGATAAATGGCATCCTGAAAAAGGTGTAGCTAACCTAATAGTAAAGGACTGAATGCTTTCTCCCTAAGATCAGGAATAAGACAATGAGGTCCACTCTCACTACATGCATTCAGCATTGCACTGAAGGTCCTAGCTAGCCCAACATGTTTAGGAAAAGAAAGCATACTGACTGGAAAGGAAAAAGGAAATCTGTCTTTATTTGCTTCCCTATCTTGGCTACTGTAAATGCTGCAATAAACATAGGGGTACATATATCTTTTCAAATTTGTGTTTTCATTTTTTTAAAAGATTTTATTTACTTATTCATGAGAGACATGGAGAGAGAGAGGCAGAGACACAGGCAGAGGGAGAAGTAGGCTCCACGAAAGGAGCCCGATGCGGCCCTCAATCCCAGGACCGGGATCATGCCCTGGGCTAATGGCAGGCGCTCAACCACTGAGCCACCCAGGCGTCCCTCATTTTCTTTGAATAAATACCCAGTAGTGGAATTACTAGATCATATGTTAATTCTGTTTTTCATTTTTTGAAGAACGTTCATGCTATTGTACACAGTGGCTGCACCAGTTTACATTCCCAACAGTGCACAAGGGTTCCTTTTTCTCCATACCCACATCAACACTGTTATTTCTTGTGTTTTTAACTGTAGCCATTCTGACAGGTGTGAGGTGGGATCTCATGTGGCTTTGATTTGCATTTTCCTGATGATGTGTGATGTTGAGCATCTTTTGATGTGTCTGTTAGCCATCTGGATGTCTTCTTTGGATATACGTCTATCCAGGTCCTCTGCTCAGTTTGATATTTTTGGTTTTAAGCTATATAAGTCCTTTATATATTTTGAATGTTAGTCCCTTATCAAATCATTTCCAAATGGAGCCTTTTAGTTTCATTGACTGTTTCCTTTTCTGTGTAAAAGCTTTTTATTTTGGTGTAGTCCCAATAGTTTAATTTGGCTTTTGTTTCCCTTGCCTGAGAGGGTTAATATCTAGAAAAAAGTTTTCTATTGCCAGTATCAAATAAATCACTGTTTTATTCTACAGTTGTTATGGTTTCAGGTCTCACATTTAGGTATTTAATCAATTTTCATTTTATTTTTGTGTATGGTATAAAAAAGCAATTTATCTGCAGATGAATGGATAAAGAAGGCATGTGTGTGTATGATGGAATATTAGTCATAAAAAGGATAAAATTGTGCCATTGGCAACGACATAGAAGAACCTAACAGGTATACTCCTCTAAGTGAAGTAAGTCAGAGAGAGAGAAATACCCCATGATTTCACTCAAGTGTGGAATTCAAGAAACAAAAGGGAAATGAGGGAAAAGCAAAGGGAAAATGAGACACACAAAAAGTCTCTAAATACAGAGAACAAAATGGTGGTTGCTAAAGGGGAGGGGTGGGGGGGATGAGTGAAATGGATAAAGGGGATGAAGAGTACAATTATCTAGATGAGCACTGAGTAATATATAGAATTGTTGAATCATACTGTACATAGACATTTTAACAATGAGCACGCAATGTTTTTCTGTCTCTGTCTTCCTCGATTTCTTTCATTCCCTACTCTTTAGAGTACAGATCCTTTACCTCTTTGTTTAGGTTTATTCCTAGGTATCTATGGTTTGGGGTGCAATTGTAAATGGGATTGATTCCTTGATTTCTCTTTCTTCAGTCTCATGGTTAGTGTATAGAAATGCCACTGATTTCTGTGCATTGACTTTATATCCTACTTTGCTGAATCGTTGTATGAGTTCTAGCAGTTTTTTTGGTGGAGTCTTTTGGGTTTTCCACATAGAGTATCATGTCATCTGCAAAGACTGAGAGTTTGACTTCTTTGCCAGTTTGGATAACTTTTATTTCTTTTTGTTGTCTGATTGCTGAGGCAAGAACTTCTAGTACTATGTTGAATAGCAGTGGTGAGAGTGGACATCCCTCTTGTGTTCCTGACCTTAGGGGAATAGCTCTCAGTTTTTCCCCATTGAGAATGATAGTTGCTGTGGGGTATTCATATATGGCTTTTATGATATTGAGATATGTTCCCTCTATCCCTACACTGTGAAGAGTTCTAATCAAGAAATGAGGGATCCCTGGGTGGCGCAGCGGTTTAGCGCCTGCCTTTGGCCCAGGGCGCGATCCTGGAGGCCCGGGATCGAATCCCACATCGGGCTCTTGGTGCATGGAGCCTGCTTCTCCCTCTGCCTGTGTCTCTTTCTCTCTCTTTCTCTTTCTCTCTCTCTCTCTCTCTGTGTGACTATCATAAAAAAAAAAAAGAAATGATACTGTACTTTGCATTTATTGAGAAGTTCTTTTCCTTTCTTTTATTAATGTGGTGTATCACATTGATTTGTGGGTGTTGAACCACCCTTACAGCCAGAAATAAATCCTACTTGGTTGTGGTGAATAATCCCTTTAATGTACTGTTGGATCCGGTTGGCTAGTATCTTGGTGAGAGTTTTTGCATCCATGTTCATCAGGGATATTGGTCTGTAATTCTTTTTGGTGGAGTCTTTGGTTTGGGAATCAAAGTAATGCTGGCCTTATAGAACGAGTTTGGAAGTTTTCCTTCCATTTCTATTGTTTGAAACAGCTTTAGAAGAATAGGTATTAATTCTTCTTTAAATGTTTGGTAGAATTCCCCTGAGAAGCCATCTGGCCCTGGACTTCTGTTTGTTGGGAGATTTTTGATGACTGCTTCAATTCCTTGCTGGTTATGGGTCTTTTCAGGTCTTCTGTTTCTTCCTGTTTCAGTTTTGGTAGTTTATACATTTCTAGAAATGCATCCATTACTTCCAGATTGTGTAATTTGTTGGCATATAGTTGCTTATAATATGTTCTTATAATTGGTTATATTTCTTTGGTGTTGGTTGTGATCTCTCCTCTTTTGTTCATGGTTTTATTTACTTGGGTTCTTTCTCTTCTCTTTTTTGATAAGTCTGGTCAGGGGTTTATTGATCCTATTAACTCTTTTAAAGAACCAGCTCCTAGTTTTGTTGATCTGTTATACTTTTCTTTTGGTTTCTATTTTGTTGATTTCTGCTCTAATCTTTATTCTCTTCTTCTGCTAAATTTCAGGTTTATTTTCTGTTCTTTCTCCAGCTCCTAATTTAGTTATAATGTTGTGTTTTTGAGACCTTTCTTGTAAGGCTTGTTATTGCTGTATATTTCCCTCTTCAGACCACCTGTGCTGCATCCCAAAGGTTCTTAAGAGTAGTGTTTTCATTTTCTTTTTTATTATTTTTTATTTTTTTTAGTGTTTTCATTTTCATTTGTTTCCAGGAATTTTTTAAATTTTTATTTAATTTCCTGGTTGACCCATTAATTCTTTAGTGGGATGCTCTTTAGCCTCCATGTTTTTGAGTTCTTTCCAAATTTCCTCTTGTAGTTGAGTTGCCATTTCAAAGCACTGTGGTCTGAAAATATGCAGGAAATTATCCTAATCTTTTGGTACCCATTGAGACCTGATCTGTGACCCAGTATGTGATCTCTTCCGGATAATGTTCCATGTGCACCTGAGAACAATGTATATTCTGTTGCTTTAGGATGGAATGCTATGCTTTTTTTTTTTTTTTTAAACACAGGGTATTTATTTATTTATTCACAGTTGAAATTTAATTGTTTCCAACTTTATTACCAAAATCATTTGAGACCTATAAAAATACATTGAGGGGCACCTAGGTGGCTCAGTGGTTGAGTGTGTCTGCCTTTGATTCAGGTCGTGATTCCGGGATCCTGGCACATCTTTATCTTCCCCTTGACTCCTTTCTGGTCACTCAAATGCAGATGGCAAATGCCATCTTGCCATGAGGAAGGGTTGAAAAGGAACGATGGGGCAGGAGTCTGGGTTCTTAAGCACATGAAGCACAATTACCTAGAATTTTATATGATAGCAAAAGAAACTATATCTGTGAAGTTCATCTGGTTCACTGTGTCATTGAACGCCTTTGTTTCCTTGTTGATCTTCTGCTTAGATGATCTGTCCATTGCAATGAGTAGGGTGTTAACCTTCTGTACTGTTATTGTTATTATCATACTATTACTGTATTATTATTGATGTATTTCTTTTGTCACTAATTGGTTTACATAATTGGCTGCTCCCATGTTAGGGGCATAAATATTTACAATTGTTAGATCTTATTGCATAGGCCCTTTAATTATGATATAATGTCTTTCTTCATCTCTTGACAACGGTCTCTGGTTTAAAATATAATTTGTCCGATATAAGGATTACCACTCCAGCTTTCTTTTGAAGTCCATTAGCATGATAAATGGTTCTTCACGCCCTCACTTTCAACTTGGAGTTGTCTTTGGGTCTAAAATGTGTCTCCTGCAGATAGCATATCTATGGGTCTTGCTTTTAGCCACTCTGATATCCTTTTGTCTTTGATTGGTGCATTTAGCCCATTTACATTTGGAGTAACTATTGAATGATGTGAATTTAGTGCCATTGTATTACCTGTAGAGTCACTATTTCTGTAGCTTGCCTCTGTTCCTTTCTGGTCTGTGTTAGTTTGGGCTCTCTCTTCTCTTAAAGGATTTCTTTGAATATTTCTTACAGGGCTGGTTTAGTGATCACAAATTCTTTTAGTTTCTCTTTGTCCTGGAAGCTTTTTATCTCTCCTTCTATCTTGAATGACATCATACCTGATTAAAGTATTCTTGGCTACATATTTTTTCACTTAGCACCTTGAATATATTATGTCAGTCCTTTCTGGCCTGCTGGGTTCTGTTGATAGGTTTGCTGCCAGTCCTAATGTTTCTACTCTTGTAGGTTATGCGGCTTTTGTCCTGAGCTGTCTTCAAGATTTTCTCTTTAACATTTGTAAGCTTCACTATTACATGTCAAGGTGTTGACGTATTTTTATTGATTTTGAGGGGGCATTCTCTGTGCTTCCTGCACTGTGTGTTTCCTTCCCCAGCTTAGGGAAGCTCTCTGCTATAATTTGCTCCAGTATATCTTCTGTCCCTCTCTCTCTCCTTCCTCATCTGAAATCCCAATTACTTTTAATATTGTTTTGTTTTATGGTATCACTTATCCCTCGAATTCTTCTCCCATGATCAGTAGTTGTGTATCTCTCTGTTTCTCAGCTTCTTTATTCTCCATCATTTTGCCTTCTACATTACTGATTCTTTTTTCTGCCTCATTCATCCTAGCAGTTAGAGCCTCCAATTTTTATTGCATCTCATTAATAGTCTTTTTGATTTTGATTTGATTTGATTTTAGTTCTTTTATTTCTCCAGAAAAGGATTTTCTAGTGTCTTCTATGCTCTTATCAAGCCCAGCTATTATCTTTATAATCATTATTCTGAACTTTAGTTCTGACATTTTATTTATATTCATACTGATTAGGCCTCTGGCAGTCAGTACTGCCTCTTGTTCGCTTTTCTGAGGTGAGTTTTTCCATCTTGTCATTCTTACAGAAAGTGATTGCTTTCTATTTGTAGAGTTGTAGCTATTCTTAGATTTCTGGCTGAGTTCACAGGTTTTCAGAATGATTTGATAGCTACCCAGCTGAATTCCTGGGACTAAATGAAACTAAGGTTTCCTGCTTCTCTGCCATCTTGGAGTCCTATCAATTTCTTTTTTTCTTTTTCTTTTCCCCCTTTTTCTAAAAAACATTTTAAACTGAATACTTTCCCCCCACACACACTATAACATCTCATTGCAACTTCTGGTATATGAAATAAATAGTGGCTACAAGGCTGTCTCCCAGTTTTGGAAACTACTATAAGCTTGAATCAAATGAAGTTTTCAGGTATTTCCAAAACTTGATCATGGATTATCATCATCACCCCCACAGGTGAACATCAGCACATCATTTTTCTTAGTAGAACAATAGTGTTTGGCAATTATGATTAATAACTAGAGTTATCAGATTGAAGAGGAAAGAGTCACTAAAAGTGGACCTGTGTTTAAAGTTCATGTAATAAACATTGAAATTGTAGATATTAAATACTCTTGGATATTTATTTGGTCATTCGGTATTTTCTTGGTCAAGTCACTGAATGTGGCTAATAATTATAACCCCCTTAGAGGGTTGTGTTGAAGTGTAGAGGTATCTATGTGAATAACATGCTTAGAACAGTGTCTGCCCCAGAATGTGTTGCAGACGGGCTTGCCGTTGTTACCCTTGTACTGACCTCATGGAGATCCTCACTCTTCAGGCCTGTAACAGTACTGGAGCTCCCCAACTCACCTCCCTGCCACCACATCCATCCCCTGAATGCCTGTTCTCCCCATGTCTACTGGGTAATCTTTATAAAATTCAAATCAGATTGTGTCACATGCCTGGTTAAAGTTTAATTTGGTCTTATTGCTTTCCAACTCCTTAGTATAAACTCTGAAAAAGCTTCCTGGTCTTGTCCTTACCTAATTAATAAACCCAATTTTCTCATGTCTCCCTTATTATTTGTCCTCCCTTTTCCTACTGTCTGTCTTTACCAGAGTGTGACTCTTACCTCTCAATACTTACCTCAGGCATTAATTCTACCAGAAAGCCTTCCCTGACTCTTGCCCTCATACACAGTTGGGATTTGGTGACCCTCGCACTGTGTTCAGTGAGCACACTTCTTGTCCTCAGAGAACTTACTGTATGGACTGCAGTATCTCCTTTTTTGTCCATGTTCATACCTCGCACAGGCCGTTATCAATAGGGATTATGTTATCACTTCACGTCTAAAGCACCTAAGGAATGACTGCCACATAGCAGCTGTTAATACAAGTTTGCTGAATACCCATGAACTTGATTAATGCTTGAAGGAAGTGAACGACAGGCCCCTATGCTGCTCTGCTTCTGTGACATCTTTATGGAAAGGATAAGTAATAAAAAGAGGTTATATTTAGATTCAAACTTGGGCTCCAGATGTATAACATTTAGTTTTAAAAACCGGTAAATTAACTTGTTTCAAGCCTTAGTTTCTCCATTATTATAGTTTTATTTTATTTTGTTTAAGATTTTATTTATTTATTCATTAGAGACACAGAGAGAGAGAGAGGCAGAGACACAGGCAGAGGGAGAAGCAGGCTTCATGCACCGGGAGCCCGACGTGGGACTCGATCCCGGGACTCTAGGATCATGCCCTGGGCCAAAGGCAGGTGCTAAACCTGCTGAGCCACCCAGGGATCCGTCCATTATTATAGTTTTAATCCCCAGTTCATGATTGTCTTGTGTTGAACCTCACATGGTGTAATGTATGTGAAGCACAAGAGAAGGGTAGAATCAGCAGTATGATGTGGACAACCGGACTCTGGAGTGAGGTTCCAGGGGCCACATCATGGGTGTGGCATTGCCTGCTCGGTGGTTCTGGGCAGGCTCTTCCTTCCCTGCATCCACTGTCTCCACTGTAATGTGGAAGTTAGAACAGTATTTGCTCCTAAGGATTATTGGTACCTCTACAGCACTCAGCACAGTTGGTGGCACAGCATCCAGTGAACATTAGCTTAAAATGTTCCTTCCAGTTCTTTCTGCCTTTGTCAAAATCCAACACAGCTTTCAAAACGTAATACCTTCTTCCTTTACTGACTTCCGTGATGAAATCATTCTTATATAAACTCAAACGACATATAACACATTCTTAAGTGAACTCTCCTTGACACACAGTATAGTTTTGTGTGTACGATGTAGTGGTTTCCAATTACATGCATTACAAAGTGATCACCAGGATAAATCTAGCTGCCCCCCATACAAAATTGTCACCAGGTTAGTAATTACATTCCTTATTCTGTACCTTGCATCGCCATGTCTTATATATTTTATAACTAAGATTGGACCATTTAATCCCCTTCCCCCATTTCAGCCACCCTCCACCTCCTATCCTCTGGCAACCATCAGTTCTCTGTTTAGGGGTCTGTTTCTGATTTCTAATGTTTGTTTTTTAGATTCTACATAAAGGTGAAATCATACGGTTGTCTTTCTCTGACTTAATTCACTTAGCATCATAGCCTCTAGGTTCACCCATAATGTCCCAAATAGCTTCATTCTTTTTTAGGGTAGAGTAATATTCGTGTGTGTGTGTGTGTGTGTGTGTGTGTGTTACAACTTCCTTATCCATTCATCTATCGATGGGCACTTAGGTTCCATATCTTGGTTATTGTAGATAATGATGCATTGAACATAGGAGTGCATACATATTGTGGAACTGTTGTTTTCATTTTCTGGTCAGACCAGATGTTTTCTGGAGCTGTGGTAGTACAGGGCACTTGCCCACTGTTGTCCCCTGGGGTTTCATGGGGGGGGAGGGGCTGCAGTCAGACCAGATGCCTACCCCTAGCCCACTGATGGGGCTGCAGTGGAACTGGTGTGTATGTGACTGTTGTCCCTCTCCCCAGGGTAGGAGCCACTTCACAGCCTCGCTGGCCCCCCTCGCCCCCCTCAGTGCAGCTTGCACACAATGAGGCTTGTGATGCAGATTCCCTGGGGAGCACATGGGGAGGTGCAATGACATTAGCAACATAGGTGGAGAGTGTTCTTATTCCCACTGGTGTCAGAGTATGTGGGCTGCTCTGTGGAGGAGGGAGGTGGTGCCCACCAGCTCTTCTTTTCATGAGAAAGTTTCAGTATCCCCGCTTCTCCTGTGGATATCCTGAGAATCAGCCTTGTGCACAGTAACTGCTGAACTGGTGAACAGTAAGGGCTTTAACATCAATGGAATGGCTGTTTTCTACTGACACTGATATTGGTAACCATCAGTTACCTATTGCTACACAGTAAATTGCCTGAAAGCTTCAAGGAACAAAACAATAGAATTCATGGTGTCACTGTTTCTGTATGTCCAGAATCGTGGTATGATTTCAGCTATATAGGCTCAGGTCTCCTGCACCCTATGGTCAGGTGTTGTCTGGGGTCTGGGGCCACCATCATCACAGCGTCTAAGGGCACTAACAGCCTGGCCATCTGTAGGCCTCTGGTCCCTATGGACTGTTGATGTTGATGTCAGTTCCTTGCTCCACAGGCATCTTCATCCAGAAACTCTCAGCATGACACTTTCCCTTAGAGCTAGCACAGGGAAGGGAGAGTGAGAGGGCAAGCCAGCAGAAGCCACAGAAAGTGGCATCCCATCATTCTTAGTGTATTCTTTCATTAGAATCAAGTCACCAAAACCAGTTCTAACTCAAGGTGAGGAGACTTCATGAGGGCATGAATACCAAGTGGCAGGGAGGTTCCCTATACAGTAACATAACATTGTACGAAACACTGTGAAAAGAAGCTCTCTTTCTAAGACAGGACAGCATAACAATGAGAACCTGTGTCTGCTCCATGTGACACCAGCTGAGTGGGCTCAGTTTGGAGCTGGAGGATCTACTTGCAGTTTGGGTGGCAGGTTTGTGCTGATTGTTGGCTGGGAGCTCAGCAGGACAGATGGTTGGTCCTTGTGCAGACACCTCCAGTCAGTCTCTCTATACAGGCTACTTCACTTCCTTACAACATTAGATCTTGGTTCTGAGAGTAAACCACCCAAGAAACTGAAAATGAAAGCTGCTAATTTGTTATTCCTAGACCTGAAAACTGAATCTGATACAGCATCACTTATGCTTGATTCTATTCTAGTTGTCACCAACCTCTTACTCAAGTACAAGGGACATGGACCTCATCTCTCAATGGGAAGATACCAAACTCTGCATCAGTCATCTTGCCATATATCAAATTCCACCAAAACATACTGGATTAAAATGTTGTCTAAAAAAACTCATTTATTTTAAGTTTAGAAGCCTTAAATGTAGGTAGGGTTTGGTGGAGAAAGCTTGTTCACATGGCTAGGCTAGCAAGTTAATGTTAGCTGAGAGCTAGAAGCCTCCATCCATCTGCACATAGGCCTCTCCAAAAATTGGGCTTCAAAATATGGTGGATGGGTTCCAAGATCAAAAGTCTCAAAAGACAGGAAATACAATCAACAGATTTCTTATGGCCTGGTGCTAGAAACTGGTACAGCATCACTGCTACTGTATTCACAGGACCCTTCTTTACGAAGACAAGCACACACTTCTGGTCTCAGCAGGAAAAGCGTTGGAGACTCTGGGCTCATGTGTTAAAATCACCACCCCTGTCTTAGTTCAAAGCACTGCTCTGGCACTTTTGTGTCATATTCCTAAGAAGGTTTACTTTATGCATCTAAATGATTGAACCAGATGTTTTCTAAGGTGCTTATACACTCTAAATTTCCATTATCTTACAATTTTTGTTTTCCATGCCTTGTTGATATATTCTACACCATCATTTCTCAGCTATATAATCAGTGTTTGGGGGTATGAAATTGATGTTTTCTCCCTATTTTACTATACTTTAGAAGTTTGGATATTTATATAATATTTGGAAAATCCATCAAACTCTCAACAGAGAAGGTATAGTATGAGGATGAACTTATAGAATATTGTGCAATAAAGAAGTACGTATTAATAGAGAATATCAGTTAATAGAAGGTCAGATATTTAAAATAACTATTTTAGAATAGTTTTATTTACTTAATTTAGAGTAAGTTTTTAAAAATTTCTTCTCTTTTTATTATACATGGTTTGGGGATGAAAATCCATTATACTTCTCTATGTAGAGTTTGAAGAAATTCTGTAGGAGCCAATAGTTTAAAAAAAAATTACCACTTATAAAATGAATTCATCAAATTTAATTTGATTTCTTTATGTACTAAGTATTGTTTTAAGAAAGCATGGTTTGCTACTTTGTATATACCAGTTTATATTTGTTTATTGTTTCAAAATTTTTTATTTTAAAAAATCTTATTTTTTTAAATTTCAAGTTTCATTTTAAATTTTAGTTAACATATATGGTAAATCTGGTTTCAGGTGTAGAATTTAGTGATTCATCACCTACACACAACACCCAGTGCCTCTCCATGCCCATCCCGCATATAGCCCACTCCCCACCCACCTCCCTCCAGCAATACTAGTTTGTTCCTTATCATTGAGTCTCTTATGCTTTGTTTTCTTCTTTTTTTCCCTCCTTCCCCTGTGTTCATCTGTTTTTCTTAAATCCCGCCTGAGTGAGATCATTTGGTATTTGTCTCTGACTTACCTATTTCCCTTTAGCATAGTACACTCTAGCTCTGTCCACCTCCTTGCAAATGGCAAGATTTCATTCTTTTTGATGCCTGAGTAGTATTCTATCATGTATATATACTGTATGTTCTTCAGTCAGTGGACATTTAGAACTACCCCACAACCCAGCAACTGCACTACTAGGTATTTACCTAAAGGATACAGAAATACTGATTTGAAGGGATACATGCACCTGATGTTTATAGCAGCATTACCCATAATAGCCAAATTATTAAAAAAAAAATCTCCTTTTAGAGAAACAGATTAATTCATTCTGTCATTTCTATTGTGATCAAAGAAAAACATACATATCTTAAAGAAATAAACGTCATGATACACATAAGGTGGATTATGCCAAAATGTTTTCCCCATCACATTAATGTTAAAAGGTCTCTTGTATAAATATTATATATGTAAACTTAATTTGGCTCCTTTTTAACTTGCAGTGTCCTCTTGCATGGCAGAGCAAGTGGGAAGGCCCAGAAGATCCCGTACAATACCTCAGAGGTCTCGTAGCTCGTGCCCTTGCCATCCAGGTAAGAGTAAATCATTTAGTGGTGGGCGTGTATGACTCTAGTGGTATAGACATGCATATTGAGATGGCTTCTTTGCTGGCATTCCGTGTAAATGCTATTGTACATAAAGTATCATGTATTCATTCTCTGTGTCATCAGTGTTGATAGAGCATTCTTTTAAAATACTTTTTTCTCACTGTGGCACTTCATAACTTTTGAGAATTCAGAGAAGAATACACCTGTAATATATGTGGTCATCTGGTAACTGATAGTGATTCATAACTGTGACCAATTGACTTTAGAGCATGTCCTCCTCCCCATGGGGAACTCCTTTTTTCTATCTTTTCTTTTTACAAATCACCTTTTTTCAGAATGATCCAGCCAGGTAACTTGCAGGAAAAGTGAATGGAATAAGGAATGATAGTGATTTTTTTTTTTGGAGGATTAGCAAATGGTACTGGTTAGTCAGTGCACACATCGTACCTCTACTCCTGTGGTTTCACTCCCCTCTCCCTCTGCCAATTGCACCTACCTCACAAACAGCCTTCTTTATCACAATCATTGCAATCCTAGGAGTCTTTCTAGACCAACCCCTCTCCATCCATGCTCGTTTCAGCAGAGGACCTGCCTGCCCACAGCTTCAGCCTTGTCATCACTCATCACTGCTCTGCCTCTGAACCCCTGGAGCGTACATATCATTCTTTGACCATAAGCATGTTTCGTTCCCAATTTTTTCATGGGGTTATTAGACTTTCTAGACTCTTCCTGCTTAGAATTGTCCCAGTCTGTCTCTTTCCTGAACCTGCCTAACTCACCCTGGAATCCATGACACATAACATTAACCATTCTCTTTCCAGAATCTTCATTATCCTAACTCACTTTCCGTCATACTATATCCTTCCTAAAGACGGTTGAACTTGGGTCCATACACAAGTTGCTGAGCTCAGCTAGTGGCACCACATACTGAGGGTTCAGCATGGGAAGGGGCCTGGCACTGCCTTGTGTGCCACCATGGCTGTTTCAACTGTTCGTTCCTTTGCTGAAAGCCGTTCTGTCATCACCTCCTTTCCCCTAGCTGAAAACCTCCCATTTTATTTTATAGAGAAAATTCAGGCTATGAAACGTGACCCTTTGAGAAGTCTGACTCTTGTCTCCCACCCATATTTGTCTCAACCTCCCTCATTATCTTTGTTCTAATATGAAAGAAGTTGATCTTGTGGTGAAGGTATGTCTTTAGATACGCACTTGACTTCATGTGTTCTGAGCTCTGTAGACACTTCCTCCAGGGGTCCTTCCCTTACTCCTCTGTCTTCATCTCTCTCTCCCTTTGTAGTCTTCTGTGCCAGTCTACAAATGAGATCCGTGCCAGTCTACAAATGAGAACCCTATAAAGGGGCCAAGACTTGTCGGAATGTTTGTCTGGCTTCTTATATAACTAATCTCTGGATTGTGGGATTATTTTAGGAAAAATATTACTGGATCTGAAAATGACATTAAAATCAGCAGGTAGAGAAGAACCAGTCAAGGACTGTTTTTCTGCTGTGCATGTGCCAGGATATAATCAGCAAATGACAGAAGATGGAGGGAGGAGGATAGAGAGGGCAGAGAAGAAGGACTTCTGTCCTTCTAATATACAATAGTTTTATCATTTTTACCACCCCTGAGGAATATGTTCTTTTCAGTTATTTGTTTTCCTGTTTTAATTTTTTTCGTTGTTATAAGTGTACAGTGATGTACCTTTCTAAGGTAACGTTTAGTGTTTGGGATTCACTTTTCAGCTATTGGGTTTTCACAGGTGTCTTCTGTGTGTCCCAGGTAAGAGTCAGGAGCAGCATATGAATGTGGAGGAATGCTGTAGCCACACAGGTGGGGAAGGAAGGGGCGAGCACGTAGCAGTATTGCTGTGATCCTGTGTGACGATGGGAGTTTCAAGTTTTTTGAAAAGGTGTGATGATGCTGAGAGTGAGTTCAGCAGCTTGAGCTCAGTGCCATCCATACTTTAACATCCTAGAGCATTTCATTCTGAGGCATACCATCAGAGAGAACAGAACATGCTGCTGAGGGTGTCCTCTACAGTTCATTACAGAGATGTTATGCAAATCCTGGGGGCCTGGCTGGGCTAGGGGAAGTGTTCCTGGAGTGATTGATTCACTCAGTCATGGTGCTGTCCAGCAGCTACTTGAAGGCGGCTCTGAGTGAAGCATTGGAGTCACAGTGGTTACAACTGATGCAGTTCCTGTCTCATGGTTTACAAGTCTTACATTTGTGCACTGTCGCATTTAACAGTTCTGCCTTGGTGCCCAACACTTTTCTGAGGTTGCTCAGTGTGGAATGGTAAACAGAATAGGCATATACTGTGTTCCAAGGAACGATCCTTACAGTTTCTCAGAAAGGATAGACAACAGAATAAACAACTGTGCAAGCCATAAAGGAAGTGGGTACCTCGGGGCAAACAGTAGGAGTCCCTACCCCACCGGGGGACCAGGAAGCTGAGGCCCCAAGCACAGCACAACGAGGACCCAGCAAGGAGGAGAGGGGTTCAGAGATGACATGGGAGGCAGGCAGGACCAAATCACGAGACTTTATTGAAGAATTATATTTGATCCTTGGCGACCCATCACAGAATGTGAGGAAGGGAAATGAGATTATTTTGGAGGTTAAGCTTGCAAGGTGAGTCTTAGTCTGCTGGGTCACAGAAGGTTACTGCCGACCAAACTTGGATTGCCATGTGTCAGTGGCAGGCTTTCATGCTTATGTTGTTAGGAATGAGTTCCTGCTTAGGTTCTGTGTCTCTTGTTTTAAAATTTATAGTGACTGCGTGAACTCCACCGAGAAATTTTTTTTTTTTTTTTTTTTTTGGCCTAACTGAAACTATTGGCTGATATATACCACCATATTTGCCACCCTTCCTACTTATGTTAGAATCTTGTATCAACTTCTAGCAACTTGGAAGTCTGGGGAGATCTAAGCAATATCTGGAATTAATAAATACCAGTTAGCATGTTATATAAACTTCTCCTTAAGGGTTTTCAGGAAGTAAAGATAACTAAATAAGCAACACCAATCTAAACTATTTTTTGGGATGCCTGGGTGGCTCAGCAGGCTGAGTGTCTGCTTGAGCTCAGGGTGTGATTCTAGTCCCACATCAGGCTTCCCCTGCATGGAGCCTGCTTCTCTCTCTGCCTATGACTCTGCCTCTCTCTGTGTGTATCTCATGAATAAATAAATAATATCTTTAAAAAAATAACTGTTTTTTTAAAGATTATTTATTTATTTGAGGGAAAGACAGTGTGCAAGGGAGGGGGCAGACGGAGAGGAAGAAAGAATCTGAAGCAGTCTTTTTTTTTTTTTTTGATTTTTTTTTTATTTTATGATAGTCACAGAGAGAGAGAGAGAGAGAGAAGCTGAGACACAGGCAGAGGGAGAAGCAGGCTCCATGCACCGGGAGCCCGATGTGGGATTCGATCCCGGGTCTCCAGGATCGTGCCCTGGGCCAAAGGCAGGTGCCAAACCGCTGCGCCACCCAGGGATCCCCTGAAGCAGTCTTTGATGGTAGCCCGACATGGGGCCCCATCCCATGGCCGGCAGATCATGACCTGAGTTGAAACCAGAGTCAGTCATTCAACCAACTGAGCCACTCAGGTGTCCCCCAAACAACTACCTATCTAAACAACTAAACTACCAGAGAAAATAGACAGTGCAACCTAGAATCATTCAGCGCCACCTCCTGCCTCCACTCTGATCCTCCTGCCGTGGCCTGAATTCATTCTGGATGAGGCCTAAGTGGGCACTGTGTTAGATTGCCAGTGTGTTCCTTCTATCAGCAGGTGCTATTGCATTGGGTTCTTTCCAATCCTTCCCGCCAGCAGTGCCGAAAGCAGATTTCTCCCTCATCTAGGTATCACTCCCTACGCTTCCCTCCCTCTTGTGTCTTCCTGAGAGTCTCTTTAGAGGCTGTTTATATCTTTTGTTTGGATGAATATTCAGGCACAGTTTCTAGCGTGTCTTGCTAC
Source organism: Canis lupus dingo (assembly GCF_003254725.2). Lineage (NCBI taxonomy): Eukaryota > Metazoa > Chordata > Mammalia > Carnivora > Canidae > Canis > Canis lupus. The sequence continues at coordinate 28,484,824 of NC_064247.1, read as the reverse complement.
AATGCTTCTTGTTACCTTAGCCACGCATATTGCTTCTTTAATTTGTTACTAGACAGATTCTTCACTGAAAAAAATCTGTGAGCCTCTAGCTCCTTCTCTTCCCTCTTTGACCTTGACTGTTCTCTAAGGACTCAGACTGGCATTTCTGGATCTAGGAGTGTGTCTCAGGACACCCTTTCTGGGTTTATCTAAATAGCTTCTGTCATTTCCTTAGCTGTAAAATGTACAATTTACCTAAATCTAGCTTCAGATCACTTTTCTCAGTGCACCACTTTATATATTCAGACTTTTTAAATGATCTAATGAAGGATGGAAAGAGAAAACAAACATTTATAAGAACTGAGCTTATTCTGAAAACAAGACATGTATGTGCTTTACATGAAATCTAGTAATATTTACAACACATGAGATGAGTATTATTTCCATCTTTAAAGATGGGAAAAATAAAACCCCAGTTTCAAGAGTTAAACAGTTTATAGAAATTACATGGTAAATGAGAGATTTTAACTAAAGTCCCCTTTCTTAAATAACATGCCAGTTTTGGGGATGCCTGGGTGGCTCAGCAGTTGGGCACCTGCCTTCGGTTCAGGTAATGATCCTGGGATCAGGGATCGAGTTCTGCATCAGGCTCCCTGCGAGGAGCCTGCTTCTCCTTCTGCCTGTGTCTGTCTCTCTGTCTGTCTCTCTCTCTCTCTCTCTGAGTCTGTGGCTTTCATGAATAAATAAATAAATCTTTTTAAAAATTCCAGTTTTTGATCATTCCATAAACTATCAGTAACATTTAAAAAAGATTGTCACTCTCCCCGAAACATCTTATGTTGGCCTCTATCCATACGATCATTCCCATAAAAGTCAATGACAGCTCCATCCTTCCTGAGACAGAGGCTGAAAGTCTTGGGATCACTGTTAACTCCTTACCTCTCCTCGTGTGCACCCATCCTACCAGAAACATGATCCTGCTTCTACATTCAGAACACATCCAGAAACACCATTTCACCTGCTACTCCCTTGACTGGTGTCATTAATGCAGCCACCACCTAACTAGTACTGCTGCTGCCTTGGTCCTCTTGTGGTTCTTAACCAAGCAGTCTGAATACTCCGGTTCAAGCATTGGTCAGATTATACCACTCCTCTATTGGAAAAACTCTCATGATCTCTTATCTCATCTGGAGTAACAGGTGAAGGTCAGGCTGATCACCTCTGTGCCTTCCCCATTTTCTTGCCCCCTCACTTGGTCTGCTCCAGCCACTCTAGCCTCCTGGCTGTTCAGCAAACAGACTCACCACCCAGGGGCTTTATTCTTGCTCTTTCCTATGCCCAGGGTGCTGCCCTCCAGATTCCTGCACAGGAATCATCTCCTGTCTTTCAGGCATTTGCTGCAATGTCATCTCAGCGGGGCCTTCCTTGGCCATGCTGTTTAAGGTTGCAGTCCTCCTCCTGTCCTCCTTTTTCTCCAGAGCCTATATCCCCAGGTAGTAGTCTACAGATTTCACTGAATTAATTTACTTTACATTCCTCACTAAATGGAGGCTTCATAAGGACAGAGATTTTTCTCTGTTTACTGCTCTGTCCAAGCATGTAGAACAGTGGCTTGCACAGTATCTGATGAATAAATTTATGATTCCATCACTTTTAGGGTTGTTCTCAAGCAAACTGAAATAATTATCTTTCATGTTTCCTAATCATTGTGATTTACCTCCCAATGTGTATTCTGTAGCATCTGTGACATACTTAGGAGATTTAATTTCTATCTAAATCTTCCCAGGGATGCTGGAGCGTCTGCCTTTGGCTCAGGTCATGATTCTGGGGTCCTGGGAACGAGTCCCACATCAGGGTCCTTGCATGGAGCCTGCTTCTCCCTCTGCCTATGTCTCTGCCTCTCTCTCTCTGTGTCTCTCATGAATAAATAAATAAAATCTAAAGAAAAAATAAATCTGCCCAATAGATTGAATAGTCTACGTTTTTACTCTATGATCTAACATTTGAAGACCTGTTTTCTCTTGAGATCTTAAACGTTAGAAGTAATATTATTGAAATTGTCTTTTTAATTTTCATTTACTTTCCAAGGTATCTTACTCTATTCTGGAAGGTTCTACAGTACTTTGCATTCCTAGTAAAGAAAAGTCTTTATTTTCCTAAGTCCTTTTAGTAAGTCTCACAGTCCTCAGTGCAGTGTTTTACACATAGTAGACACAGTAAAATTATTCACAGGAAGACATAAAATTGAAAAGCAGTCTATATGAGGCCTAAAACCTCTGTATCCCTATTTTATATACTATACTCAGCCAAAAGAGGTATCTTATGGATCTTTTTAATTCATATGTATTCCTCATTCATTCTTCAAGGAGCTTCTGTTTTGTGCCCCCACTATTATAAGTGCTGGAAATACACAGTAATGAAGAAATCATGAATTCCTCTCAATAGGAATCTCTCCATTTAGTGAAGGAAACAGATAATAAGTAAATAGATTAATAATACAATTTCATGAAAAAATACATCTTGGCCAAAATCCTGAGATTTAAGATTAACATACAGCCAAACTTTAAACTGTGTTGTCAGTATCACAGGACAAACTTAGAGTACATAACCAGAATAGTAGCCAGTAAAGTGGAGCTATTGTACAGCAGTAGTATTACAAGATTTTAGGAGTTAAATTTTGTACAGGGACAGTAATTTCTCAATACTATCAGCTAATAATTGTGCCTGTGGCCCGCTGTCCTGCACATTCGGAATACTAAGTGGTCTGTGATGATGTGCAGTTTATGGAAGCAAGCCCATAAACCATGCTATTTGTTCTGCTCACAGAAGATAAATCTTGGCTCTAGAAATGTGACAATATAGCAACGTAATTGGCTTTTGAGATAACAAAATCTTCCCTGAATTTTCATCTGCATCTTGCTTTTATCACATGCATACCAATTTTGGCAGCAGCTGGGGTGGCATAGTAAGCAGGGAGCATGCAGAGAATGTTCAGGCCTCTGGAGGCAGCAGCAGATCCCCACAGGTGCCCTCTGGGCAGGTGCCCTCCAAGCAGGTGCAGGCAAGGATGATCTGTTGTTGTGGCTCCATGGGTGCACACAGCCTCCTCCCCCCAGGGCAGGCCTCTGCTGTGAGCCCTGATGGTTGGGCACCAAGGAGACACCACTGGCTGTGGTCTGTGCCCCACAGCCCTGTGCTGGGTGGGAGCAGTGCCTGTATCCAGGGCGGTGGACCCTGACCAACCCCCCTACCCACCCCCTGCAGCAGGGGATAGTGGACCTGAACACTCCCCCTCCCCACCTGTTCCCTGGGCAGTGAACCCTGACCGCCAGGGCCGTCCTCTCCTAGAACCGTCCAGGCCTGAGACTGAAGGGAACTGCAGTAGCACAGGTGTTTACCTAGCACCACACACAGAGGGGAGCTGCCTGTGCCCAGGGTGCGTGTGGAGGTCTCCAAGGTCTCCCCTCCCCGCAGTGCTCATTGTCACTCCCTTCAGCACCCACCCTGGCTTCCTCCCTGAAGCCTTGTTCCCATCTCATCCTCTGGGAGTATCTGCTGGGGGAGGGGGTGAAGAGACTGGGACACAGCCATGCAAATGGTGTTATAATGAGATCAGGCCAGCCCAGCAGCCCTGCACATGCTTCCAGAAGGCCAGGCCCTGTGGCTACATGTGCAGTGGGTCTCCTTTCCAGGCCTCAGGCCTCTGCCTGCCCCCAGCTCTGTGGGCCAGCTGCCTCTTCTAGCAAATGTGAATATACCAGAGAGAAAACTCTGGGCAGAGGAACCAACACATGCAGAATCCGAGAGATGAATGGGCTTTGCTTCCTTACAGGATAGAAAAACAAAGTGAGGGTAGCTGGAGCATGTTTATCGAGTCCTGAGACTACACCTGGGCACCTGCATGGAGGGCCCACAGGCTTTCTCTTTGAGGTTGCTGCGAGCTTCACAGTATCTTCTTTAAATTTCATTATTTTTAATGCATGTATCAAAAATATTTGATTTAACTGTTCACGGAGGCCCAACAATGACATTTTGTTATCAGCAGAGAACTATTTTATCCAGTCTTTACCCTCAATTCATCCATCTAAAGAATAACGATTGCCTTGATTTCAACCACATAATCAGTGAGCCAGGAGCGTTATTCATAAATGAAGTCACACTAAATTTTATGTTTATCAAATGTTCCTCATGTGTGGTAATTATTATGTTTAGAAATTATTTATGGTCATTATTATCACATATGACTAGAATATTTGTCATTAAAAATAATCTTACGAAAGCATGATTAAGGTACAAAATAAATTTTCTGATCTTTCACTTAAAACACTGCTTTCGCATTTCATCTAAAAACAAATTGAAGGGGCTCCTGGGTGGCTCTGTCAGTTGAGCATCTGCCTCTTGATTTTCTCTCAGGTCATGATCTCAGGGTGGGGGGATTGAGCCCCATGTCCAGCTCTGTACTGGGTGTGGAGCCTGCTTAGGATTGTCTCTCCCTCTCTGTCTACCTACCACCCTCCCCCTCTGCATGCATAGGTATGTTCACTCTCAAGTAAATAAATAAAATCTTTAAAAAAATTAAAAACAAATTGAAGCTGTAGTTTTACTTATTCTATTTTGGTCAGCCTGGAACCCTAAAATTTTCTCCTACAGGATATGGCAACTTACAAGCTCATTTTTTCCCTAAATAGTACATTATTAAGTAGCAGTTTTACAAACATACATAGTTTCAAAGTAATTAACAAAATATTGTCAGATTGGATGGAGTAAAATTCAAATATGTTGGCTATAAGATATCAAGGCATTGCCCTTTATATGTAAAAACACAAAAAGATCGAAAGTAAAACAATGGAAAAAAAAAAAGTAAAATGATGGAAAAGCTATACCATGCTAACGCTAATCAAAAAACAAAACAAAAAAAAACCCAAAACAGCAACAAAAACATGTAGCTATCTTAATATCAGGTAGAACAACTTTTACAGCAAATAATATAACAGGAGATAATGAAGCTTGTTTTATGATAATATAATCATTGAATTGTCAAAAGAACATAACAATGCTAAGTATTCCACTTGTAATAGAGTTTCAAAATACATGCAACAAAAACTGATAAAACTGCAAGGGGAAATAGGTAAATCCTTAATAAAAGTTGGAGATTTCAAAAAATCCCTCTCAGTAATTGAATAAGTAGGCAAAGAATAAGTTAGGTTATCAAAGACTTGAATAATATTTAATTACTATCTGTGGAATGGTAATGGTATTATATCCAGCAACAGTGGAATATACAGTCTTTTATATTTACCAAGGCAGATTATAGACAGATCAACTCTGAGTAATCTACAAGAATTGAAGCCACACAAAGTATTCTCTCTGGCTATGTAGTGATTTGACAAGCTTATATATTATGCTGTATCCCCAATAGCATGACACTGCCTGTCCTGCATCCTTATTACAATATGATGGACTGTGTTCCTTAAGCTGTGCCTTTTGCTCCCATGACCTACTCACTCCATAACTGGAAGCCTGACCTTCCTCTCCCCTTCGCCTATTTTACTTAACCTCTACCCCTATCCTCTGGCATCCATCAGTTTTATGTATTTGTAGGTCTGATTCTGCATTTTGCTTGTTTATTCATGTGTTTGTTTTCTTTAGATTTGACTTCTGAGCAGAATCCTATGGTATTTGACTTTCTCATTCTGACCTATTTCATTTAGCATAATACCCTCTAGGTCCATCCATGCTGTCTCAAATGACACATTCTCCTCCTCTTTGTGGCTGTGTGATATCCCATTGTGTATGTATCTATCTTCCTTATCCATTCATTTATCAGAGGACACTTAGGTTGCTCCCAGTCTTGGCTACCGTAAATAATGCTGCAGTAAACACTGGGGTGTATGTATCTTTTCAAAATAGTGTTTTCATTTTCTTTGGGTAAATACCCAGTAGTGGAGTTACTGGATTATATTGTCTTTCTTTTTTCTTTTCCTTTCCTTTCTTTTCCTTCCTTTTTCTTTTCCTTCCTCTTTCTTTTCCTTCCTCTTTCATTTCTTTTCCTTTCTTTTCTCCTTTCCTTTTCTTTTTCTTTTTCTTTCTTTTTCTTTTTTTTTCTTTTCTTTTTCTTTTTCTTTTTCTTTTTCTTTTCTTTCTTCTTTCTTCTTTCTTCTTTCTTCTTTCTTCTTTCTTCTTTCTTTCTCCTGCAAGAGGGGGTGCAGAGGAGGAGGGAAAATCTTAAGGAGGCTCCACGCTTAGCAAGGAGCCCTACTCGGGGTTCACTCCTACAACCCTAGGATTATGACCTGAGCCAAAATCAAGAGTCGGATGTTTGACCAACTGAGCCACCCAGGTGCCTCTGGATCATGTGGTTATTTCTATTTTTTATTTTCTGGGGAACCTCCACACTGTCTTTCACAGTGACTGCACCAATTTGCATTCCCACCAACAGTGCACAAGGGTTCCTTTTTCTCTTCATCCTTGCCAACACTTTGGCCATTTTGATTTTACCCATTCTGACAGGTATGAGGTAGGATCTTACTGTAGTTTTTATTTGCATTTCCCTGATGATAACTGATGTTGAGCACCTTTTCATGTGTCTCTTGGCCATCTGTAGGTATTCTTTGGAAAAATGCGTATTCACATCTTCTGACCATTTGTAAATTGGATTATTCATTTTTTGTTGAATTGTATAAGTTATTTATGTATCAGCCCCTTATCAGGTATATCATTTGCAAATATTGTTTACCAGTCAGTAGGTTGCCTTTTTGTTTTGTTGATGTTTTCCTTTGCTGTGTAAACCTTTTTATTTTGATGCAGTTCTATAGTTTATTTTCCTTACCTCAGAAGACATATCTAGAAAAATGTTGCTATGGTGATGTCAGAGAAATTGCTACCTTTGTTCTCTGCTAGGAGTTTTATTGTGTCAGGTCTCACATTTAGATCTTTAATCCATTTTGAGTTTATTTTTGTATATAGTTTTAGAAAGTGTTCCAGTTTTATTCTTTTATATGTAGCTGGCCAGTTTCCCTAGAACCATTTATTGAAAAGACTGTCTTTCCCTGTTGTATATTCTTGTGATTGCCTAAAATATTTATTTGCCTTAAACACTTTTTCCAAGAAAACAGTACATCAAAACAAAGTAAAATGGCATCAGCTTGTTAATGCATTTTATGTTAATTGCTATTACATGTTAGATATTTGTTTATAGGCTGTAGGTGAGACCCAACCTAATATATTTTCGTAGGTTTTCTTCAATATTTTTATAGATTCAAATAATGTTTTTACACAATTAGGTTCATATTATGTATATATTTTTACATTCTGGTAACTATGTTAGGTCATGAATATTTTTAATGTCATTAAGTTTTTTTCAAATACCTGTTTTTATTGTTATATAATTTTTTATTGTATTTATTTACCATAATTTAATTATCTAACTTCAGTTATGTTTATTATCCTTATAATTTAATATTCTAAATAATTTTAAATTAGCAAGCCATGTATAATAATCTCTTTATTGTTTTTTTTAATTGACATTCTGAGAAAAGGAATCACTGAATAAAATGGCTTGAATATTTTTAAAGATTTGGCACATTTCATCAAGTTGCTTTATAGAAATACTGTGTCAGTATACACTCCTACCAAAGTTTTCCACATATTTAACACTACCAAAACTTGAGATTATCATTTCATATTCTGCTATTCTGTTGGACTAAAAACATCCTAAAGTGTTGAAATTTACATAAGGAGGGTCTTATCTTTCATGTTTCAAAAAGTAGATAAACAGTCTACAATTCTGTTAATGTTATTATTTTCATATATGTGGAAAATATATTTCCAAGTTTAGTTTGTGTTTTTTACTTTTATTATATTTTTATATATACAAAATTTTATATGCTATAACTTATATTTTTTCCTTTAAAAAAACTCATTCTATAATCAGATGCAATCTTCTTTACCATCTAAAGATTATTTTCTTTTCTTTCCCATTAATCTGTAGAATAATATTGTACTCTGAATGCTTTGGGGCATAATTTTAGTTTAGAATATGAGTTAAAGAGTTAACTTTTTTTCTCAAATACTAAACTATTTTTCCCCAACACCATTTATTGTCACCATACAAAGTCATTGCAATATTATTGATATTCCCTGAGCTGTAAAATACACACCCATGAGTTAATTATAACTCTAAGAGTATATCTCTTAAACATCTTTACCTGTGTTGCCCATCCTCCATAATCTCCTCAGAAATTTCTTTCCTATATCTGTTTTGTTTGTTTGTTTTGTATTTTAGATTTCACATAGAAGTAAGATTGTGTTGTATATGTCTTTGTCTGTCTGACTTATTTACCATAATACCATCTAGGTCCACCATTGGTCTGCAAATGGCAAGATTTTGTTGTTTTTTATTGGCTGAGTCATAAGTCATTGTATATATACTAAATCTTCTTTATCCATTCATGTATTGAAGGATACTTAGGCTGCTTTGGTATCATGGCCACTATAAATAGTGCAGCAATGAACATAGGGATAAATATATCTCTTCAAATTGGTATTTTCATTTTACTTGAGTAAATATCCAGAGATGGAGTTGGTGGATCTTATGGTATTTCTATTTTTAATTTATTGAAGAATCTCTATACTATTTTCCATAGTGGTTGTACCAGTTTGCATTCCCACCAACAGTGCACGAGGGTTTTATTTTCTCCATATTCTCACTAGTACTTCTAACTTTTTGTCTTTTTGATGTTAGCCATCCTGACAGGTATGAAGTGGGATCTCATCATGGTTTTGACTTCCATTTCCCCAATGATTAGTGATACTGAGCATCTCTTCATGTGTGTGCACATCTTCTTTGGAGATAAAAAGTCTATTCGAGTTCTCTGCCCATTTCTTAACCTGTTTCTTTTTTTTGGATTAAGTTATATATATATTTTTTATTGGAGTTCAATTTTCCAAAATATAGCATAACACCCAGTGCTCATCCCATCAAGTGCCCCCCTCAGTGCCTGTCACCCAGTCACCCCCACCCCCAGCCCACCTCCCTTTCCACCACCCCTTGTTCGTTTCCCAGAGTTAGGAGTCTCTCCTGTTCTGTCTCCCTCTCTGATATTTCCCACTCATTTTCTTTCCTTTCCCCTTTAGTACCTTTCACTTATTTTTTATATTCCCAAAATGAATGAGACCATATAATGTTTCTTCTTCTCTGATTGACTTATTGCACTCAGCATAATACCCTCCAGTTCCATCCATGTCAAAATGGTGGGTATTTGTCGTTTCTAATGGCTGAGTTCCATTGTGTGTGTGTGTGTGTGTGTGTGTGTGTGTGTGTGTGTGTATGTGTATGTGTATATATATATATGTATATATACACACACATACACACATATACCACATCTTCTTTATCCATTCATCTTTCAGTGGACACCGAGGCTCTTTCCACAATGTGGCTATTGTGGACATTGCTGCTATAAACATTGGGGTGAGAGGAGGGGCAAGATGGTGGAAGAGTAGGGTCCCCAAGTCAGCTGTCCCCACCAAATTACCTAGATAAGCTTCAAATTATCCTGAAAATCTACGAATTCGGCCTGAGATTTAAAGAGAGAATAGCTGGAATGCTACAGTGAGAAGAGTTCGCGCTTCTACCAAGGTAGGAAGACGGGGAAAAAGAAATAAACAAAAGGCATCCAAGGGGGAGGGGCCCCGCGAGGAGCCGGGCTAAGGCCGGGGCGAGTGTCCCCAGGACAGGAGAGCCCCGGCCCGGAGAAGCAGGAGCTGCACCAATCTTCCTGGCGGAAAGGGGCTCGCAGGGAGTTGGAGCAGGACCCCAGGAGGGCCAGGGATGCCCTCAGGCTTCCAGGGACACTAAGAGCAACTGCACACCTGGGAGAGTGCGCAGAGCTCCCTAAGGGCTGCAGCGCACGCGGGACCCGGGAGAAGCTCTGAGGGGCTCGGGCTGTGGCTCCGCGGAGAGGGCTGTGCGGCCAGGAGCGCGAATCCAACAGCGCAGGCCCCGGGAGCACAGGGCGCCGGGACACAGCCCAGGATCCGGCCTCCCCCCGGGACAGGCAGAGGCCGGGAGGGCCCAGGACAGCAAGGACACTCCTGCCCCGAGCTGAGCAGATCAGCGGCCTCGCCCAGAGCCTCCAGGCCCTGCAGACCGAGAGCTCTGGAGCTACTGCGGAGGCTGACTCCAGGGCTCCAGAGCTGGCCCCGCCACTGGGGCTGTTCCTCCTGGGGCCTCACGGGGTAAACAACCCCGACTGAGCCCTGCACCAGGCAGGGGGCAGAGCAGCTCCCTCAAGTGCTCACACCTGAAAATCAGCACAACAGGCCCCTCCCCCAGAAGACCAGCTAGACGGACAAGTTCCAGAGGAAGTCAACGGACTTAAAGCATACAGAATCAGAAGATACTCCCCTGTGGTTTTTGTTTGTTTTTTGTTTTTTTTTTTTTGTTTTTTTTTGTTTTTTTTTGTTTTTTTTTTTTTTTTTGCTTTTTGGTTTGCTTCCCCCACCCCCTTTTTTTTCCTTTCTTTCTTCTTCTTTCTCTTTTTCTTCTCTTTTTTTTCCTTTTTTTCTTCCTTTTTTCTTTTTTCTTTTTCTCTTTTCTTTCCTTCTTTCCTCTTTCCTTCTCCTTTTCCCAATACAACTTGTTTTTGGCCATTCTGCACTGAGCAAAATCACTAGAAGGAAAACCTCACCTCAAGAGAAAGAATCAGAAACAGTCCTCTCTCCCACAGAGTTACAAAATCTGGATTACAATTCAATGTCAGAAAGCCAATTCAGAAGCACTATTATACAGCTACTGGAGGCTCTAGAAAAAAGCATAAAGGACTCAAGAGACTTCATGACTGCAGAACTTAGATCCAATCAGGCAGAAATTAAAAATCAATTGAATGAGATGCAATCCAAACTAGAAGTCCTAACGACGAGGGTTAACGAGGTGGAAGAACGGGTGAGTGACATAGAAGACAAATTGACGGCAAAGAGGGAAACTGAGGAAAAAAGAGACAGACAGTTAAAAGACCATGAAGACAGATTAAGGGAAATAAACGACAGCCTGAGGAAGAAAAACCTACGTTTAATTGGGGTTCCTGAGGGCACCAAAAGGGACAGAGGGCCAGAATATGTATTTGAACAAATCCTACCTGAAAACTTTCCTAATCTGTGAAGGGAAACAGGCATTCAGATCCAGGAAATAGAGAGATCCCCCCCCTAAAATTAATAAAAACCGTTCAACACCTCAACATTTAATAGTGAAGCTTGCAAATTCCAAAGATAAAGAGAAGATCCTTAAAGCAGCAAGAGACAAGAAATCCCTGACTTTTATGGGGAGGAATACTAGGGTAACAGCAGACCTCTCCACAGAGACCTGGCAGGCCAGAAAGGGCTGGCAGGATATATTCAGGGTCCTAAATGAGAAGAACATGCAACCAAGAATCCTTTATCCAGCAAGGCTCTCATTCAAAATGGAAGGAGAGATAAAGAGCTTCCAAGACAGTCAGGAACTGAAAGAATATGTGACCTCCAAACCAACTCCGAAAGAAATTTTAAGGGGGACTCTTAAAATTCCCCTTTAAGAAGAAGTTCAGTGGAACAATCCACAAAAACAAGGACTGAATAGATACCATGATGACACTAAACTCATATCTGTCAATAGTAACTATGAACGTGAACGGGCTTAATGGCCCCATCAAAAGGCACAGGGTTTCAGACTGGATAAAAAGCAGGACCCATCTATTTTCTGTCTCCAAGAGACTCATTTTAGACAGAAGGACACCTACAGCCTGAAAATAAAGGTTGGAGAACCATTTACCATTCGAATGGTCCTCAAAAGAAAGCAGGGGTAGCCATCCTTATATCAGATAAACTAAAATTTGCCCCGAATGTGGGAGCTGCCAAAGATATCAATCAATTAATAACCAAAGTGAAGAAATACTTAGATAATAATACACTTATACTTGGTGACTTCAATCTAGCTCTTTCTATACTCGATAGGTCTTCTAAGCACAACATCTTCAAAGAAACCTGAGCTTTAAATGATACACTGGACCAGATGGATTTCACAGATATCTACAGAACTTTACATCCAAACTCAACTGAATACACATTCTTCTCAAGTGCACATGGAACTTTCTCCAGAATAGACCACATACTGGGTCACATATCGGGTCTGAACTGATACCAAAAGATTAGGATCATCCCCTGCATATTCTCAGACCATAATGCTTTGAAATTAGAACTAAGTTAGAACAAGAAGTTTGGAAGGACCTCAAACACGTGGAGGTTAAGGACCATCCTGCTAAAAGATGAAAGGGTCAACCCGGAAATTAATGAAGAAGTAAAAAGATTCATGGAAACTAATGAGAATGAAGATACAACCGTTCAAAATCTTTGGGATAGAGCAAAAGCAGCCCAGAGGGGGAAATACATCGCAATACAAGCATCCATTCAAAAACTGGAAAGAACTCAAATACAAAAGCTAACCTTGCACGTAAAGGAGCTAGAGAAAAAACAGCAAATAGATACTACACCCAGCAGAAGAAGAGAGTTAATAAAGATTCGAGCAGAACTCAACGAAATTGAGACCAGAAGAACTGTGGAACTGATCAACAGAACCAGGAGTTGGTTCTTTGAAAGAATTAATAAGATAGATAAACCATCATCCAGCCTCATTAAAAAGAAGGGAGAGAAGACTCAAATTAATAAAATCATGAATGAGAAAGGAGAGATCACCACTAATACCAAGGAAATACAAGCGATTTTAAAAACATATTATGAACCGCTATACGCCAATAAATAAGGCAATCTAGAAGAAATGGACACATTTCTGGAAAGCCACAAACTACCAAAACTGGAACAGGAAGAAATAGAAAACCTGAACAGGCCAATAACCAGGGAGGAAATTGAAGCAGTCATCAAAAACCTCCCAAAACACAAAAGTCCAGGGCCAGATGGCTTCCCTGGGGAATTCTATCAAACATTTAAAGAAGAAATCATACCTATTCTCAAAGCTGTTTGGAAAGATAGAAAGAGATGGAGTACTTCCAAATTCGTTCCATGAGGCCAGCATCACCTTAATTCCAAAACCAGACAAAGACCCCACCAAAAAGGAGAATTATAGACCTATGTCCCTGATGAACATGGATGCAAAAATTCTCAACAAGATACTAGCCAATAGGATCCAACAGTACATTAAGAAAATTATTCACCATGACCAAGTGGGATTTATACCTGGGACACAAGGCTGGTTCAACACTCGTAAAACAATCAATGTGATTCATCATATCAGCAAGAGAAAAACCAAGAACCATATGATCCTCTCATTAGATTCAGATTTCACACAGTTTTCCAGAGTGGCTGTACCAGTTCAAATTCCTACCAACAGTGCAAGAGGGTTCCCCTTTCTCCACATCCTCTCCCACATTTGTTGTACCCTGGCTTGTTAATTTTCCCCATTCTCACTGGTGTGAGGTGATATCTCATTGTGGTTTTGATTTGTATCTCCCTGATGGCCAGTGATACGGAGCATTTTCAGATGCGGTGATACGGAGCAACAAGCATGTGCTTGTTGGCCATGTCTATGTCTTCCTCTGTGAGATTTCTGTTCATGTCTTTTGCCCATTTCATGATTGGATTGTTTGTTTCTTTGGTGTTGAGTTTAATAAGTTCTTTATAGATCTTGGAAACTAGCCCTTTATCTGATAGGTCATTTGCAAATATCTTCTCTCCCATTCTGTAGGTTGTCTTTTAGTTTTGTTGACAGTATACTTTGCTGTGCAAAAGCTTCTTATCTTGATGAAGTCCCAATAATTCATTTTTGCTTTTGTTTCTTTTGCGTTCGTGGATGTATCTTGCAAGAACTTAGTGTGGCTGAGTTCAAAAAGGGTGTTGCCTGTGTTCTCCTCTAGGATTTTGATGGAATCTTGTCTCACATTTAGATCTTTCATCCATTTTGAGTTTATCTTTGTGTCTGGTGAAAGAGAGTGGTCTAGTTTCATTCTTCTGCATGTGGATGTCCAATTTTCCCAGCACCATTTATTGAAGAGACTGTCTTTCTTCCAGTGGATAGTGTTTCCTGCTTTGTCGAATATTAGTTCACCATGAAGTTGAGGGTCCACTTCTGGGTTCTCTATTCTGTTCCATTGATCTATGTGTCTGTTTTTGTGCCGGTACCACACTGTCCTTTTGACCACAGCTTTGTAGTACAACCTGAAATCTGGCATTGTGATGCGCCCAGCTATGGTTTTCTTTTTTAAAATTCCCCTAGCTATTTGGGGTCTTTCTGATTCCCCACAAATCTTAAGATTATTTGTCCAACTCTTTGAAGAACGTCAATGGTATTTTGATAGGGATTGCATTAAATGTGTAAATTGCCCTGGGTAGCATTGACAGTTTCACACTATTAATTCTTCTAATCCATGAGCATGGAATGTTTTTACATCTCGTTGTGTCTTCCTCAATTTCTTTCAGAAGTGTTCTGTAGTTTTTAGGGTATAGATACTTTACCTCTTTCTTTAGGTTTATTCCTAGGTATCTTATGCTTTTGAGTTCAATTGTAAATGGGAATGGGATTGACTCCTTAATTTCTCTTTCTTCAGTCTCATTGTTAGTGTATAGAAATGCCACTGACTTATGGGCATTGATTTTGTATCCTGCTACACTGCTGAATTGCTGCCTGGGTTCTAGCAATCTTGGGGTGGAGTCTTTCGGGGTTTTCTATGTACTGTATCATGTCATCTGCATAGAGGGAGAGTTTGACTTCTTTTTTGCCAATTTGAATGACATTTATTTCTTTTTGTTGCCTGGTTGCTGAGGCTAGAACTTCTAGTACTATGTTGAATAGCAGTGGTGAGAGTAGACATCCGTGTCTTGTTCCTGATCTTAAGGGAAAGGCTCCCAGTGTTTCGCCATTGAGAATGATATATGCTGTGGGCTTTTCGTAGATGGCTTTTAAGATGCTGAGGAATGTTCCCTCTATCCCTACACTCTGAAGAGTTTTGATCAGGAATGGATGCTGTATTTTATCAAATGCTTTCTCTGCATGTATTGAGAGGATCATATGGTGCTTGTTTTTTCTCTTGCTGATATGATCAATCATATTGATTGCTTTGCGAGTGTTGAACCAGCCTTGCATCCCAGGGATAAATCCCACTTGGTGAATAATTTTCTTAATGTATTGTTGTATCCTATTGGCTAGTATCTTGTTGAGAATTTTTGCATCCATGTTCATCAGGGAGATAGGTCTATAATTCTCCTTTTTGGTGGGGTCTTTGTCTAGTTTTGGAATTAAGGTGATGCTGGCCTCATAGAACGAGTTTGGACGTATTCCATCCCTTTCTATCTTTCCAAACAGCTTTAGTAGAATAGGTATGGTTTCTTCTTTAAACGTTTGATAAAATTCCTCAGGGAAGCCATCTGGCCCTGGACTTTTATGTGTTGGGAGGTTTTTGATGACTGCTTCAGTTTCCTCCCTGGTTATTGGCCTATTCAGGTTTTCTATTTCTTCCAGTTCCAGTTTTGGTAGTTTGTGGTTTTCCAGAAATGCGTCATAATAAGTTTTAAGATCATTTGTATTTCCTTGGTATTAGTGGTGATCTCTCCTTTCTCATTCATGATTTTATTAATTTGAGTCTTCTCTCTCTTCTTTTTAATAAGGCTGGATAATGGTTTATCTATCTTATTAATTCTTTCAAAGAACCAACTCCTGGTTTTGTTAATCTGTTCCATAGTTCTTCTGGTGTCTATATCATTGAGTTCTGCTCGAATCTTTATTAACTGTCTTCTTCTGCTGAGTGTAGGATCTATTTGCTGTTTTTTCTCTAGCTCCTTTAGGTGCAAGGTTAGCTTTTGTATTTGAGTTCTTTCCAGTTTTTGGATGGATGCTTGTATTGCGATGTATTTCCCCCTCCGGACTGCTTTTGCTCTATCCCAAAGATTTTGAATGGTTGTATCTTCATTCTCATTAGTTTCCATGAATCTTTTTAATTCTTCTCTAATTTCCTAATTGACCCTTTCATCTTTTAGCAGGGTGGTCCTTAACTTCCACGTGTTTGAAATCCTTGCAAACTACTTCTTGTGATTTAGGTCTAATTTCAAAGCATTATGATCTGAAAATATGCAGAGGACGATCATTTACAGCCCTTGCTTCTTTGGAGATGTTGTGCTTAGAAGATCTGTCGATTGTAGAAAGCGCTACATTCAAGTCACCAAGTATAAGTTTATCTAAGTATGTCTTAACTTTGGTTATTAATTGATTGTTATACTTGGCAGCTCCCACACTCAGGACATAAATATTGATGATTGATAGGTCCTTTTGTTGGATAAATCCTTTATGTATGATATATGTCCCTCTTCATCTCTTACTACAGTCTTTGGGATAAACTTTAATTTATCTGATATGAGGATGGCTACCCCTGCTTTCTTTTGACGACCTTTGAATGGTAAATGGTTCTCCAATCTTTTATTTTTATGCTGTAGGTGTCCTTAGGTCTAAAATGAGTCTCTTGTAGACAGAAAATAGGTGGGTCTTGCTTTTTTATCCAGTCTGAAACCCTGCGCCTTTTGATGGGGTCATTAGGCCTATTCACGTTCAGAATTACTATTGAAAGATATGAATTTAGTGTCATCATGATACCTATTGAGTCCCTGTTTTTGTGGATTGTGCCCTTGGACTTCCTCTTTCTATTACAGAGGCCTCTTAGTATTTCTTACAGAGCCGGCTTGGCGGTCACATATTCTTTCAGATTCTGCCTATCTTGGAAGCTCTTTATCTCTCTTTCTAGTCTCAATGCGAGTGTTGCTGGATAGAGTATTCTTGGGTGCATGTTTCTTCTCATTTAGGACCCTGAATATGTCCTACCAGCCCTTTCTGGCCTGCCAGGTCTCTGTGGAAAGGTCTGCTGTTAACCTAATACTTCTCCCCATAAAGGTTAGGGATTTCTTGTCTCTTGCTACTTTAGGGATCATCTCTTTATCTTTGGAATTTGCAAGTTTCACTATTAAAGGTCGAGGTGTTGAGCGGTTTTTATTGATTTTAGGGGGGTGGGGATCTCTTTATTTCCTGGATCTGAATGCCTGTTTCCCTTCCCAAGTTAGGAAAGTTCTCAGCTATGATTTGTTCAAATACATATACTGGACCTCCGTCCCTTTCGGCACCCTTGGGAACTCCAATTAAACAGATTTTTCCTTCTGAGGCTGTCATTTATTTCCCTTAACCTTTCCTCATGGTCTTTTGTTTTTCTCTTTTTTCCTCAGTTTCCTTCCTTGCCATCAACTTTTCTTCTATGTCACTCACTCATTCTTCTACCTCGTTAACCCTCGTTGTTAGGACCTCTAGTTTGTATTGCATCTCATTTAATTGATTTTTAATTTTTGCCTGATTAGATCTAAATTCTGCAGTCATGAAGTCTCTTGAATCCTTTATGCTTTTTTTCTAGAGTTACCCGTAGCTTTATAATAGTGCTTCTGAATTGGCTTTCTGACATTGAATTGTAATCCAGATTTTGTAACTCTGTGTGAGAGAGGACTGTTTCTGATTCTTTCTTTTGAGGTGAGTTTTTCCCTCTAGTTATTTTGCTCAGTGCAGAGTGTCCAAAAACACTCTGTACTGTAAAAAGGAGAAAAATGAAGAGAAAAAAGAAAAAAAAGAAGAAAAGAAAAAAAGGGGGGTGGGGGAAGCAAACAGAAAACAAAAACAAGAGGGAGTATTCTCTGACTCTATATACTGTAAATCCCTCCACTTCCCCTGGAACTTTCCAGTGCTGCTTGGTCAATAACTTGCTTTTTTTCTGTCCTTCTAGCTGGTCTTCTGATGGAGGGGCCTGCTGTGCTGATTCTCAGATGTGTGCACCTGGGGTAGCTGCTCAGCCCCCTGCCAGGTGCTCTGCTCAGTGGGAGTTGTTTATCCTCTTAATCTGTGAGGCCACTGTGAGGCTCAGTGGGGGTTGTTTATCCTGTAAGGCCCCAGGAGAAACAATAACAGTGGCTGTGCCAGCTCTCCAGCCCTGGAGTCAGCTCCTGCAGTAACTACCGCAGCTCCCAGTCCTCAGGGGCCTGGATGCTCCGGGGGCGGGGGGGCAGATCTGCAAAGCTTGGGGCCACCCGGCAGGAGTGTCCTTGCTGTCCTGTATCCTCCTGGCCTTCGTCTGTCCTGGGGGGAGCACCGGATCCTGGGCTGTGTCCCCCAGCACCAGGTGCTCCAGGGCCTGCACTGCTGGAATCGCGCTCCCGGGTCAGTGCAGCCGCTTCTGCATGCAGCTGCCGCTGGAGCCGCCGCCTGAAGTGCTCCAGGGCCCCGCTGGGCGCGTGCTGCAGCCCTTTAGGGAGCTTGGCCGTGGTGTGTGGCATGCTCTCCCCAGGGGCACAGGTCCTCTCTTAGTGCCCCTGGGATCCTGAGGGCATCGCCGCCCCTCCTGGGATCCTGCCCGAGTTCCCTGTGAGTGCCTTTCAGTCTGGGATGATTGGTGAAGCTCCTGCTTCCCCGGGCCTGGACTTTCCTGTCCTGGGTGAACTTGCTGCTTGGCCTTAGCCGGCTCCTTGTGGGGCCCCTCCCCCTTGGATGCTTTTTTATTTCTTTATTTTTTTTTTTTCGTCTTCCTACCTTGAGAGAAACGCAAACTCTTCTCACTGTAGCGTTCCAGCTGTTCTCTCTTTAAATCTTAGACTGAATTCATAGGTTTTCAGGATGATTTGAAAGTTACCTAGGTAAGTTGGTGGGGACAGTTGTTTTGGGGACCCTACTCTTCTGCCATCTTACCCCTCCTCCTAAGTTATACATTTTTAAATTCATTTTGAAGATAAACCACTTATTAGATGTGTGATTTGTACAGATCTCTCTTTCCATAGGTTGCCTTTTCATTGTTAATAATTTCTTTCAATGTGCTGAGCTTTTTAATTTGGTGTAATTCTATTTCCTTATTTTAGCGTTTGTTGACCTTGCTTGAAGAGACTGGTACAAGAAAACATTGCTAGGAGCCTTCTGCCTATGTTTTCTTTAGGCATTTTATGGTTTTGGGTCTTACATTCAAATCTTTAATCCATTATGAATTTATTTTCACATATGGTGTACGGAAGTGGTCCAGTTTCATTCTTTTCCATGTTAGCTGTGTAATTTCCTTAGCACTACTTCTTAAAGAAATGTCTTTTCCCCATTGTGTGTTCTTGTCTCCTTTGTCCATTAGCTGACTATATTGTTGTGCCCAAGATCGGCCAATCCGAGAAACCGCCAAGGAGCCGACACCGATGCAAACACACGAGGGTTTACTGGAGCCTGGGTCCAAGTATACCCGACGCAGTGGAGCAGGGACTTGGACCCTGAGACTAAGAGGCTTAGCAACTTTATAGGGCCAGTGGCCAATGGGATACGCAGAAAGTTGCACAGTCATGCTGGTCCCTTGAGCCGGATTTCCGGTTAGGGTGTGCCCTGGTCTTTGACTAGGGCAAGGCAGTATCACTGGGCCGGATTTCGGATTAGGGTGTGTCCTGGTCTTTGATTAGGGTGGGGCAGTGCCCTAAGTAAGAAGCAGGTCAGCACAAGGCGGGTGCAGCCCAAAATAGAGTCAGTCCTGCTCTGCTTGTCCAGGGGTAGGGGATTCTGTTAAATTTCCTGGATCCCACGTTTATAAGCATGTTTTTTTCTGAGCCCTCTATTGTGTTCCATTGACCTATGTGTTTATCTTTGTGCCAGTACCATACTGTTTTGACTACTACAGCTTTGTAATATATCTTGAAGTGTGGGATTGTGATATCTGCAGCTATGCTCTTTTTTCTCAAGATTGCTTTAGCTATTTAGGGTCTTTTTTCTTTTTCTTTTTTAAAAGATTTTATTTATTCCTGAGAGAAACAGAGAGAGAGGTAGAGACACAGGCAGAGGGAGAAGTAGGCTCCCTGCAAGGAGCCTGATGCAGGACTCCATCCCAGGACCCTGAGCCAAAGGCAGACACTCAACTGCTGAGCCTCCAGGTGTCCCCTAGGGTCTTTGTTCTATACAAATTTTAGAATTATTTGTTCTAGTTCTGTGAAAATATACTGTTGTGTTTTTATAGGGGTTGCATTGAATCTGTAGATGGCTTTGGATAGTATGAACATTTTCAACAGTATTCTTCTAGTCTATGAGCATGGTATATCTTTCATTTGTGATAAATGAAACTAGTGATAACTAGTTTCTCTGATCATGTCTCACAGTTTTCAAAGTACAGATCTTTTACCTCCTTGGTTAAATTTATTCCTAGGTGTTTTATTCTTTTAGATATAACTGTGAGATTATTTTCTGAATTTCTCTTAGAATTCATTATTCAGTATAAAAAGGCAACAAATTTCTGGGTGTTATGTTTTTTTTTCTGTGACTTAATTTATAATTTTAACTTTTTTGCTGGCATCTTTAAGGGTTTTTTTAAATATAGCATCATGTCATCTGTAAATAGTGACAGATTTAAGTCTTCTGTTCCAATTTGGACACCTTTTATTTATTTTTCTTGCCTAATTTCATGGCCAGAACTTGTAGTACTGTGTTGCACAAAAGTGGGGAGAGTGGAAATCCTTATTTTCGTTTCTGATCTTAGAAGAAAAGCTTTCAACATTACACCATTGAGTATGATGTTAGCTGTATGTCTGCCAAGTATTGCCTTTATCATGTTGAGAATGTCTTCCTTCCCTATTAGTCCAGTTGCCCTTTAAACCAGTTGTCCTTTAAGATTGGAGGTAAAGAGTTAACAATGACTTCCTTCCCTATTAGTCCCTATTTGTTGTGTACCCCCCAGGTGAGCAAATCTGGCCCATTAGTGAGATCTCCTCCTACTGCAGGTCTTCACATGGGGAGTGAGGTGCTTGTCATTACCTCTCTCCCATACCTTCTCCCCTTTTCTGTATGGTCTCCTTATTGTTTGCCATGCAGAAGCTTTTTAATCAGTTCCCAGCTCTTCGGGAGGAATTACTCTGTAGGTACATGTAGATTTTGTGTGTCCATGGGAGGGGGTAAATTCAGGATCTTCTTATGCCACTATCTTGGACTGTCTCCATTTAATACTGTTAACACAGTGATTTGTGCATGTTTTATCTCCTCTAACAAGGTAGTAAGTCTTTACTTTCTGTAAATTCCCTTAAGTGAGTGAGTGCATGTCATTCGAATTCATAAATTTTTTCATTACTAGCATATTTTTGATAAAATATTGAAGTATTTTAAACCATCCCTTATTGTCTGGGAAAAAAACACTTTTTAGAGAGAAATGGGGGGGGGGCGGGATTTGGGTAGGGCAAGAAGGAGGGAGAGAGAAAGACAGAATCTTAAGCATGGGGCTTGATCTCACAACCCTGAGATCATGACCTGAGCTCAAATCAAGAGTCAGATGCTTAACCAACTGAGCCACCCAGGCACCACAAAAAAATCATTTATGTTCTAAGAAGGGAACTACGCTAGATGATCTGTGAGCTTCATTCCATTTAAGAAGTTTTACTTCCCATAATTCTAAGTGTGTGTTTTTGTGTGTGCGTGCACGCACATATGCAGTGTTAAGAAATTTGCTCAACCCTTTATTTGCTTAACTCCCTAATTACATTTATTATACATTATTTGAAGAATTAGAGGTATAGTCTCATAATCATAAAGATGTTTAGGTGTTCTGTTCAGTCTCAAATCCAATCCTTTAAAAAGAAAGTGGCTAATAGCCAGGAGTAAAGAAAAACATTTACTGAAAAATATTTTTCAATTAATACTCCTACAACTTTGCTGAAAGCCCAGTCCATATATGCATATTGCTGATCATTAAAAATTAAGTCTTTATCTCCATTCTTAAAAATGAGTTTGTTTTTCAAATAGCCATTACTAACAGTTTTAGGTTTAGGTGTACAACAAAATTGAGGTGAAGGTACAGACTTTTCCCATACATGTCTGCTACCACATATGCATTGCCTTCCCCATTATCAATATCACTCACCAAGGATGAGCCTACATTGACGGATCGTAATCACCCAGTGTCCACAGTTTCAGATTTGCTCTTGATATTTCAGTCTGTGGGTTTGGACAAATATATAATGATACGTATTCATCATTACAGCAGCATACAGAGTAGTTTCACTGCCCTAAAAATTCTCTGTGTGCTGTCTGTTGATCCTCTTCATCCCCCACCCTGGTTGACCGCTGGTCTTTACTGTATCCATAGTTTCACCTTTTACGGAAAGTTATGCTATTGGAATTCTAGTAATAGTAACAGCAATTTCTCATTGGCTTTCCAATGAGAAAACCTTAATGTGCATTTAAGGTTCCTCCATGTCTTTTCATAGCTTGATAGTTCATTGCTTTCAGTTTATTTATCTATCACCTGCTGAAGGACATCTTGGCTGTTTCGCAGTTTTGACAGTCATGAGTAAAACTGCTGTACACATCCATGTGCAAGTTTAAGTTTTTAAAAATGTGCTTCACTGTATTTTTTACTGTCAAGTTTGCTGTTCAAAGACAATATACATATTGAAAGAATCTGTTACTTAAGCTTTATCTTATCAAATATGCCTTTCTTTAACAGATAAAAAGTTCCCCCCACCGCCATAAACTAATAAAGACATTTGTATTATAGAAGCTTTTCCTTTATTTTTTACTAATTTTATTAATTCAGGCAAAAAAATCTGAATTGATCAGCCACATTTTAATTTTTAATTAATTTGAACATATGCATATCTATTACTGGCAACAACTCTTGAAATTTTTTAATTAAAATTCAAATTTAAGAAATTATTGAAGTGATAGTATTAATTTGAAAAATGTGTACATTAAACACTACTTATAATAAAAGATCATGCAAGCAGAATTCTTTAGCTATGTTTAGCAAATGAAAGTAGAAGCAGATAATAAAAATATTTCTTAGGGAGTAAACAAAATAAACAGTGAATAATTTAAACATTCTATATTGGAAGTAGGTACTGTATGAAGTGTTACTGTTTTAAAGGATAATATCCAAGAAGAAATCATAGTTTGTTAAAGAGCTCTCTTTTGTTTCTGCTTTTTAAATGAGCATATTGTCAACTGGTAGTAGGGACATAGGAACATTTTTGCTACAGGGGAGGAGGACTAGTCAAATGCATTAAGGTCTTAATGCAAACAGAATTGCTCTGCAGTTTAATTTGTCCTGTTCTATACCTGGCTGACAGATGTAAATGCATGGGTGAATAACGGGGTGTTACAGGACAGGAAACACAGCTTTTCCTAGGCTTTATAAGTCATACAAAGTGAAAGGCTGAGTAAATGACAATTGTGCAAGTTTGTAGCAGCCAACATTACTATGGCACGGTGTCTGTGCCCCCTGTCTGTAGGATGACAGCCTGACTCAGAATCACTAGTAAGTTACATTTCTCCTAAGGTGCTTTAGCATGTGTGTGGAGTAGTGCAGAGAAACAGATCAGTTATGGCCACTTGACTCTGTCTCTTGTGCCTCTACATCCTGGCCTGAGAAATGAGTGTGACACTAACTTTCAGTAGTGTGGGAGCAGAACTGGGTAATATGCAGGAAGCATGTAGTCAGTGTTGTACAAGACTTCGTTGTACTCATAAAACATGCTTGATGATGTTTATTTCTCCAATGGGATTTTAAAATGCCAGATAAGAAGAAAAGTCTGTTCAAAAACACCTTTTAACAAAGAATCGTTTCTTCTTGGATGTAGCCCTCCACTGTAATACTTGATTCAGTAAGGTGGCAACTTTGCAGTCAGATCTGGAACTGGACCTGGTTCAGTTCACATTACTAGGACTTGGGAGCTCTGAAGATTCCAGACTTAGTCCCGTTCTCACATCATCTTCTGAGCACACTGAGCAGTGGCTCATCACAAGAAGTTTCAGCCCAAGCTGAGATGCTATGGGTTAGATTAATTATCATATTTTAGACTTTTTATTTCGAGTGGATCCATACCAACAAAAGGTTATGCAAGGAAGCCTTTTTATTATGGATGGATATTATCTCAAAAAAAAAAATTAGGATAGACCTCACAATATAAAGTAGAAATCCCTTTTTTTTTTCCAAACACTATTTCAAAGCAATTGGAAATGACATAACTTTCTCATTGAGCATGACTTTTATATAACAGTTCTTCAATAGATTTGTCTTTCAAGTTTACAAAGGTTTTAAATAGGTATGTGTCTTATTTTTTTTCCCCTCTAGAGCTGGGTGGAGAGAGCTGAGAAGCAGGCTCTTTTCTCTGATACACTCGACCTGTCAGAACTCTTCCACCCAGACACATTTCTCAATGCTCTTCGCCAGGAAACAGCAAGGTAAGGAAGGTGAACACTTCACTGGTGTATCCCTCAGGGTGTGATTCTGCTTTTTTCGCGTTGGATTACACTCCCTTCTTTGTCAGAGTAAACTTATTATTGAATTAAGGGAGTTGTGCTATTTCTGAATATTTGACATTTCTTAATGTGGTGAACTTTTAGTTTAAAAAGAATTGCTTTTAATTATGTTTTTTATTAGAACTGAAAATGGCGAAATTTAATTTTTAACATATTGATGATTGATCAGGATATGCCGTGCTTGACAGGGCAGGGAATGGTGCACTGGAGCTATTTATAGTTAAAGAGATCAGTGTTAAATAAAAGTAAATGTGTAATTTCTAAGTTGCACCAGACACATCAAGTCACCCCCTGGCAACCACTTTGCATTTTTACTTGCTGCAGACACTTCTGTGGGACATGCTGACCAGCTTCTCAGGGGGAGCAGGATTTAATAGTTAACATCAAGCTCTTTTTATAACACACTTGGATAATCATATCATATATAGATTGATGTTTTAAATAAAATAGAATGTAATAAAATATAATAAAAGATACTTGGAAAATTAAACCATATTTAGTTGTGTGTTGATTTGGGGGATTTCCATTTGTGGTGCTTGAGGGTCGTTTTATAAATATCAGTGTTTTGGTTCAACTTACAAACATTTATGGAATACTTATCATATGTCTGCATTTCAGGGTGATGGTCCATATGTGTCAGGAATGTAGGCTGCCCCCACGAGGACTTAGCTTTACAAACTGAGCATGAAGTCTTAGATATTGGGCATCATTAAGAAATCTGATTCTTGCACATTGTAAATATTTTAGCTGTAAATGAGTAGGGGTATGTTTATCATTTGTTACTCCTCGTATTTGACTTCCTGAGGATTATTTCTGTTTGACATTTGGTGTTTTACCTCCACAGGGTGATGGGCTGCTCTGTGGATAGCCTTAAGTTTGTAGCTTCGTGGAAAGGTCGGCTGCAAGAAGCAAAGCTGCAGATCAAGGTAGTGTCCTGATTTCTGATGCTTCTCTATGTTTAGAAGTAATAACATTACCAAGTATGATAAAGACCTTGGAATTAGTCTCAGAGTCACTTACCTTTTTAGTTTAAGATTAACAGAAATAGATTATATTTTCTATGTGAAAAGTCGAAATTAAGATGAAGCAACGTGGACAAAACAAAATCCTTTCTAATGCAAAAATAAGGATCTTGGGGATACAACATATCTAAAAATGTAACTTTTGGTTAAAAAATGATACAAATATTGAAGTTCAGTTAGGTTTCCTGTGCTAAGATTCAATTCTGTGAATATTAACTATACAAGAAAGCATATATAAAATGTAGTTTATGAATAATAGACCACGTCTTATCCTGAGGGAGTTTACAGTTTGTGAGTATATTAGTTCAGTGTTAAATTCAAGCTGTCTGTGTTTAAAAAGAAAAAAGTCAAGCCATCTTTGATGGCATAATTTTTCCTGGGTAGCTTTCCTGTTAAAAATCCATTACTTTTATAATAAATAACAGTAGGTAATCACATGCATGTTCCTGACAAAACAAATTAAAAATCTGTGGTGCACCCGTTCTTGGGGACACCAGCCTTCTCATGCATCAGTAGTGGTGTAGATGTTCTTCCTTGCTCTGTTGGCACTGACTGCTGACCTGATGTGACATGAGCAGTGCTCCCTCCCTGAAGCCCCCATCAGCTATTCAAGAGTGTGTTACACACAAGTCAGCCATTAAATAAATTCAATGCAAGACTGTAGTTCTTCAACTTAGGTAACCTTAGTCACCTGGCTTTTCAGAAGGTCTGTTTACATAGTTGTAGTTCTCAGTTTAATAGTTTTCATCTCACTACAACTTTCTCAGGTGCCATGTAATTGATATATTATTTGTTGTCTGTCTTACCATTCTAGATTGAATTCCGCCTCTGACCTGTTCAAGCAAGGCTGTGGTTCCCCAAACCAATCAATATTTCAAACCCTCTAGACCTACTTAAGAGAACATGTATGTGTATTGACTTCTAGATCCTGAAGTGGGGGCCTCCTAGATTTCCTCATGACCATTATTGATGTGTTATTAGTTCAATGGCAGTTGTGCAGCACGGCACTGGCACCTGCCTGCACCGGGCTCCTGGTGAGCCTGCCACCTTGGTCTCGCCCATGGCTGTGTGGGGTTTGCTCCTGCAGACATGGGAGACCCCGGCTGCCCCCTTTACTACCAACACCAGCACACACAGAAAGCAAGATACCGGGTCCTCTGCCTTGCTCAGTCAGGCTTAGTACGTGCATTGAGGGCCTCCTGAGCATGCACAGCCCCTAGGCTACCTACCAGCTGCCCTTCCTGTGGGCTAGGTGTGGTCCTACAGCCACTTGGGTTTGCCCCGTGATTCCACTGCTTGATGTTTGGAAGTAAGGTTTCACCTGTGCTCATCAGAACAGGGAGTCAGGAGCTGTAGATGCATACTCCCCCGAGGGTGCAAGTGAGGGAGAGCTACGGGCTGTGGTTTACTGGCCCTGCAGTGGAAAATCTGCCAAAAAAAACCCAAAACTCCTTAAATCCTTCAGATTAAGACATGTTTTTTTTTTATTAAATTTTTTTTTAATTTTTATTTACTTATGATAGTCAGAGAGAGAGAGAGAGAGAGAGGCAGAGACATAGGCAGAGGGAGAAGCAGGCTCCATGCACCGGGAGCCTGATGTGGGATTCGATCCCGGGTCTCCAGGATCGTGCCCTGGGCCAAAGGCAGGCGCCAAACCGCTGCACCACCCAGGGATCCCAAGACATGTTTTTAAGATAGTTTTCACTTGTAAAACTGAGCACTTGATGTCACTGTCCTCCTGTGGTCATGTTACCCTCCAGTGGGGGATTGTTCACACATGGGACCCTCCTGTGGTCATGTTACCCTCCAATGGGGGTTGTTCACAAATGGGACCCTGAGTGCCAGGTACACAGGCCTCACCCTGTGGATCACTAACTCACCTGACAAAATCAGTTCAACAAAAATGTTTTTTCTTGGGACACCTGGGTGGCTCAGTTATTGGGCATCTATCTGCCTTCCGCCCAGGGCATGATCCTGGAGTCCCAGGATTGAGTCCTGCATTGGGGTCCCTGCATGGAGCCTGCTTCTCTCTCTGCCTCTCTCTCTCTCTCTCTCTGTGTCTCTCATGAATAAACAAAATCTTTAAAAAAAAAAAAAAAAAAAGGTTTTTCTTGAGAATTTAAGTGACTGAACCAACCAGGGGTTTTGAATTATTCCATATTCTCATAGTAACAGCTTTGAATGTCTTCCTGTATTTTCACCAGTTTAAAGGATTTTTAATTCTCAGTTGACTGTACTGTTTAATTTGCTTTGCCAAGTTAATGATATTTTCTCATGCTGATCAAATACAGCAGGTTGAGAACTGGCTCAAATTTCCTGTTTTGCGAGTCTCTGTTCTGTGAAACTTTATGGCTTTAATTGAGTATAGTGAAAAAAATCAGTGTGCTGGGATTCTGTACTAAATTCCATTGACTGTTCTGTCCTTCCCCAGCTTTCAAAAACTTGTAAGAAACCTGTTGACAGTTCTATCTGCACTATAACTATCCTTTCCTTTCCTTAACTGTATCAAGCCATACATGTAACTTATTTTTAAAAATAACTTTTATTTATTTGAGAGAGAGAGAGCACGAGCCTGCAAGCAGGAGCAGGGGGAGGGACAGAGGGAGAGGGAGAAGAAGACATCCTGCTGAGCAGGGAGCCCGACACAGGACTCAATCCCAGGACCCTGAGATCATGACCTGAGCTGAAGGCAGACCTCCCTACTGACCCACCCCTGGTGCCCCATCCATGCATGTAACTTTGTATCTTCTTTCTTTTAACTACATATTTCCTATTAGTTACATTAAAAGAGGTAGATGAAATAATTTTAATATTGTGTTTTATTTAAACATGAATATATATAAAATATTTCCTTAACATGTAATAAATATATTTAAATTATGAATGGTACACATTGTCCCTTTGGACAACTGATCTTTTTCTTTGTACATAGCCCTTGAAATCCAGCAAATAATCTGTATTTTTACAGCAATCTCATTTCCGACTAGAAACATTTCAAGTGCTCAGTAGCCACATGTAGTGGGGTGGTTAGCCTACTGGATAGTAGCTCTGGAAAGAAAAGGTAGTTTCCCAGAGAAAATTTTAAAATCCCTCTAGTGTTCAAGATTTTCTCAATTATTTTTAATATTTTTTATTAAATATTTCAAACAAATCTAGAAGGAGAATAGTAAAATTAGTCTGAATGTTGAAAGTTCTCAAGATTTAGGACATTCTTATTTTAACTTTTTTTTCATTTTTAATAGAAGATAGTTGACATACAGTATATTAGTTTCCAATAGACAACATAGTGCTTTGACAATTATATACGATAGAAAATTGTGATGAGCATCATAATAAGTGTTACCATAGAGTTATTACAGTCTTACTGTATAGTCTATCATGTACTTTCTCCATCCCCATGACTCCTTTATTATATAAATAGAAGTTTATACCTCTTCATCCCTTCACTTATTTTGCTTATCCTCCCATGTCCCTCCCTTCTGACAACCACCAGTCTGTTCTCTGTATGGATGATTCTGTTTTTGGTTTTCTTTGTTCATTTCTTTTGTTTTTTAGATTCTACCTATAAGTATATTCCTCTGGTGTTTCCCTTTTTCTGTCCGATTTATCATGCTTAACCTAATATTCTCTAGGTCAGCCGTGTTGTCATGACTAGGAAGCCTTCCTTCTATCTAA
Organism: Canis lupus dingo; assembly: GCF_003254725.2. NCBI lineage: Eukaryota > Metazoa > Chordata > Mammalia > Carnivora > Canidae > Canis > Canis lupus. The sequence goes on along the minus strand of NC_064247.1, from coordinate 28,455,826 downwards.
TGGCTGGATAATACTCTAATGTGTTTATAGACCATATCTATATTCATGCACCTACTGATGGACACTGACAGTTTCCACATCTTGTCTAATGTAATAATGCTGCAGTAAACATAGGGGTACAGTCTCTCTTTGAATCAATATTTTTGTTTTCTTGGGGTAAATACCCAGTAGTGAATAATAATAATAATAATAATAACAACAACAACAACAGGAGTAATTGGATAAATGGTATTTCTATATCTAATATTTTGAGGAATCTTGTTACTGTTTTCCACAGTAACATTCCCACCAACAGTGCAGGAGGAGGATTCCCTTTTCTCTACATCCTCTCCAACACTTAGTATTTCTTGGCGTTTAATCACCATCCATTCTGATTTGGATGAAGTGATAGCTCATTGTGGTTTTGACTGCATTTCCTTGTTGATGAATGATGAATGAATGAAGAAATGTCTATTCAGGTCCTCTGCCCATTTTTAATCAGGTTCTTTGTTTCATGTGTGTGTGTTTGGTGTTGAACTCTGTAAGTTCTTTAAATACTTTGTATATTAACACCATATTGAAAATATCATTTGCAAATATGTTCTCCCATTCAGCAGGTTACCTTTTCATTTTGTTAATGGTTTCCGTCACTGTGGAAAAGTGTTTTAGTTTGATGTGGTCCCAATAGTATATTTTTTGCTTGTGTTTCCATAGTCTGAGTTGACAGGTCAAGAAAAATGTTGCTAATAAAGCTAATGTCCAAGAGTTTACAGCTTATATTTTCTTTCAGAAGATTTATTGTTATCGGCGAAGAGGGAAGAGTTTGACTTCTTCTTTGCCAATTTGAATGCCTTTAATGTCTTTTTGTTGTCTTATTGCTGAGGCTAGGACTTCCAGTACTATGTTGAATAGCAGTGGTGAGAGTGGACATCCCTGTCGTGTTCCTGATCTTAGGGGAAAGGCTCCCAGTGCTTCCCCATTGAGAATGATATTTGCTGTGGGCTTTTCGTATATGGCTTTTAAGATGTCGAGGAATGTTCCCTCTATCCCTACACTCTGAAGAATTTTGATCAGGAATGGATGCTGTATTTTGTCAAATGCTTTCTCTGCATCTAATGAGAGGATCATATGGTTCTTGGTTTTTCTCTTGCTGATATGATGAATCACACTGATTGTTTTACGAGTGTTGAACCAGCCTTGCGTCCCGGGAATAAATCCTACTAGGTCATGGTGAATAATTTTCTTAATGTACTGTTGGATCCTATTGGCTAGTATCTTGTTGAGAATTTTTGCATCCATGTTCATCAGGGATATTGGTCTATAATTCTCCTTTTTGGTGGGGTCTTTGTCTGGTTTTGGAATTAAGGTGATGCTGGCCTCATAGAAAGAATTTGGAATTACTCCATCTCTTTCTATCTTTCCAAACAGCTTTAGGAGAATAGGTATGATTTCTTCTTTAAACGTTTGATAGAATTCCCCTGGGAAGCCATCTGGCCCTGGACTTTTGTGTCTTGGGAGGTTTTTGATGACTGCTTCAATTTCCTCCCTGGTTATTGGCCTGTTCATGTTTTCTATTTCTTCCTGTTCCAGTTTTGGTAGTTTGTGGCTTTCCAGAAATGTGTCCATTTCTTCTAGATTGCCTAATTTATTGGCGTATAGCTGTTCATAATATGTTTTTAAAATCGTTTGCATTTCCTTGGTGTTGGTAGTGATCTCTCCTTTCTCATTCATGATTTTATTAATATGAGTCTTCTCTCTCTTCTTTTTAATAAGGCTGGCTCATGGTTTATCTATCTTATTAATTCTTTCAAAGAACCAACTCCTGGTTTTGTTGATCTGTTCCACAGTTCTTCTGGTCTCGATTTCGTTGAGTTCTGCTCGAATCTTTCTTAACTCTCTTCCTCTGCTGGGTGTAGGATCTATTTGCTGTTTTTTCTCCAACTCCTTTAGGTGCAAGGTTAGCTTTTGTATTTGAGTTCTTTCCAGTTTTTGGAGGGATGCTTGTATTGCGATGTATTTCCCCCTCAGGACTGCTTTTGCTCTATCCCAAAGATTTTGAATGGTTGTATCTTCATTCTCATTAGTTTCCATGAATCTTTTTAATTCTTCCTTAATTTCCTGGTTGACCCTTTCATCTTTTAGCAGTATGGTCCTTAACCTCCACATGTTTGAAATCTTTCCAAACTTCTTGTGATTTAGTTCTAATTTTAAGGCATTATGACCTGAGAATACGCAGGAGACGATCCCAATCTTTTGGTATCAGTTCAGACCTGATTTGTGACCCAGTATGTGATCTATTCTGGAGAAAGTTCCATGTGCATTTGAGAAGAATGTGTAATTGTAGATTTGAATGGTTTATTTGTGATTTTTCTTGTTTCTTGAGGGAGGCCTGTTATTTTTATAAATTTGACTATTAGGACTGCTTTTGCTGCATCCTAAAGATTTTGAACTATTTGTTTCCATTTTCATTGGTCTGAAGGTAGTTTTTCAGTTTGCTCTTTTATTTGTTCATTGACTCATTGGTGGTTTAGTAGCACATTGTGTAGCCTCCGTGTGTGTGTGCTTTCTTGTAATTGGTTTCTAGTTTCATACCATTTTGATCAGAGAGGATACTTGGTATGATTCAGTCTTCTAACACTTCTTGTGGGCTTGTTTTGTGGTCGAATATGTGATCTGTCTTGGAGAATGTTCCATGAGTGGAAAAGAATGTGTATTCTGTTTTTGGATGTAATGTTCATACATATCTGTTAAGTCCATCTGGTTGAATATGTGGTTCAAAGCCACTGTTTTACTAATTTTTCTGTGTGCATATGATCCTTCCATAAATGTAGGTGCCAAAAACCCTACTATATTGTATTACTGTCCATTTTTTTATGTCTGTTATTTGTTTTATATATCTATATATATCTAATATATATATTAGATATATATATCTAAGTGCTCCTATGTTAGGTGCATTAATATTTACAGTTGTGTCCTCTTGTTGGATTGATCCTTTTATCATTATGTAATACCCCTCTTTTCTTCTTACAGTCTTTTTTAAAGCCTGTTTTGTCCCAGGGCACCTGGATGATACAATCAGTTAAGCATCTGACTTTTGGTTTCAGCTCAGGTCATGATCTCAGGGTCGTGAGAGTAAGTCCTGCCTTGGATTCCACACTCAGTATGGACCCTGCTTGAGATTCTCCCCCCCAACTCTCTCTCTGCCCTTCCCACTCATGCTCTCTCTCTTTCTCTCTCTAAAATAAGTAAATCTTAAAAAAAAAAAAAAAGCCTTTTTTGGTCTGATATAAGTTATTCTGCCCTGAGTTTTTTTTTCCATCTTCATTTGTATGAAATATCTTTTTCCATACCTTCACGTTCAGTGTATGTGTCTTTACGTCTGAAATTAGTCTCTTGTAGGCACCATGTAGATGGGTCTTGGTTGGGGAAGAGGGTGTTTATCCATCCAGTCACCCAATGCCTTTGGATTAGAGTATTTAGTCTGCTTACATCTAATTATTTATAGGTGCCTACTTACTATCATTTTGTTAATTGTTTTCTAGTTAACTAGTTCCTTTCTTCTTCTCTTTCTTTTGATGATTTTCTGTAGTGCTATGCTTGACTTAATTTTCTCTTTACTCCTTGTGTATCTGTTAAACATTTTTAGTTTGTGGTTGCCATGAAGTTCTTATATGACATGTTTATGGCAGTCTTATTAAGTTGACGGTCAGTTAAGTTAAAACACATTCTCAAAGCACTACACTTTTGCTCCTCATCTTTGTTTTTTATATATGGTGTAATATTTTTTATTTTGTGTATCCCTGCACTTATTTTTGTAGATATGATTGATTTTACTTCTTTTGTTTTTCAACCTTCATACTAGCTTTATAAGTGATTGATCTACTTTCTTGACAATATGTTTGATTTTACCAGTGAAATTGCTCCTTTAACATTTTCTTCTAGTCTTGGCCTTTTTCTTTCTTTTAAACAAGTCCCTTTAACATTTCTTGTTTGTTTTTTAAAAAGATTTACTTATTTATTTGAGACAGAAAGGGAGCCCAGGTGGGGAGGAGCAGAGGAAGAGGGAGAGAGAGAATCCTCAAGCAGACTCCCCTCTGAGTACAGAGCACAATGAGGAGCTCAATCAAACGACCCCAAGATTAAGACCTGAGCTGAAGTCAAGAGTTGGCCACTTAAGGAACTGAGCTACCCGGGCACCTGCCTCTAATATCTCTTGCAAGGCTGCTTAGTGGTGATTAACTCCTGTAACTTCATGTGTCTGTGAACTATCTCTCCTTCAATTCTGAAAGATAACTTTGTCATGTATTCTTGGCTGAAGGTGGTTGTTGCTGTTTTATACCCCCCACCCCAGCATTTTGAATATATCATGCTACTACTTACTGGCCTACAAAGTTTCTGCTGAAAAATAATCTGATAGCCTTACAAGCCTTATATGTAACTACTTGCCTTTCCCTTCCTGCATTTAAAGTTGTCTGGTAGTTAAAATCTGACATGTAAATTATAGGGTGTCTTAGTGTAGACCTTCCTGGGCTCATCTTATTTGGGGCTCTCTGAGCTCCATGAATCTGTGTTTTTTGTTCTGCACACTAGGAAACTTTTCAACTATTATTTCTTCAAATTTTCCCCTTTCTCTTTCTTTTCTTCTGGAACCCTATATTGTGAAATGTTAGTGTGCTTGATGTTGTCCCAGAGATCTCTTCTCTTACTCTCATTTTTTTTTTTTTTAGATTTTTTTTCTTTTTGCTGTTTAGCTTGGATGGTTTCTACTACCCTGTCTTCCAGGTTACTTATCCATTCTGCATCTTCTGATCTGTTGTTGATTCCTATTAGTGTATTTTTCACTTCATTGTTGTATTCTTCAGTTCTGATTTTTTTTTTACATTTTCTTTTTTAAATCTTTTTTTATGTTTTCAATCTCTTTCAAGTTTTCACTGAATTCTTCTACTCCTCTCTCAAGTCCAGTGAGTAACTTTATCACTTTTACTTTGAACTCTTTATCAGGTAAAGTGTTTATCTGTGTTTCATGTAGTGCTTTTTCTGGGGTTTTGTTATTCTTTCTTTTGGAACATATTTATCTCCTCATTTTATCTGACTCTCCATTTTTGTTTCTTTGTGTTATGTAGATCAGCTATGTGTCCATCCCAGTCTTGATGTTAGAGGCCTTATGTAAAAGACATCCTATGTAGCTCAGAAGTGCAATCCTCCTTGTCACCAGAATCAGTCTCTCCAGTGGTGTCCACCATGTGGGCTACAAGTACCTTCCTGTCATGACTTTGTGATGTGCTGATGGATAGGCCTGGCCACCAGTGCTTCTGGCTGCAATGTCTGACTATGACTATTCAATGCATGGCATGGTCAGCAGGACTTGCCTATAGAATGGCTGTTTGAGAGGCCTGCCAGCAACTGTTGCAAGCATGCTGTGGGTATGGTGAACACTGGTGCAGCTGGCTGAGAGATTTGTCTGCAGTTGTTGCAGCCATGCTGCTGGTGGGGGCTGGGTCCCTCCTCCCTCCCACCGTATCCTACATATGGCAGAAGTCACTTTCAAATGGCTCTGGTCCTGGCCAGGGTGAGCACCAGGTGTAGCAGGGCAATAGTGACTTTGGGGGCTGCCAGTCCCAATTGAGACCACCCACCTGGGGCTGGCAAGGTGGCAGCAACTTTGGACTAGTCACTGCCAGGACTGGTCTGCAGGGCAATGCCAGGGTGAGGCAAGCACAGCTACCAAGGTAGAAGAGAGTATCAAAACTGGCTTCTACTAGTATTGGGCCAACTTGACAGATGGAGGGCAAGAAAAATGGCCGCCACAAGAATTTCTGTCTCTGGAGAAAGTCTACCGATTCATGCTTCTGCAACACATGCTCTAAAATTAGTCAGCAAATTTGCTTGCCCTATATGCCACACACCTCTCATGCTGCTGCCTCTGTGCTGGCTCTCATGTGATATTGTGTGCTGGCGCTTTAGATGGGAGTCTTTCTTCCCTGTCCCCCTCTGCTTCTCCCAGTTAAGCCCCACTGATTTTCAAAGTCAGGAGTTTTAGGGTCTCATATTTCCAGTACAGATTCCTAGGGGGCAGTGCCTGATGTGGGGCTTGGTCTCACTGTCACGGAGGACCTCTGCACCCACGTGATATCTGCCCACCTGTGGTTACTGCACCAGAAGTTTGGCCCCTGACTGCATTTCTGCCCCTCCTGCCCTGCTCCATGTGACTTTTCCTTCATGTCTTAAACTGCAAAAGAGCATTTCTGCTAGTTGTCTTCTCATTTTCAGAGAGTAACATTTTCTGTAGTTGTGGTTTGGTGCCTCCAGGGAGGAGATGAGCTCCAACTTCATCTTGCCAAGCTCTCTCCACAAATCAGTTTCTTGAAAAAAAAAAAAATCTCAGTAGGGAAAAGAGAAAATAGGCCAAGGATTTTAGCAGGCAACTTATATGAAGGTCAAGCAGAAATAGCTAATAAGCATAAAATACTTGTTTTCACTAGTAATCAGGAAATGAAATGAAATTCAAAATTTGATACTATAGATACTATATATTGGCATAATTTTTAAGTGTCAGCAGACCAAGTATTAGCCAGCATGTGGCATAACGTAAATCCCATATGGGACAATAAGCCACAGATGATTAGTGTGATTTGGGGGAACAGTTTGATGGTGTTAAGTAAAATTGTGATCAGTCTGTGGAAAAATTTGTGGTGATATGTTTGAAGACATGTGTACCATAATGTTTATTGGAGTGGTATGATAGTAAGCCATCAGACATGACTTAGATGTTCATCAGCAAAAGCATAAATAATTTGTCGTATGTTAATACAACAAACATTTTGCAGGTGTTCAAGATGAAAGATCAGGCTGGATGTTCCTGGACCAATGACAAAGGAAAAGATAGGGTTGAAAATGGTGTATAAGTGTGTTACCCTTTATCTACAGTTTGGTAACATGAAAAAACACTATTGATTGCTTGTGGGTACCTCCGTATTTAGCAATTAGATAAAGGTAAATTCCAGATAATGATGTGGTCTGGTGAGGGCAGAGGAATGGGAAAGGCAAAGTATATAGAGAGGACCTCAACTACATCTATTATGGTTTATGTGCTTAGAAATATGGGATAAATATGGCTGTGTGTTAAAGTCTAATAATACTGAGTGGTGGGAACATATACATTTAAAAAATATTTTTCTGCATGATATATTTTTATTTTTAAAAGGGGGTTTATGATAAATAATGCCATATAACTTATCAAAATAAAATTCAGGTTTTAATATCAAATTCACCATGAAATCCAAGATAAATTTAAGTTCAAATCAGAAGTATTTAAGAAACTCAGCATCATATATGAAACGGCTTTTACTACTGTTTTTTAGTGAACTGTTGCTAGCCCCTTTTGAAGTAAGAAGCTAAGAGTTCTCTAAGATCTTATGAGTAGCCCTTTCCAAGTAGATTTGGTAGTTAGTATTTGGAGTAAACTTACATAATTATGGTCAGCCTCGTTTGCACTAACCCTTACATGGTTTTGAAACTGTGAACAAAACCAGGTGTGTGTGTGTGTGTGTGTGTGTGTGTGTGTGTGTTTAATTTCTCTTACTTCTCCAGTTGCCTGTTTTCAATCAGAGATTCAAGTGTAAAATAACATTTGGTGCAGATTTTTTCTCTGGTTTAATGATTTTCTGTTTCTTCTATTAAATCGAAAGCCAGGTATTTATAAGCAAGAGTAATTAAAGAAAGTCATATAATAAAAGGACATGTATATTTAGACCCCTTTCACTGAACACTGGGTTTCACTCAAACAGTGCATTTGCGCAGATGTTGGGAGAAGGCAGCCTCAGGGATGCAGCTTTTTTAATATAATGTAAACAAGTGATCTCTGATCTCAGTAATTATTAATAATCATTTCTTTGAGGGGTACCTGGGTGGCTCAGTGGCTTAAATGCTGTCTGCAGGTCAGGTCATGATCCTGGAGTCCTGGGATCGAGTCCCGCATCGGGCTCCCTGCTCCGTGGGGAGTCTGCTTCTCCCTCTGCCCCTCCCCCCTGCTTGCATGCTCGCTCGCTCTCTCTCTCAAATAAATAAAATCTTAAAAAAAATAATTATTTTTTTGCATCCAAGAGAGATGTGTGCTGCACAATAAAGCATTAATGGCTAAAATAGACTTCTGACAAACTTTTATTAGACAGTATGAAGTATGCATTCATAAATAAGTACAAATAGCACTTAATATTGTTTATCATTTAATGAAGATGAAGAACAGTGGAAAAACTACAGACCATAGTACATAGTAAAGTTGTGGCATTCTCAGCAAGAACTACGTTTACAAATTTGCAGGCAGACAAATTAAGCTTGAAACTTGATGGAATTTCTAGAAGAGGCCCTAAAAGAACTGTCTTACCTAGAGAGGTTAGCAGTGAAATTAGCAGATAACTCTCTAAATTTTAGCATTTTTTCAAGGCCAACTTGCTTTACCAACAAAGTGGCCTGAATATCATTATGTCAGTGCTGTAATAGAGTGTTAAACTTAGGTATTCAGTAATTCTATTTTTATACCAGCTCTCTCACTAACAAACAGGCTGCTTATCTTTTCTATGGTACAGCAACCTTACTGCAAAATTAGCTATTCAAAATTATTTGTCAAGGCATATCTACTAGTACCTTCTCACACCTATACCACAGCCTAAAACTCATCCTCAGCTAAATTATAGTAAGTCTTCCATCATCTCAATTCTATAGCACTTCTATTGAGCATGATAAAACCTTAAAGTACTATGTAATATTTATAAGATTGTTCTGTATTGGGGGCACCTGGGCAGGGCAATCAGTTAACCATCTGACTCTTGGTTTCAGCTCAGGTCATGATGTCAAATGGTTGTGAGATCAAGCCCCATGCCAGGTTCCACATCCAGCATGGAGTCTGCTTGAGATTCTCTCCCTTCCCTGCCCGACCCTCTCCACTACTCAAATGTTCACTCTCTCTAAAATAAATCTTGGTGTATCTGAGTGGCTCAGTTGGTTGAGCATCTGCCTTCAGCTCAGGTCATGATCCTGGCATCCTAGAATTGAGCTCCTGCTCAGGGCTCCCCTGAGTGCTTCTCCCTCTGCCCCTCCCCCTGCTCATGCTCTCTCTCAAAAAAATAAATAAAATATTTTTTAAAACTCTTTTTTAAAAAAGATTGTTCTGTATATTCTACACAAGTTCACATTATGAGACTATAGATGTGGCTCGAAATACAAAGTACTGACTTGACTTTTGTTGCCGTTAGATAAACTCAGGTTAGAGTAACACTTAGAAACTAAATGAATACTTGTACAGAATAAATATGAAACTAATATTATCAAAATAGTTATATTTTTATTTTCATAATTCCCTGAATGTACACCAAAGTCAATCTAGAAAAAGAGATTAACTCTTTTTTATTATTCTTTCAGCCCTGCACAGCATGTCACAGATCATTTGCATTCAATTTTCTGAGCTTTGTTCTGTTCCTTAAAAAAGGATGTCAAAACTCCAAGCAGGGAACACACATTCTTCTTTAATTATGCTTTTTCACCCTGTTGAAGAAAGACTAACTTTTTGGCATTTTCTATTATGCTTCTACTAATCTAATACCAACATGCCTGTAGCTGTAACTAATGACATATTAAGTATTCCTAAACTATCTGCTAAATAAATAGACACAGACAAAAAAGTATATGCTAAAATTGAGAATTCTATCTGTGGCAAGATCACCGTGAACAGTGGTGCAGGTCTTTACCTTTTTTGTTCTTGGATTAAATGCCATCATCTTTGTTCTCAGAAAGCTTGGCATACACTGTCACAATGGAACGTGTTGCCTTTCCTCCTGAGATAGGACATAGTAACTCCTGACATTTCAACTCCTGACTTGAATGTAGATTTCAGAGGTCTGCTTATTTCCATGACAGATGGGCGGCTTGCTTCTGGAAGGCTGCAGTTTTGACGGGAGCCGGCTCTCTGAAAACCACCACGATTCTCCAAGTGTGTCACCAGTTCTCCCTTGCTGTGTTGGCTGGATTCCCCAGGTAAGGCAGCCCTGCCTTCGGGATCAATAGTCTCGGCCTAGGTATTTTTTGTTTACTTTCTAATCTCACCTGCATTTGAACAAATTTATAGTGTCTTTTATAATGTTTAAATGTATGGGACGTTTTAAAATCTTTGTTATGGAAAGAATAGCATTATAGTTTTCAATTTCTAAGTAATGTATATATACCCTGCTAAGAGCAAAAGCCTTTAATGGTAATATGGGTTACCAAGTATTATGTATTAGCCATGCAGAAATCGACAGTGTGGACAGGCTAATACACACCTGTTGTACTGTGGCCCTCTGCTGGGAATAGGTAGATGAAGAAAACAGGTCTTTTTCTTTTTCTTTTTTTCTTTCTTTTTTTTCTTTTTTTTTCTAATTCGAGTATAGTTGGTACATAGTGTCAGGTCAGTTTTGGATGTGCCACAAGGTGACCTATGCCCACCACGGTTAGAGCTGCCACCTGCCCCTAGGGCACTGTCACATCACTGTTGACTCCATCTCCTTTGCTGTCACATTCATCCCCACGACTCATTCCATAGCTGAGGGCTGGACCCACTGCTCCCTTCACTCATCTTGCCCATCCCTCCACCCCCCACCCTCCGCCAACCACCAGATTGTTTTCTGTATTTAGGGGTCTGTTTCTATATTGTTTTATTGGTTCATTTGCTTTGTTTCTTAGATTCCACATAGAGATCAAATCATATGGTGTTTGTCTTTCTCTACCTGACTTCACTTATCATAACACCCTCACACTTTATCCATATTGTCACAAGTGGCAAGGTGTTACTCTTTTTTGTGGCTGTGTGTGTATACAAGAAGCACTATCCATCTGCTGTGCTGTCAGTAGACAGTGTTGCTGCATCTGTGTCATGGTGTTGTAAAGAATGCAATAATAAACAGGAAGTATGTGTCTTTTCAAGTTAGTGTTTTTGTTCTTGAGTAAATATGTAGAAGTGGAATTGCTGAAAAGTTATAATATTTCTACTTTTAATTTTTTAGGTAACATCATTACTATTTTCCACAGTGGCTGCACCAGTGTGCATTATTCCCAGCAATAGTGAACAAAGGTTCCTTTTTTCCACATCCTCATCAGCACTTGTTATTGCTCATCTTTTTTATACTAACCATTCTGACAGGTGTGAGGTAATCTCTCATTGTGCTTCTTTGATTTGCAATTATTTGATGACAGTAACATTGAGCATCTTTTCATGTGTCTGTTGCCATTTGTATGTTTTCTTGGAAAATATCTACTCAGGTCCTCTACCTATTCTTTAATCAGATCATTTGTTTTTCAGGGATTGAGCTGTAGAGTTTCTTTGTATATTTTGGGTATGAATCCCTTATCAGATATATCATTGCAAATATCTTCTTTCATTCAGTAGGCTGCCTTTTTGTTGTGTTGATAGTTTTATTTGCTGTGCAGAATCTTTTTATTTTGGTGTAGTTCCAGTAGTTAACTTTTTACTTTGTTTCCCTTGCCAGAGGAGACATACCTAGAAAAATGTTGCTAAGACTCATAACAAAGATCTTACTGCCTGTGTTTGCTTCTAGGAGTTATATGGTATCAGGTCTCACATTTAAGTTTTTAACCCATTTTATTTTTGTGTATGTGTAAGAAAGTAGTCCAGTTTCATTCTTTTGCAGGTAGTAGTTTTCCCAGCACCATTTGTTGAAAAGATAATCATTTTTAAATTGTGTATTCCTGTATCCTCTTTCATGCGAGCGTAGGCTTATTTCTGGGCTGTCTGTTCTTGATCTGTTTGTCTCCTTGTGTTAGTACCATACTGTTCTGATTACTACAGCTTTGGTGGTATATCTTGAAATCTGGAATTGTGACACCTTCAACTTGGTTCTTCTTTCTCAAGATTGCTTTGGCTATTTAGTGTCTTTTATGGCTCCATACGAATTTTAGGATTGTTTGTTCTAGTTCTATGAAAAATACTATGGGTAATAGGGATTGCATTGCATCTGCAGATTACTTTGAATAGTGTGGGCATTTTAACAATATTTTTCCAATCCATGAATCTGGTATATATTTACATTTGTTTGTGTTCTCCTGAATTTCTTTCATCAGAGCTCTATCGTTTTTGATTACTCATATTTCACCTTTTTGGTTAAGTTTTTCCTGGGTATTTCTTTCATTTTGGTACAATTATAAGTGCAATTATTTCCTAAGTTTCTCTGCTACTTAGTTATTAGTCCATAGAAATGCTACAGACTTCTGTATATTCATTTTGTATCTTGCAACTTTGCTGAATTCATTTATTTTATTTATTTATTTATTTACTTATTTATTTTTTTTGTAGAGTCTTTAGGGTTTTCTATCTGTAGCATCCATGTCATCTGCCAACATTGACAGCTTTACTTCTTTACCATGTTGGATGCCATTTGTTTCTCTTGTCTGGTTGTTATGTTTAGGACTTCCAGTATTACTTTGAATAAATGTGGCAGTAGTAGACTTCTTGCCCTGTCCCTAATCTTAGAGGAAAACCCTGTTACTCACCATTGAGTCTAATATTAGCTGTGGGTTGGTCCTACAAGGTCTTTATTATGTTGAGGTATGTTCCCTCTAAACAAGCCCCTTTTGTTGAGAGGTTTTTTTCATGAATGGATGTTGAATTTCTTTGCTTTTTCTGCATCTATTGAGATGATCACATGATTTTTAGCCTTCATTTTGTTAATGTGGTGTATGCAGATCACATCCCCAGAATATATCCCACTTGATTGGTGAATGATCCTTATACTGTATTGTTTGCTGAATGTCATTTGCTAGCATTTTGTTAAGGATTTCTGCATCTATATTCTTTGGGGATATTGGCCTGTAGTTCTCTTTTTTTGTAGTGGCTTTGTCTGATTTTGGTATCAGGGTTATGGTGGTTTCATAGAATGAATTGGAAAGCTTTCCTTCCTCTTTGATTTTTTGTGATAGTTCGGGGAGGATATTAAATCTTATATAAATGTTTGGTAGAATTTACATGAGAAGCTGTCAGGCCCTGGACTTTTGTTTGTTGGGAGCTTTATGGATTACTAATTCAATTTCATTATGAGTACACAGTCTGTTCAGATTTTCTACTTCTTGATTCATTCTTAGAAGATTTGATGTTTCTGGGAATCTCTCCATTTCTTCTAGATTGTCCAATTTGTTGGCATATAATTTTTCATAGCAGTATTATATAGTCCTTTGATTTTATATATTTGGGTCCTCTCTTTTTCTCTTGATGAGTCTTGCTAAAGATATATCAATCTTGTTCATCTTTTTAAAGAACTAGCTCTTGGTTTCATTGATCTTTTCTAAATTTTTTAGTCTTTATTTCATATATTTCTACTCTCACCTTTATTTTTTCTTCTTTCTACTAACTTAGGTTTTTTGTTTTTTTTGTTTTTTTTTTTTCCATTCCTTTAGGTGTAAAGTTAGATGGTTTGAGGTTTCTCTTGTTTCTTGAGGTAGGCCTGCATCACTTTAATTACCCTTTTTTAGAACTGCTTTGGTTGTGTGCAGATGTTTTTGTACTGTAATTTTCATTTGTTCCCATGGGTTTTTTTTATTCCTTTTAGATTTCTTCATTGACTCCTAAGTAGCATGAGACTTAGCTTCTACCTGTTTGTGTTTTTTTCAAACTTTTTCGTATAATTCAGAAAATAAACTTGATATGATTTCACTCGTCAATAGACTTATTTTGTTGACTAATAGTTGATCTCTTATAGAGAAAACTTCATGCCCACTTGAAAAGAATGTTTTCTGTTGTTTTTGCATGGAATGGTCTGTATATATCTGGTCTTACATGTCATACAAAGAAATGGTTTTATTTGTTTTCTGCCTGGATGATCTCTCCATTGATGTAAGTGGTGTGCTGATGTTCCCAACTATTATTGTGTTGTATCTGCTCATGTTTGCTTTGTATTTAGTGTTTGAGTATTGGGCACATAGTCACTATTGTTATATGCTCTTGTTAGACTGATCTTGTTATCATTGTGCAGCACCCTCCTTTGTCTTCTACAATCTGTTTTAAAGTCTGTTTTGTCTGACATACATGTCACTACCTTGGAGTTTTTCCTACTTCTATTTTCGTGGATTGTGTTTTTCTCTCCATTTTCAGTGTGTATATGTCGTGGGGTCTAGAGTGAGTCTTCCACAGGGCAGCGTAGAGATGGGTCTTCTTTCACTATCCATTCATTCACCCTGTGTCTTTTGATTGGAGCATTTGAACCATTTCCATATAAAGTAATTATTGAACAAAATGGCAGGACATTATTATCATCATTTTCTGGTTGTATTTGTAGTTCTTTCTTGTTTCTTTCATCCTCTATTTCCTTGTGTCCTTGTGACAAAGGACTTTCCAGAGTGTTAATTTGACTTTCCCTTTATTTTTTGTGTATCTGTTGAATGTTTTCATTTTGCAGTTACCATGAGGTTCATATACAGGATCCTAAGTGGATAGCAGTCTGTATTGTGTTGATGGTTACATAAAGTTTGAGCATATTCTAAAATAATTTCATTTTTACTCAGCCCTTTGATGTTTTATGTGTATGATGTCATATTTTATATATTTTTGATGTTCCTTAATTTCTAAGATAATTACTACTTTTTTTCACCTTCATACTAGCTTTTTATGTGATTGCTCTATTATCATTGCTGTATGTTTGCTATCATTGATCAAATCTCTTTCATTCAGGTTTTGTCTGATTATAGCCACTTCCTTTTCCCCTTAAAGAAGTCATTTCAACATTTCTTTTAAATTTTTTTTAAATTTTTATTTATTTATGATAGTTACAGAGAGAGAGAGGCAGAGACACAGTCAGAGGGAGAAGCAGGCTCCATGCACCGGGAGCCCAATGTGGGATTCAATCCCGGGTCTCCAGGATCGCGCCCTGGGCCAAAGGCAGGCGCCAAACCGCTGCGCCACCCAGGGATCCCTCAACATTTCTTTTAAAGCCTGTTTTTAATAGCGATTAACTCCTTTGTCTGGTAAACTCTATATCTCCTTCAATTCTTTTTTTGAAAGATTTTATTTATTTATTTATTCATGATAGACAAAGAGAGAGAGAGAGAGGCAGAGACACAGGCAGAGGGAGAAGCAGGCTCCATGCAGGGAGCCCGATGTGGGACTTGATCCCTGGTCTCCAGGATCGCTCCCTGGGCCAAAGGCAGGCGCTAAACCACTGCACCACCCAGGGATCCCCTCTCCTTCAATTCTGAATGATAAACTTGTGGAGTGGAGTATTCTTGGTTCTAGGTTTTTCCCTTTCATCACTTAGAATATATCATGTACCTTCAATCTGGCCTGCAAAGATTATTGAAAAATCAGCTGACAGCCTTGTGCGGTTTCCCTGTATGTAACTAGTTGCTTCTCTCTTGCTGCTTTTAAAATTCTATCTTTATATTTAATCTTCAGCATATTAATTGTTGTTTCATGGTGTAGACCTCCATAGGTTCATTGTGTTTGGAGCTTTTTGTGCTTCCTGAGCCTGGATGTCTGTTTCCTTCCCCGGGTTAGGGAAGTTTTCAGCTACTATTCAAATAAGTTTTCTGCCCCCCTCTCTCTCTTTTCTGAGGCCCCTATAATACAACGCTGTCCAGAAGATCCCTTAATTTGTCCTCATTTTTTAAAAGTCTTTTTTCTTTTTGCGGTTCCACTTGGGATACCCTGTCTTCTAAGTAGTTGACCCATTGTTCTGCATCCTCTAATCTGCTACTGATTCCCTCTGTAGTTTTCAATTCAGTTATTGTTTTCAATTCTGATATTTTTAATTTTCTCTTTGTTAAAGTTCTTACAGAGTTCATCTACTCTCCTCCCTAGTTCAGTGAGTATCATTAGGACCATTACTTTGCTTGCCTCCATTCTGTTTAGTTCTTGAGGATTTTGTCTTATTCTTTCATTGGGAGCATATCCTTCCTATATTCCTATGAATTAGCAGACAGCTATTTCTCTTACACCGAAGTGGTCTTGGGTATGGTCATCCCCTGTGTAGACTATGTGCCTGGTGACTATGGCTGAGAAGTCTGGGGACACTCTGTGTGGGGGCTGCCCTGGTGGAATGGCCATAGCTAATGTGGGCACAAGCTGGGGCCATCCCAGCTCTCTTCACACAGAGGGCACCTGGCAGTACAGCAAGCAAGCTGGGGTATTCTGTGTGATCTATTCCAGAGAGTGCCATGACCAGTCATCTGGAGCCAAAGTGGTACAGGCCTGGAGTGTGTGGGGGTGCTCTGCACCTTCATCAACATGGTGCTACAGCTGGAGCTACAATGAGTGCTGACTAGGGGTGTCCCAGTGTGTGTTAGCCTGGGACAGCTTTAGGGGGGATTCTTGGGGCTGGTTTGGTGAGGTAGCAGGCTGGCAATGGTACCTAGACTATGTTGCCATCTGTGCTGTCAAGGTGGAGGGCAAAACATAATCCATCACACACCAGCCTCTTCAACCCAGAGAGAGTTCCAGCAGCTTCTTCACCATTTGACAGACATTCTAAGGCTGGATCTTTTCTATTCTAGTTGCTCTTTTAAACTGCTGCTTTTTCCCTGTGACCCAGTGTGTGCAGAGCTGGAATGGGCTGGGGGCCTGGGGCTTGCCGAGGCAGCAGGCTGGTTATGGCACCTGCCTTCGGTGTGCATTCAAGGTGGAGGGGAACATAAACCATGGTATTCCCCAGCCTCTTGACCTGAGAGAGTTCCAGCAGCTGTCCCACTGGTTGGCAGGACTCTAGGCCTAGTTTCTTTATACTCCAGTTGCCTTTTTAAACCATGGCCTTTTTCTGTGTCTCTGTGCAGAGGAATCAGTGTGTGGCCCTCAGTATGTCCGTCCCCACTGTAGTTCATCATGTTGGAGGAGGTTCCCTCTGTTACCTGGTTTCCCACTCTGTTCTCTTTGTGGTCCTCTGCTGTGTTCAGTAAGCCTGCAGACCTCCTTCAGGATATGCTTTCAAAATAGCTGATGACTTGGTGTCCATCATGGAATTCAGCGTCATCCTCCATCACCATGTCAGACCCACCCAAAAACTGGAAGAAAAGAGTCTTGACAAAGACTTAGTTCATTAACATTTCCCTCTTTAAAACCCTCAATTATTGAAGAACTTTCAACAATGAAACTTGGGAGATACTTGCCTTTAAAACAGGACACAGTTGTAGATAAACCATGTGACTCCTACTTAATAAAATTTTAAAATATAAGTATGAATATAAACTTTAAAGTTTTGATTCTACATGTGATGACTAAGATCTATTTCATATACTGCTTACTATAAGAAAAAGTGGTGTTTAATTTTCCAATAATGATAATTCTCATTATAAAAAATAAAAAGCAACAGAATATTTTTAGGAAACAACAAAATAAGGCTGTAGTAATGATTGGCAGGCATTGGTCCAAGAGCTAAAAGAGGATCCTCTAACCTAAAAGATCAATCCATATTTCTGAAGTATCTCATTTTCCTGCATATTAGCTTTATTGTCTCTAGGATTGGAGTGACTTATCAGATAGAAAAGAGAGCAGTCAATGTTTATTTCCATCTGGCTATTATTAACAGGTATGATAACAAAACTAGAAGTTATATGTAAAAGTTAAGGTTGGAATTTGCAAAGAGTTTTTAACCATAACATATAAAGTTGTATATGATCATAGAGACTAATTCAAATGGATCCAAATTAAGTGTTCATTCTCTGCGAAACAAAATCCATATAATGACCTCAGTGGAGAAAAAGGTCAGACCATGTATAAGCCCCAGCAATAAAAACAGAGTGCAGAGAATAATTGGGTAGTTAGAAATGCAGAAAAAAATAGCTTGGAGCAATACGGACATAATTGGCCAGAAACTGAGTGCAGATCGGGAATGTAGTGTTACGGACAATGCCAGTCTGTTACTGGGTGGTATGCAAAGCAGCATGATATTACAAGACTCAGAATTTATTGCTTCATAGTATTTTACTTTATCATTTCTATCCTATTTTATTTACCACACTTTAAAAATAATTTAATTAGAAAAAATAGCTCATATACAGAGAGAGAAAATTAATTTGAGTATTTAGCCAATAAAAGAAATGGCTCAGATATTATGAATTTTTTTACTTTTATGAAAGGGATTTCCTTCATAATGAAAGGATTTGTGGCCATCTCCACTGCTCTGTCCCTCCTCCCCAACTTCTCATCCTTTCCTTTACCATGAGCTCTTCCTTCTGTATAAACTTAGCATCTCTGGCCATTCTTGTGTGAGAGGAGGCACACTACCAAATGCATTAGCACATAGCATACTGGAGCCCTGCTTCCCTAGCTGATGAGCTGGGGGCTTTGGGCCAAGTTCCAAACCCTCCAATCCAGTTTTCTTATGTGACATTGGAGACAGTGATGTGTCTACAGCCCCGGGCTGAGGATTGAATAAGTTTCTGTGTATGTGAAGCATACCTAGCATAGTGCCTCACATGTGTAGGTCCCACTTGTCCTGATGCTAATATTTTTTAATGTTTTCACATTAGTGAAAACTTCATACAGTGCTTTTGTGTTTACCAAGTGCTATCCATCATCATTAAATACTTACATTCTTAGAGTTACACAGACAAATAACTTTCTTCCATCGGAACATTTTGTTAAGTGGGCGAGCAAACAATTATATGACTATAGCTCAGAGTTTTAAGTACAATTTACAGGTTCATGCAAACTGTCTGGCAGGTGAGGGAGGCCTCAGATGTATGACATGTAATTGGATGGAGGAGAGTTGTCCTCAGGGAGGAGGGAGCTTCTCTCAGAACTGTAGTCACAGTATGAATAAGAAGAGATCCAGGATAAATAGAAGAATGCTAGAGGCAAGGCATTTCACAGAGAAGAAGCAGCTTGCTTACTTGCAAGGTGGTATGATCTGAGAGCCCTAGGGCATCCTGGGAACTGCAGGTCTGGCACATCTGGGATGTATGGTTCATGTGGGAGGGGATGTAATTAGAAAGGTAGGCCAAGATGGGGTTCTGGTCCAAGATGGTGACATAAGAAGACCCTGAACTCATGTCCTCCAAGACACACCAAATCAGTTCTTCCTGAAGACCCTGAGGTCTGGTTGACCATCTCTGCACAACAACTTTGCACACAAATCACATAGAGAATGGCGCAGAGATCCCGTTCTACAGAGACTAAACAGAGAGCATCAAGAGAGAGGATACACGGTAATGAAAGGAACTACCACACTGTGAACTGGAGCAGCTAGGAGTAGCGCTGAGGGACTGTGGTGAGCCGATTCAGCTCCCATTCCAAATGACAGGGGAGCTGCTGCACCACACTCTGGGTAGAAAGGGCTGGGGAGCACCACTGCCTCTTCCACATCTGCCTTCATAGCGCATGTGGGAACAGAGTCCAAGTGCCATGGCCAGTTTTCTACCCACAGTGGGCCCTGCACGCCTAGCCCACATAATTCTCAGGTGTCACACCAAGGTGGTGGCTCCAGCACAATAGACACTGAGATACCCCTTGTTCAGCATTCACCACAGCACTAGTCATTGCACCAAGGGAACAGAGGTGTGTGGTATGTAACCCAGAACACTCCAGGTGGCTTGCTAGAGCTCCCTCAGCATACAACACTCTGAGACCTCCTGGACCAGGACTACTTCAGCTCCAGAGGCCCCACCCAGGTGCCTCCTGCTGAACAGTAACAAGAAAAAAGAATTTTTAAAAATGAGGATAGGTTAAGGAGTATGTTGGACAACATCCAGCAAACATTGGCATTATATGGATCCAAGAAGAAGAAGAAAGAGAATGGGGTGGAAAACTTACCTGGAGAAATAATGAGGGAAGACCTCCCTGCCCTGGGGAGGAAGCAGACCTCCACGTCCAGGGAGCACAGAGAGCTCCAGAGACAATGACCCCAAGGAGAGCCACACTGTAATCCATAGTCATTAAAATGGCAGAAAGTAGTGTCAAAGAATTTTAAAAGCAACCACAGAGCAGCCACGTACACGAGAAACCTCTTAAGGCTCTCAGCTGATTTTTCGGCAAAAACTTTTGATGTCCCAATGAGAATGGCATGATATATACAAAGTGATGGAAGTTAAAACCTCTAACCAAGAATACTCTACCCAGCAAGTATGTCATTCAAAATTGAGTTAGTTTCCCAGACAAAAGTTAAAACAAGTTCATCACCTTAAATCTGGCCCTTCAAGAGATGTTAAACTGGAAAAGAAAATACCATAATTAGAAATAAGAAAATTATGACTAAAACATGGAATAGGGAGTAAAGAAGCAGTTCTTTAAGAGTGTATTCAAACTTAAATGACCATGAACATGATATGGACCACTGTATATTTCAGATCCTGTATATGAGCCTCATGCCACCACAAACCCAAAACCTATAAAAGATACACAAAAGATAAAGAAATCCAAGCATAATATACAGAAAATCATCAATCACTAAGAAATAGCCAAGAAGAAAAGCACAGAACAGAGAAGAACTACAAAACAACCCAAGAACAATGAATAGAATGGCAATAATTAATACTGAAAGTGGACGTGGTCTAAATACTTGTCGATAAACACAGGTCGATGAATAGATAAGAAGATAAGGCCTATGAGAGACTCACTTCAGATCTCCAGACACATACCATTTATGTAGACTGGGGGGAAAGCCAAGGTAACAATACTTGTACAAAATGGACTTGAAAACAGATGGTGACAAGAGTCTAAGAAGGCCATCATGTAATGGTAAAGGGGTCAGTCCATGAGGATGAGGGACAGTTGTATTTAGGCACCCAACATTAGAGCACCTAAATACATAAATATTAGCAGACATTAAACACCAAGGAGACTTCAACACCCCACTTACATCAGTGGAGAGATAATCCTTGCAGAAAATTTGTAAGGAAACTGCCACAAAACAAGTCATAATAAATTGTAGAAGAGTGAAATCTTTTTAGGTAACTTGTCAGAACACAAAGGTAGGAAACTATCAATCTCAGAAAAAACTAGAACACACACACGGAAGTTAACATGCCATTAAACAGTGAGTCATGGAAGAAGAGGAAATTAAAAGATAGATGGTGACATATGAAATTGAAAACAGTGACCTGTATGCTTATTGTGCACGTGAAACTAATTTAACACTATGTTAACTATACTGCAATTAAGATAATAGTAATTTTTTAAAAAAAAAGAAAACACAATAGTCTAAATTCTTTGGAATACAGGAAAAGCAGTTCTAAGAGGGAAAAGCATACCCATACAGGTCTACCTGAAGAAACAAGAAAAATTTCAAACAACCTACCTTGCACCTAAAGGAGCTAGAGAAAGAAGAACAAACAAAACTTCAAACCAGCAGAAGGAAGAAAATAATAAAAGAGCAGAAATAAATGATAAAGAAACTAAAAAAAAAAAAGTACAGCAGATCAATGAAACCAAAAGATGGTTCTTAGAAATGATTAACTAAATTTATTAATTTCTAGCCAGAGTCATAAAAAAAGGGAAGATACAGAGGATGCAAATTAACAAAATCGCAAAGGATAGAAGAGAAATAACAAACAAATAACATGGAAATGCAAACGATTTTAAGAAAATATTGTGAAAAATTACACATCAACAAATGGACAACCTGGAAGAAATGGATAAATTCCTAGAAACATATAACCTTTCAAAACTGAAACAAAGTCCAGGACCAGACAGCTTCAAAGGTGAATTCCACCAAACATTTAAAGAGGAAGGAGGAAAAAATAAAAAAAAATATAGAGGAGGGAGAATGTCCAAATTCATTCTCTGAGGCACCACCCAGATACCAAAACCAGACAGAGGTAGCACATAAAAAGAGAAATGTAGGCCAGTCTCTCTCATTAGCAAACCAAATCCAACAATATATTTTTAAAAATCATTTACCATAATCAAGTGGGATTTACTCCTGGAATGCAAGGGTGGTTCGAATTTTCAAATCAATCAATGTGACACATCACATCAATAAGAGAAATGATTTGAAAAATAAAAACATATTTCAGTAGATGCAGAAAAAGAATTTGACAAAGTACAACATCCATTCATGATAAAAATACTCCACAAAGAAGTTTAGAGGGAATGTAGCATAGCTCCACATAACAAAGGCCTTATATGAAAGACTGACAGTGAACATCATACTCAATGGTGAAAAACCGAGAGCTTTTCCCTTTGGCTCAGGAACAAGACAGAGATGTCCACTCTCACTGCTTTTATTCAATGTAGTCCTGGAAGTCCTAGCCTCAGCAACCAGACAACAAAAAGAAATAAGAGCCATCCACATTGGTAAGGAAGAAGTCACACTTCCACTGTTTGCAGGTTATGAAATATTATATATAGAAAACCCTGAAGGACCCTACTGAAACTAGAGCTGGTACACAAATTCAGTAAAGTCACAGGATACAAAATCAATATACAGAAATCCATTGGGGTAGCCTGGGTGGCTCAGCGGATTAGCGCCACCTTCAGCCCAGGGCATGGTCCTGAAGACCCAGGATCAAGTCCCACATGGGGCTCCCTGCATGAAGCCTGCTTCTCTGTCTCTCTCTCTCTCTCTCTCTGTCTCTCATGAATAAATAAATTAAAAAAAATAAATCCATTGCATTTCATCAGGGAAATACACATCAAAATCACAGTGAAATACCACCTCACACCTGACAGAATGGCTAAAATCAAAAACACAAGGAACAACAGAGGATGTGGAGAGAGTCTCATGCACTGCTGGTGAGAATGTCAGTTGATGCATCCACTATGGAAGATAGTATGGAGCTTCCTTAAAAATTAAAAATAGAACTGTCCTGTGATCCAGTCATCACACTACCAGGTATTTACCCAAAGGAAATGAAAACACCAATTTGACAAATATACATGCACCCCTATGTTTATTGCAGCATGATTTACAATAGCCAAGATATGCACACAAACCAGTGTTAGATGCATAAATAGAGAAGATCTCTCTGTATACAATGGTACATTATTCAGCCATGAAAAAGGATGGAATTTGTGCTGTTTATAACAACATGGGTGGACCTAGAGGGTATTATGCTAATTTAAGCAAATCAGAGAAAGACATGCCATATGATTTCACTTGTATGTGGAGTCTAACAAATAAAAGAGATAAATAAACAGAAACCAGAAACATACCCCAAAAGTACAGAGAGCAAACAGAGCTACCAGAGGGCAAGGGGTTAAGGAATGGACAGGGGAGAGGGAGGGGTAGTCCCCCAGCTATGGAGTGAAGAAGTTATAGGAATTAGACGCACAGCATAGGGAAGAGAACCAGTGTCACTGGGACAGAGCCATGTGGGGGCAGACTCAGCACAGCACGATGTACAGACCCGTGGGTTCACTGTGCTATGCTCCTGAAACGAATGTATCATTGACTGTCCTTGAGTCAATAAAGAAGGCAGGCGCAGACCAAGCAGGACAAGCCCTATAGCCACACCAGGGTGTGTACACCACTTCATAGTCAGTAGGACGCCTTGAAGAGCTTGGAACAGGAGTGTGACAAGAGCGACGTGTGGTTTGAGAGACAGGCTGTTGTCTCCGAGCAGATGGATGCCTGGCCCAGGGTGAAGGCTGTTTGTCCCAGTCCTGTGGTTTGTAGAGTAGCAGGTTTTCTCTGTTTTGCTCATGAAGAAACTGACAGGTCAAGTGAGTTATTTTTTATGGCCCCACAATGGCAGCAATACTGTCCACAATAACAGTTAACATTTACTTGTGTTGATTATGTGCCAAGCACTGTGTAAAGTGTTTAAAACCCAAATTACGTAGGCCTTCCAAGAAAGGTTGAAGTAAGGAATCATCTCTATTTTAAACTAAGAAATTTGAAACGTAAAAATTTGTGCACTTGATCAAGACTACATCGTCAGTAGGTAGGTAGTTAACTTCACAGCCAGGCTTGCTTTCCAATCCTGGGCCTGGTTGTGAGCCAACCTAACAGTACAAACCAGCTGCTGCCTGTCTGGGTGAGGCCCATGGCCATCTGAACTGTGAATGCTGTTTATATTTTTAAAATAGTTGAAAAT
This sequence comes from Canis lupus dingo, assembly GCF_003254725.2. Taxonomy (NCBI): domain Eukaryota; kingdom Metazoa; phylum Chordata; class Mammalia; order Carnivora; family Canidae; genus Canis; species Canis lupus. The sequence goes on along the minus strand of NC_064247.1, from coordinate 28,431,844 downwards.
GACCAGAATTAGTATTTCACGATAGGTGAAAATTATATGAAATTCAAATTTCAGTGCCCATAAATAAAATTTTGGGAGGAAAACAGCCTTGCCCATTTATGTAGACATTATCTATGCTTTCAGACAGCACAGCAGAGTGAGATACGTCATAGACCATATGACTCACAAAGCCTAAAATATTATCTGGCCCCTTACAGAAACGTTTGTCACCTCTGTATAAACTTAAACTCTTCAGCTTCTGCTTGAGTGAATGAAGCATTATATTGTTTAAAAAGAAAATTTTGGGCAGCTGTCGATGTTTTTAGTATGTTTTACAGAATTTGGGGGGAAGAACAGTAATGTTTCAATGGTTTTTTACTAGGAAGGAATCATAAAATGAAGTATCACATCAATTTACATAAACCAGTAAAAAAAAATAACTCTCACAGCTACTTCATGGCGGAGGTCTACAATCCTATGATCAACTTGAATAAAATAATGCACTTCAAAACTATTCCCCTTAAGGCAGGTTTTTTTCCCCAGATTATTTCCACAATATTATCCATTTAATCGCCAAGTAGCTTCATTTTAGCAGAAACGTGCCCAGCACTCCAGTCACGCACACAGCATTGCTATGAAGCAGACAGCACCTCCATTTTTTAAAAAGTATTTTAGGTTGCAGAAGACTGACATTTTGTCATTATTTTACAATGTGGCAATAGTTGAAGTCTATGAGCACCAAGTTCCATGGCTTTTACTGGGAACGAGGTAGAGAAGGCTCTACCATTGCTTCGATTATAAATGCAATAACCTTTGCCGATTAAAGATAGAATTAGGAATTCTCCAAAAAAAAAAAAAAGGAATTTTCAAGGGCAATTAAATATAAAATGCATATGAAGCCATTTACTTAGTTTTTCTGTTTACCGGTATTTATGTGTGCTACGATAATGCTGTTTCCATGTACCCTCGTTCACTTGTGGTGCAGATTCTTAGTGGGCCCAGTCCCAGCTCAAGAGTGGTGGTTGAATAATCTAGGTCTGAATTAAGATAACCTTAGGAGACTTTGCCCCAAAAAGTCTAAAGCGTTTCCCAAAAATGTTCTATACGAAACCATTCCATAATGGTTCTCTGAGAAAAACTGTTCAGTGAACAACTTTAATCAACACAGTATGCCCACCCTTGAAAATTCATTACATATTTGAGAATATTGCAGATTCAGAGTATTCCTATGGGTAAGCTCACACAGGGGTCTCCATGCACCTACACCCACTCTTCTCTTAGATCTAGCAGCTTATGTGACACAGTCTGAGAAATACTGGAGGTAGATGAGCCTGAGACAGTACCCTGTTTGATGTGCCACAGGACCTCACCTGGCTTTTGTCCTGTCTTTCCAGTGAAGAATGCTATTTAGGATTGTCCCCATCAGGTTAATGAAGTCCTGAACCGGCCGGGACCCCCTCAGGCCTGGACCTACCCCCCGCAACAGGCACTACACGAACAGTTCACCTTTAGAATCCGTTTCATTCTAAGGGAAAACAGGGCTAAAAAGCGATTCCATAAGCCACTCACACAGTCTCTGTGTTACTTTTATATGAAGATATTGTCACTATGTGTTTCAGAAGATATATGTTCAAAGCTCTGTCTTGTATGCACTCTGGTTTAAAGATAATAACTATCCATATATTTTCTATGTGACTTTTTTCTCCTTTAGGCACTTACTATGAAAGCAGTGTTATTAATAAGCATTATGTTATTGAAAAAGATGAAGAAAGTATTTCTCTAAAATATATAAAATGTATAAAAAACATTTTAAAGGTTGCTAAACATTCATGACTGAACAACATCTTTCAAAATATTCATTGCCAAGGGGCACCTGCGTGGCTCAGTCAGTGAAGCCTCTTCGGCTCAGGTCCTGGGATCTTAGTGTCCTGAGATTGAGTCCTGCACTGGGCTCCCTGCTCAGGGGGGAGTCTGCTTTTCCCTCTCTCCCTCTCCCTCTGCCTGCTGCTCCCCCTGCTCATGCTGGTTCTGTCAAATAAGTAAGTCAAATCTTTAAAAAGAAAAACAAAATACTCATTGCTGGCAAGTTGTTTCCTGTTTTGAGATATTTAATGTTTCTGGAGTTACAGTGCTAAATTGTGTCACTTTTATATATATTAAAGCTCTGATTTCCTAATATCTCCTTTTCTTAAAAACAAAACAAAACAAAAAAAAAACAATGTGTTAAAATAAGTTAGTTGGACTTTATGCATAAGCTAATGAGAAAAATAACAAAACAGGGTCACCTGGCTGGCTCGTCAGTAGGGCAGGCAACTCTTAAACCCAGGTTGTGGGCTCAAGCCCCATGTTGGGTGTAGGGATTACTTTAAAATGAAAGAAATATAATAAAACCTATTGTACAAATACTTAAAACATAGTCAACCTAAGTAATTTTGTTTTCTGGTATTCCATTCTGTTATTTTCTTTGGTTTGTTGGCTAGGTTTGTTGTCTGTTAGTAGCATCATTCGCCTTCGTACAATGCATTGTCTTGTTTCAAGGACTAGTGCATTGTCTGCTGTTGGCCGTATGTGTACTTCTAAAAAGTTCCTTCCCTGGTGTGGGCAGAAGCATGACATTTCAGTTTTTGGCCTTATTTTTGAACTAAGTTAATTAGACCAGCTTCTGTTTTAATAAAGTTGGATATATGAACACATTAACTGCTTTTAAATTAATCACAATATATAGGTTTTAATTAATATATTTTAATCATGTCAAACTACTACTTTGTTTACATGGTCTCTGACATTATTGTCAGGCTTCCTACAGGGTTTCCTTGTTTTCATCCATCCATGTACTTGTTAATTGCACTATGTTTATGAATAGTGATTAGTAAAATTTTAGTTTCATGCAAATATTTCAGCCCAGCAGCATCTTAAGCTTTGTCTGTTAAGAGATACAGATCAAAGAAGGAATTGTATCATCAGAATTTAATTCTGCTAAAGCAGTGTTCATGGAGCTTCTATCATCACACAGTATCATGGTCATAGTGCGAATGCTGAAGTACTTAGCTCTGCTACTCTGATCATCTAAGAGCAAGTTCATTTCACTTCTTTATAGGTTATAGTGTTTACCACTTGAGATTTTGGGAAATGACAAACAAAATTTTAAGCAGCTGTGGGCACAGGTGAAACAGGTGAAGGGAATAGAGTACACTTACCATGATGAGCACTGAGTAATGTGTAGAATTGTTGAATCATTGTACTGTACACCTGAAATTAATATAACACCATGTGCTAAATAAACAAGAAAGTAAACAAAAAATAAAGAGCTTGGCATGATGCCAGAGGGGTGGAGAAGCAGCAGTGCAGCTTTGCTCTTAAAACACTGTAGGTTGGGATCCCTGGGTGGTGCAGCGGTTTGGCGCCTGCCTTTGGCCCAGGGCACAATCCTGGAGACCCGGGATCGAATCCCACATCAGGCTCCCGGTGCATGGAGCCTGCTTCTCCCTCTGCCTGTGTCTCTGCCTCTCTCTCTCTCTCTGTGACTATCATAAATAAATAAAAATTAAAAAACAAAACACTGTAGGTTTTAGTAGCAACATTTGTACCCTAACTTTATTTTTTTTTTTTTTTTTTTTTTTTTTTTTTTTTTTGTACCCTAACTTTAAAACAAAAACAGGATTGGAGGGATTTGGAAATACATGCAAAAATTCGTAAATTGATAGTGAATATGTGAAATACCAGCTTTGCATTACTGGTAGGTCCTAACTTAAGGAAACAGTTGCTTAACATCACAGTGAAAAGACACAGAACATATTTTCTGCATGGAAAGGAATAAGATCCTAACACCTTTCAGCAGGATGTTTCCATTTCATGTCTGCTGTAGAAGTTGTGACCAGCAAACAAGTATCAGGTGGTGGAGGGAGATAATTTAAGACCTTTCCTGGGATTGCAAACAGGCATTCATAGCTTTAGGTCATTTCAACCCAAGAGATCCATAATGTTTGTCTGCTGTCTGCTGAAGAATTTAGAGGTTAATGCCTGCACGAGGTTATTAACTTGAGGAATGTCTAAGGAGTTACAGCAATTACAGAAATTTCTGGAACCTCAAGCACTGCCGTTCAAGCAAAATTGGAGAAGAGGAAAGAGATTAGGTGCTGATAACAAGTGGGAATTCTCTTTACTCCGATCCTGTATTTTTTCTGAGATCCAAGTGAGGATTCATTCTCTTCGCTAATTCTTGTTAGGATAACATATCCCAGAGTAGTATTTTATTTTGATTTTCTAAAATACCCATTTTCCCAAACCTTACAGTCTGTGTATTTGATGAATACATTGTTTCATAAGCTAAATTTTTAGCTTCAAAGATTATTATGCTCTTTATTTGGGTATATACTAAAATGCTTATTAGCCTTTATCATTCTAAGCACAGTAGTGTGTAAAATGTGGTTAAATGAAACGGATGCGTAACTGACTCACTGAATCACCAATACAAAAGAGAAAATTAGATTCAGGGCAGATGGTCTTTTTATATATTTGGGCAATGATACTCCATAAAGAATGAGTTTTGTTATATGTAAATCAGGTTAGGATTTAGGCATGTTAGGAAGGAATGAGATTTCAAAGAGCTATAACTGATTCAGACCAAGTACCAGGAAAGGCAGGACAGTATTTCCCTGTGTGCATGTACACATGTGTGTGTGTGGGGGGGATATGTGTGTAAGGTGGGGGGAGATAGGAAAAGATAATCAAAATTTCATATAATGCCCACTTAGTAGATCTTTGTTGTACTTTTTCCATGAAGGAAAAAATATTTCTGTCTGTCCTAGCACCATCCATGACATGTTTTGGATGCTTAAAAGCTGTGGTGGTTTTTTTCTAGTTGGTATGGGAATTAGTAGGGCATTACAACAAAAGTATGTGTATGTAACCCAAAGAGTCAGAGATGTGCGGATAAATAGTATATATCCGAGTTCCTTAATGCATCATCGGATCTGTTCAGCGTTCTAATAGGTGAACAAGTATGTGTTTCTCCCTGTTATAATAGAGAAACTGATGCTCAGACAGTAATCTACTTAAGGTCAGGAGCTCAGAGTGAGAAAATGATTCATTTCCTTAAATGCACTCCTCTTCTGAAAGTAACCATAGAAGAGAGTCTTTAGGGGGCAATGTTCATATGCTAAATCCTTTTTCCAACTGGACTGTCTATGGCTGCTTGGCGACTTGCTAACCAGATTGCCATGGAGTTTCTGAATTTCCATTTATAAAATTCTAGAATGAGTCTAACTTCTCCTGTAAGTCTCATTCCAACTCCAAGAAATGATCCATTAGTTGAATAAAATTATGTAAGTTCAATAAAACATTATCCAAAATGTGAATTGGAAATACTGTGAGCTAGATATTTTTCTTTAGGGAATACATAATTCTAAGCTCCAGTCACAAAGTAATCCTAGAAGGAGAATGATAGATCATTCCTTGCACCCAGATTACAATCCCTGATACCATTTCTCACTAAAAGATCCTCAGAATGACTAGTTTGATTTCTGGACAGGAAATGTACAAGATGAGCTTGTAATATGTCAATATACTAAAAAGCAAGAAAGCTATTTAAGACAACTTGAGACATATAAAAAAAAAAACCCACAAAGAATAAATACTCAAGAGCCAATATTAAGAGTTCCCCCTGGGCAAAGATCAACAATCTCAGTAGCAATAAGATAATAAATAACTCCATTTGACTGAAGCACACCAAATATGTTTAAATCCACCAAGTCATAACAGTGCTTTTTTAACAAAGAGAGAGGAGGTCATTAGTCACCTATATGATATGTGAGGGAGCAAATTTATTTTGAAATCACATAAAGGGAAGTTTGAGCCTTCTCTAAATACAATCTAGGGATTGGTAATGGAAGTTTCTCTCTGTAGATCTGTTTCTACCTGGAAATAAAGAGGCATTCATGGCATCAGACTGCCATTCTGTGATCATGAATATGACAGTACTTTCCATGGCTCCTAATGTGTAAAAAGACCACCAAATATCATGTGCCTGTTGATGAAAGCATACCATGTATGCTCTGCGTACCACGTATGCAGAGTTTTTGCCAAAAATTGAATCCGAATCTAAACTTACCTCCAGATCCAGTTCACAAGAATACAGGAAACAGAAGAACATGATGACATGGGAAGGGAGCCAACCACAGCCAGCATGGAGAGAGCTCTTGGGTATGTATTCTTCAGCAAACAACCTGCAAGGAAAACAGGAGGACAAACCTATAAACTTAGGAGAATTCAGAGACATATCAACAAACTGCAGCATGTGGGCTTTATTTGAATTATGATTCTAACAACAAAAAACTTAAAAAGAGGTGGGTAATGGAGAGAAGATGACATTAAGGAATTGCTATTGGAGGAGAATCCAAGATGGCGACATGGGAAGACCCTGAATTACCCTCCTCCACAGACACATGGAGTCAACACCTGTGCACAGAGCAGCTCTTCCTGAGGCACAGGATAAGCTGGGCAGCTCTACTCAGCAGAGAGCAGAGGGACCATGGAGAGAATAGGAGAAATGAAGCCCAGCCTACTACTGCCACCTGCAACTGAGGGACATCTAAAGGGACACTGAGCACATTCATCCACCCTGGGACACAGAAATAAAAGCCGTGGTTAAGGGCAGCCTGGGTGGCTCAGTGGTTTAGTGCCACCTTCGGCCCAGGGTGTGATCCTGGAGACCCGGGATCGAGTTCCATGTCGGGCTCCCTGCGTGGAGCCTGCTTCTCCCTCTGCCTCTCTCTCTCTCTCTCTCTCTGCCTCTCTCTCTCTCTCTCTCTTCCTCTCAAATAAATAAATAAATAAATAAATAAATAAATAAATAAATAAAATCTTAAAAAAAAAAAAAGCTATGATTTAAAGGGCAGCTACTGTTTCAAGGTAGGCCTTTGGTTTCTCCCAACAGCAGGGGACCTGGAGAAGTCTCTTGAATGGAGGTGGGGGCTGGCGAGTGCCAGCTTCAGGCCCCTGCCCACACCAGCCCAGATGCCTGGAGACACAGAGAAAAGGCAGGAGTTTCACAAAGAACAGCTGGAATATAAAGGAAACAGCCCTAGAAGAGTTGTTGGAGCATTATCAATCAGAAGGACTGGTGAGCACCTTGTGTACATGTCCTCCCCAACCCTTGCCAGTGTAGATGGGAGCAGGGTGTGGTGGCTGCCTTCAAGAGTCCCAGGATGTAGCAGATAGATGTAGAACATTGCATTCAGAATCCGTTCAGTGCACATTTTATTTCCAAATGGAACAATCTCCAAGATAGAGCACGTCAGGCCACAAAACAAGTCTCAACAGACTGAGCAGTAAAGTCATCCCAAGCATCTTTTCTGATGACAGGGTTATGAAATTAGAAATCAATTACAAGTGGACTGGATAAAACCAACACGCAGAGGCTGAATAACTTGCTACTAAGCAACCAGTGGGTCAACAGACAACCAAAGAGGAATTGAAAATACCTAGAGACAAAAGAAAATGAAAATACAGTGTTCCACAGTCTTTGGCGTGCTGTAGAAGCAGTTCTCAGAATTTCACGGAGATACAGGCCAATCTTTTAAGAAGAAAGAAAAATTTCAAACAACCTAATCGTAGATCTAAAGGAACTAGAAAAAGCCCAAAGTTAGTAGAAGGAAGAAAATAAAGATGAGAGTAGAAATAAATGACCTAGATACTTGAAAAAAATAAAACAGTAGAAAAGGTCAATGAAACCAAGAGCTGGTTCTTTGAAATGACAAACAAAATTGTGAGTTTTCAGCCAGATTTATCAAGAGAAAAAAAGAGAGGACTCAAATCAGAAAGGAAACAGAAGTAACCTACACCACAGAAATACAAAGGATTGTAAGACATTATTACAAAAAATGATATGTCAAGAAATTGGACAGCCTAGAAGTAGACAATATGAATAGACCAATTACTAGTAATGAAATTGAATTGGCAATCTAAAAACTCCCAACAAAAAGTCCAGTACTAGGTGGTTTCACTGGTGAATTCTACCAAACAATTAAGGAAGAGTTAATACCTATTTTCCTGAAATTATTTCCAAAAGTAGAAGTGGAAGGAAGCTTCCAAATTAGTTCTACAAGGCAAACATTACCCTGGTACCAAAACCAGACAAAGACACTACAAAAAAAGAAAAGAGTACTGCAGGTCAGTATCTCCAATGAACATAGACACAAAAATCCTCAACAAGCAAACCAAATTCAACAGTACATTAAAGGGGTCACTCCCCACAGTCAAGTGGGATTTAACTCAGGGATTGTACATCAGTCAGTGGGATACATCACATTAACAAAATGAAAGCTATGAACCATAAGATCATCTCAACAGATGCAGAAAAATCATTTAACAAAACTTAAAGATCCATCCATGTTGGAAACATTCAACACATTCAGTGTGTTTACAGGAACATACTTCAACATAATAAAGGTCAGCTAACATCATACTCAGTGGACAAGAAAGTCCACTCTTGCCACACTTATGCATTGGAAGTCCTAGCCACAGCAATCAGACAAGAAACAAAAGGCACCCAAAATTGGTAAACTATTGGCAGATGACTTGATACTATATGTAGAAAATCCTAAAATTCTATCAAAAAACTATTAGAAGTAATAAATGGGTTCAGTCAAGTTTCAGGATACAAAATTAATATATAGAGAGTTGTTGCATTTCTGTGGACTAATAACAAAGTAACAGAAGAAAACAATCCCATCTACAACTGCATCAAAATGAATAAACTAGGAAGAAACTTACCCAAGGAGGTGAAATGAGTAATTTGAAAACTCTAAAGCACTGATGAAAGAAATTAAAGATAACACAAATGTAAAAATATACCATGCTTCCAGATTGAAAGCATTGATACCGTTAAGAGGTCCATACAAACCAAAACAATGTGCAGATTCAACACAATTATTTTCAAAATACCCCTAATATTTTCCCACAGAACTTAAAATTGGGCAGAGGATGTGAATAGACATTTCTCCAAAGAAAACATACAGATGGCCAACAGACACATGAAAAGATGCTCAACATTACTAATTGGGGAAATCCAAATCAAAAGCATAATGAGATATGACCTCACACCTGTCAGTCAGAATTGCTGGAACCAAAGCCACAGATAATAAGTGTTGGCAAGGATGTGGAGAAAAAGGAACCCTCGTGTACTGTTGGTGGGAATGCAGCCACTGTGGAGAGTATTATGGAGTTTCCTCAAGAAATTAAAAATGGAAATACTATATCCAGTAATTCCATTACTGGGTATTTACCCAAAGAAAATGACAACAGTAATTAGAAAAGATATGTTTATTGCAACATTACTTACAATAGCCAAGATATGTAAGCAACCTAGGTGTCAGTTGATAGTGAGTGGATAAAAAAGATGAGTCACACATACACACAGACGTATATACAATGGAATATTCTACAGCTGTAAGGAAGGATGAGATCTCGCCATTTACAACTACATGATGGACCTCAAGTGTATTAAGATAAGTCAGACAAGAAAGACAAATACCATATGATTGACTTATATGTGGAATCTAAAAAACAAATGAAACACATAAAAAATCCCTACTGTGAATACAGAGAACAAATTGATGGTTGCCAGCAGGTAGGTGAGCAGGGAAATGGGTGAAATAGATAAATGGGGATTAAGAGGCACAGAATTCCAGTTATAAAAGAGGTCATGGCAATGTAAAACATAGGGAATATGGCCAATAATATGTAATAATTAATATTGTATGGTGATAATAACTACAGTTATCATAGTGAGCATTGAGTAACATGGAGAATTGTCAAATCACTGTATGATGCATCTGAAACTAATATAACATTGTGTGTCAACTATACTTAAAATTTTTTTAGTTTAATTTGGAAAAAAAAATGTTTTGGAAATGTAGAACAACTACTACTGAAAATCCTATGTAATGGCAAACAATGCTTACGGAAATTGTAAAGCCCTGTTCATGAACAAGGATAGTTGAATTGGAGAAGTAAAACTTATATCTTACTTCTACATGGCACTAAAATTAATCTTCAAAATTGCTTAATCAAGGAAAGCTGTAGATAAAATTTTAACGCACATAATTTATGTTTGTTATACTTTGATGAGATGACCCAATTATAGAATCACCCACGACTCCAGAAACAGCAGAGAGATCTGTTCATGATACAGAGGCAAAGCATTGCCTCCTCTTACTCATTTGTTAGACGTCTTTTCTGCTCCTTGTGGCTCTGGATTTTCAGTATTTAGCTCTAGCTTGCAGAAGCTGAAAGGGGGAAGAAAAATCAGAAAGGTGAAGAGCCAGTGTCTCCTCCCCTGTGCCTGTGGAAAGTAGATAGTCCTGCATCAGGGAGCTAGTTTTGATAAAGAAAGGGGGCAGTGGGGGATTGAGAATATTCACAAAAGTGTCAGTCTTAGCTTTTAAATGTGAAAAATCCTGGATCCCTGGATGGCTTGGTGGTTTGGTGCCTGCCTTTGGCCAGGGCGTGGTCCTGGAGTCCCGGGATTGGGTCCCACATCAGGCTCCCTGCGTGGAGCCTGCTTCTCCTCTGCCTGTGTCTCTGCCTCTGTGTGTGTGTGTGTGTCTCATGAATAAATAAAAATCTTTAAAAAAATTTTTTTAAATGTGAAAATGGGCATTAGTTTGTATAATCCTGTTCAGGTTGGTATTTAATAAACATATATTAAGGCAAGTATTTCATAGAGATTATTTGTGTTCTCTAAAATATACTCTTCAATGTCTAAAAAGGGAATTATTAATATTTATTGGCATTTATTGGTATCATGATTCTATTTTTCTATTTTATTTAAAGAAAATATTTACAGATGAAGTGTGATGTGTAGGACTTTCTTCAAAATGCCCCCTGTGTGAGGCTCAGGGACTGTGAATGATGCACAGCTTGCTGGGAGTCCATTCTGTTCATGGGATTGATTATGCTGGTCCTTACAATATTTCATAATAAAATATGAAGTCTTCTTATTTGGGAGAGCTTTGTGTCTTTGGCTATCTACTGATCTACTTCAAAGTAGTATATTACCATATTTTAAAACAAAATTGTTTTTCTCCAGGGTGCATATGGTCCCTATTCTCCTGACGAGTGCATATCTCTGCCCGTGTACACGAGCGCCGAGAGGGATCGTGTGGTAGCCAACATCGACGTCCCGTGTGGGGGCAACCAAGACCAGTGGATTCAGTGTGGAGCCGCTCTGTTTCTAAAAAACCAGTAGAGTCTAATTATAATAAAAACTGTTTTAGCAAAAAGAGAAATCTGCTACTTCACCTTTAAATAAATATGTGGTCAGTCAGCATTTAAAATGTTAGTTCAAAAAGTTATCACATAGTTACTGTGTTACTGGTCTCACTGGGTTTTTTTTAAATGGGGCAGGATAGCCCCATGCAGCTTTTAAAGTACTAACTTCATGGGGTTAATGTTAAAAGGATATATTCCCTTTATAACATAAATATAAATATTTCTGTGAGGCAGGTCATGTTTCCAGTGGCTCAAAAAATTAATGTAGGCAAGAGGCTGAAAATGGTGTATTTAAGGAATCCATAAGTAATATTTTGGCTATTTTTTGTATCATAATTTTGTTTGTATTAATTAAGAAAATATAAGACCATTAATTTTTTCAGTCATCTATGGGTTTAGATATGTGTTCCTTTTTAAACACTTAAAAATATTTTTTATTTTAGTTAAAATATACAGCATCTTAAAGCAATCCAAAAGAAATGGGGTAACAGCACAGAAACCAGGACAAGAATTTTACCAATGGAATAATTAAATGAGAGGTTATCATTTCTCATGTAGATGACATTTTACCATCTGTTTCTATGAAACAGTAAAATTCTACGATGGCTGGACACTTAAATAAATGTATTTTATGTTGTAATTTTAGAGTTTCTGAGCAATTGGAATTGGATTCAGAAATCTGAACTATTTTAAATTCTGTTACCATTTGTATCAGTCCCATCAGGAGACAAAAAAAAAAAAAAACAACAAAGCAGCCCAGTGATCTGAACAGGGAAGTTGAATGTACAGATTAAACTGTGATAAGAGAGTGACTGTCAAAGGTAAGAGAGCTCCCCTGGATGCACCCAGGCTCAGGGCAGTGCCGGGCACAGCCCACAAGGAGGGGGCCTTCTGAGCCTGGGGCTCAGACCTCCCTGGAGGAAGAAGTCCAAGGAGCCTCTGTGGCTGTGCCCACCCCGAGGCAGCAGTGGCCTCCTCAGGCAGGCGGGCCACAGCCATGGCAGGTGCTCAGGTTCTGGCCCCGTGGGTGGCAGCCGAGCGCTCTGCCCTCCGTTCTTACCTTCCACCAATGCTGTGGTGCCCGGAGACCCCAGAAGGCCTGTCCCACCGAGGGAGCTGACCGTCGGGGAAATGCTGCAGGGCGTCCATGTGGTACCGCCGAGCAGGGAGAGGGGCTAGTGTTCGGTGAATACTGTTTAGTTTCATGTGGGCAGTAAATCTTTATTAAATGTTACCTATGCCCTGAAGGCACAAGGGTGCCTGACGTCCATCCTCGTCTTCATGGTCACCTTCCATGCTCTATCCTATTTCCCGTTACTGGCCCTGGCACAGAGTCGGTGCCTTGCCCACATTTGTGGAAGGAATCGTGTTCTGACAGGAGGCGGATGTAAAGTACCACACAAGGTGCTGAGTCGTAGCCACAGAGGCAGAAGTGATGAGCTGTTGTCTAGTGAAAGGGACAGAGCAGGAGATAGAGCTAAGCTCTGAAGAATGAATGTCAACCAACAGAGCAGAAGAGGGCATTTCAGCCCATGGAAGCCGCAGTGGCAAACCCTCAGGAGTGCAAGGTCACCCCGCATTTCAGGAATGGTGGCTGGTGCAGTGGAAGAGTCTGTGGGCAGGATGGGAGCACAGGGGCAGAAAATCAGCCTGCAGAGCCCAACTGAATTATCAGGGCTCCAAATACCCCATTAGAGTGCAGACTTCTCTATAAGCAACTGGAAAATATCTAAAGATGTAATGTGTGGCATAATTCCTAAAGTAATTTTTAAAACTTAAATATTAAGTCTATTATATGGGTTTAAAGTCTTATTATTTAAATACTCTTGTTATTATGAGTAGCTTGTACCCTAAAGTTTATAAAATGCTGTCATATAGCTTATTTCTTAATTTTCTAAACTCAAAGCAGACACTATTCCCATCTCACAGATGAGCTAGAGGCCTGGAAGTTATGCCACTTCTAAAGAATATTTAGACATCTGGTATTTTTTTTATGGGTTAAGGGAGGCCAAATAGGAGCAAACAGAACCAAAAATTTCAGTACCTTATCGCACAGAAGGGGATTCCTTGCTCATGTCACAGAGCAGCTCTTGGATCTTCTGGGTCAGCTTCCTCCACTAATGAGGCATTTGGGTGTGGACCTGAGGACAGTCCTGCCAGCGACCCCCAGCCAACCAGCAAGGGGAGCATGGGAGGACCCTCGGAAGGCTGCTGCAGGCCGTGTCCCGGAAGGCCACACACCACTTATGCTCACATTCCAGTGCAGAGAAGCTCATCCTGGGGCTGCACCTGGTCTCTCGGGGGCTGGGTGCTCAGAGGAGGGAAGCGTGGGAAGCTGGCCCACCCTCCCCCGCCATGAGGGCCCCACACCCCCCAACCCCCTCTATGGGCTCAGCCCATGAAGAGCTTGAGCCCCTTATGAAAATGCCTTCAGTATGGCATTTGACAGGGAATCACCTAAAAATAATCAAGCAGCAGAGGTCTCTAAATGATCTCCTGACTGCAGACCTTGTGTATCATAATAGGGACATGGAGCAAAACAGCATAAGCCACAGCGGCCGGACCCCAGGTGCAGACATGAGTGATGCACCACAGCTGCTCTGGAGGGACCGGAATGGTTGCCCAGTATTGATAGGGCTGTACCAGTTTTCCTCTTGGTTATTTTTAATTTGGGATAAAATACATAAAAAAATATACATAGAAAAAGTTCTATACAACAAAGAGCTACTTGGCACATTAGCCAAGGGCAGGGAACTGGCTGTGTGCATGGTTCCATCAAAGATCATCAACAAGCTAACCTTTTCTCTTGTTTCTTATCCATTATAACATACTTCCAAACACATTTATTTGGTCTTCCAAAGTGAACAAATAATAGCATTCTGGAGTGTTTTGGTTTTTTTTTTTTTTAATTTCTTTGGGAATCTACAGCAATGTGAATAATTTCAGGACCAGTTGGAGGCCTTCACATCCCTAGCAGATGTCTCCCCTCCCTAGAGGCATCTGCTGACCTGTGTGGTGTACACAGGTCCTGGTTTTAATACGGTGTCAAGATATATAACCAAAACAGCATAGGGGAAGTGGGGGGTTTTTGTTTTGTTTTTTGGGTGGGTGGAACTCCGAGGAAACAACCTAAAAATTCAAAAGTAAATTTTTATTTGAGATTATTTTGAGATTTCCATCAGTAGGAGCAGCAAACTATTGTCAATTGCCAGGGCTACAGGTGTTGCAGTGACCCAGAACAATATCAAACAGCTATGTGTTTGGTAGGTTCAAGACTGTGATTTTCAAAATAAATACCTTAGCAAACCAGGAATAGAAGAGAACTTCTTTTCGTGAATCATGGGTATCTTTGAAAAACCCATAACAATCATTTTTTAAAGAAGATTATTTGAGAAGGAGTGCGCACCAGGGAGGGACAGAAGGAGAGAGAAAATCCCCAACAGATCTCCACACCCCGCCCAGGCAGAGCCCCACCCAGGGCTCAATCCCAGGATCTCATGACCTGAGCCCAAATCAAGAGTCGATGCTTAACTGAAGACCCCACCTAGGCCCCCACGAAGATCATTCTTAAGGGGAAAGAAGCATCCCCTGTAAGATGAGGAAGGGGACCAGGCTTACCACTTCTGCCCCACGCCATTCAGAGACCCACGGCTCGAGCAGCAGTGTTGAGGCGATGGAAGCCGTTCAGGAAGACGACAGTGGCTCACGCTCAGCTGCCCTGTCAGCCCTTTGCTTGTCTCAGTTGTGCATCTATAAACACACACACCCCAAAATAAAAGTGCAAAGATTGGACACTGAGCTTGTGATAAATGTTTGTAGCCAAGTCTCATCTGGAGGCTTGAGCTCCTACTGAGACTCCCGGCTATGGTACCTGCCGCAGCGCAGCCCCGGGGACTCATGTGGATGAATGAGTCCCGCAGCAGCCGACTTGTCCATCTGCATCTCGGTGTGGGGGATGCCATTCTGACCCGTGTCCTTGGGAACATGAGCACAAAGGAGCTGGTGGGCAGCCGTGGAGCGCGTGAGATGCAGGAAGGTGGGCCCGCTGACCCCGGGCATGCGTGCTTGTGCACAGGGGACTCGGGGTCCAGAGCTGCACCTTCTGCTCAGTTCTGCCACTGGCTTATGTGGGGCATCAGGACACGTTTGTTCAGTCAGTGTCACATCTGCTTCCAATCACCCTGATCCCCAGCTGTCTCTCCATGTTATTTTAGATTATTCCCCAGAGTCGAACCCGTCCTCAGAGAGGGGGTGTTTTTCATCATTACAGATGAGCGAAGATGACCCAATGACCATGGTTCTTAAGGGAATCTCGCAGACTGGTTCCCAGCGTATCTGAGCAAGGGAAGCATCCCTGCCCCTGTGATCACTGTGGAGAAGACCACGACTTTACTTGTAGCACTTGGATCAAAACCCTTTGGTGATGAAACAGATGGTAGAGACTGGTTGGTTGGATTTTTATTTTATTTTTACTTTATAGTCATACCTTCCTAAATGCCTCAATGACCCCCACAGAGTTGAGGTTCTCTGACATTTCCGTCAGGAGGAGGAATAATTATCAAAGTTTCACACAAGAGAGGACTTTTGTGCCGGGTGCCCAGGAGTCCAGGTTGTAAGGAGTAGAGGTACACCTGCTGGGGTCCGAGAGCACAAAGCAGGTCCCTCCGTTAGGACATTTGGAGCCTTCCTAGGTGGCAGGACTGAACACGCCTCACCGAAAACGTGAACATATACAAAGGGTTAGGTCATTGGTTGAAGGACAAGAAAAATAAACCCAAGCGAAGGGGCGGGGGAGGTGAGCCCACAAGAATACAGGCGTGTGCCCACCCTGATACCTCCACACATGCAGACGTGCTGACCAGCGTTTTGCTTTTACAGAATGGAAGAACAGGTATCAACCAAAGTTTATGCTAAGCCATTATCAATTCTGAGGATCGGTACCTAAATTGTATTCCCCTCTTCCAATTCCTGAGAACCATTGCAAAAGGGATTAAGTCGATGGAAAAAGGAAATAAGGTAAAAGAGATAAGAAGGTGGAATTTGTTAGAATTCAACACAATAGATAGATGATCTTTCATTTGCCCCCATTTCTAGAGGTGGCTGAGTTCCTGACTAGCAAAATAAGGATAAGGAATAAAAGTCTGTGTTTTATGCAAAGATCCCAACCTAATCAGATATTATACTTAGGCTATTGTCTGATCCAGATTTTTCTCTGGTTTCTTTATCAATGTAATTGATTGTGGAAGTTGGCTTTATTTCTATTGGAAACAGATGGCTATGAAAATAGGGATTTATGGGATCAGAACTGGCTGTGCCTTGGCTGGAATGTTCCTGACAATGCTGCCAACTGCTCTGTGATTTTCAAGTCCCTTCCTCACCTATAACACAGGGTGTCCGTGGGCTCGAGACTTCTCCTCCTCTCCCGGTCTCCTTCTCCCCATTACCAGAATAACTCAGCATTTAACTGGGTTTGCGGATACTCAGGACCCTCAGGACACTGCAATCCCTCACTTCTTTTGTATTCAGGTAGAACCGTGCAACTTACTCCTGGCCCAAGGACGTACAGGTCCCGTGTAGTAGCTCCTGGGCCCTCCTCGCAGGACACGGCCCATGTGTCCTTACATCTCCCCCACCCAGACTGGGTCACTGCGGGGTTTGCAGCTGCACTTGGGTCCTTGAACTCTGGACTTCTCTATCCAAGAGAGATTCAGCACCCCTGAGGGATGATGTTCTGTCTCCGAGTTCAGACAAAACACGTGTTTTTATTTTTATTTATTTATTTAAAGATTTTATTTATTTATTCATGAGAGACACAGAGAGGCAGAGACATAGGCAGAGGGAGAAGCAGGCTCCCTGCAGGGAGTCTGATGTGGGACTCGATCCCAGGACCCCAGGATCATGACCTGAGCTGAAGGCAAACACTCAACCACTGAGCCACCCAGGTGTTACTGGTGCAAGGTGTTCAAGCCAAAGAACAGGCTGCTTTGTGCTTATATAGGCAGACAG
Source organism: Canis lupus dingo (assembly GCF_003254725.2). Lineage (NCBI taxonomy): Eukaryota > Metazoa > Chordata > Mammalia > Carnivora > Canidae > Canis > Canis lupus. The sequence goes on along the minus strand of NC_064247.1, from coordinate 28,414,588 downwards.
TAGAGGGTTACGTGTCAGAGGGTTACCTGTCACAGTGAAGTAACAGGCTCTGCTGCTAATCGTGGTCACTCTGAGAGTCCAGCGCCTGATTTCTGCATGCCCAGCTACATTGCCAGGTCTCAGAAGTACTTAGGGGTCTGTAGATGCTTTTTCTTTCTTTTAAGTGCAGATCAGTCAATTCAAAGGCCTTTTGGTTATAAAAAGAACACACATTTGTGTATTTAAGGAGTCCTCCTATTTCAGGTGGTCATCATCATTAGTTCATGTAGCTTAAGATACCCAGTTCAAATGTCTTTAGAGTTCTGTTGAAAATACGTGAAGCTGTCAAAGCTAAAGAAATGAAAACCCCAACCAAGTTCAAGAGTTGAATTGCAGATTTTTGTGAGTAAAGTAGGTAATGTATACAAGTTACATTCATGATCACGGATTTCTTGTTTAAAAGTTAAATTTTGAAGCTTGCAATAGAGTGACAATAAAAGAGAGCTCAGTAAGACAGCCAGAACAGTGAGGAACTCTCTCTAGGCCCACAGGCTCAGCCTTCAAGAGCTGCTGTCCATCTGCCACGTGCCCAGGGAGCTAGTGGATGGGAAGCGACGAGCTGTAGCCGGGGCAGACACAGGCCCCCACACCCTGTCTTCACATTACCCCTCTTATCCCGCACCTGAAAACTCACTTTCACCTTCTTTTCCCCTTGGGTTTCCTTTCCTGTGTGAAGCCAGGCTATACATGGGTCCCTGGGATTACGTGGCCCAAGGGAAAGCCAAGGCACAGGAAAGAACGGGAGGGGCTGGTCCTCTTGTCTGAGGAGCCAGCAAGTCCCGTGCCTACAAGCTTGGAAGACGGGCCATGTGGTCACACATGGCAGAAGCAAAGGGACCCTACAGGAGGCTGAGCAGAACGGCTCCTTAAGGAGAGATTTGTCCAAGACTGGATGCTAAGAGCCTCAAGAATTCATTTTCAAGGTCACACCGTCCATGATAACAAAGGAAGGGGCACGTAGGCATAATGTGTTATCATTTGCCAAGTGATTTTACAGCCACCCTGCAAGGACCGCAGGCGGGGGGTTGGAGCGGGCGTGATGGGAACATGCGGGAGGTTGAGCAGCTTGTCCATCCAGACTCAGGACCCAGAAGCTCTGCCTGTAAACAGCCCATAACACCTCTCACCCTGCCTGGCTCGGCTCACTCCTACCCCCGCAGAGCAGGTGCAGTCGCCCCTGCCAGGAGCCTCCCTCCCTGCAACCCATGGACCTGGGGGCTCTGGAAAGAAGAGATGCAGGTCCACCCACGGGGAACTCAGGACAGAAGAGGCACAACACGCCATCTCCCGCGGGGTCTCTAAGCTGGTCTCATAAGGGTGCCCACGTACACACTACGGGGAGGCCATCTGGGTGGTTAACCTGCTCTCAAAGCACTTACCCCCCTCCGTCTGCCACCAGCCCCCAGCCTCTCTCACTCCAGCTTCACTGCCAGAGGTCTGTCTGCTGAGGAGGGTGACGAGGACCAGTGGGACAGTACCGGGTGGGCGGCTGGCGAGATGAACTACAGGCAAGCCCTGGTTTAACGTTAACTTCCCCGAAGTCAGTAACTGTCCTATGGGCAAGAGGACATTCCTTTTCTTGGGAAATACGCATGGAGTTATTTAGGCGTAAAGAGCCACCACGTACAATTCCCTTTCAGATGTTCAGGAAGAAGGAACAGGGACATGAGCTAGAGAGAGCAAGTGGGGCGAGATAGCAACAGTACCTGAATCAGGACCAGGGTGCTCTTCACTATATTTTTGCGACTTTTCTGTAAGTTTAAAATTATTTCCAAAGATAAAATTTAAGAACCTAACTCCACCACACCATGTGTATCCTCTACTTTGTCCCCAATTCCCGTGGCTGTCACCCCACACCCTGCTCCAGGGAGCGTGCAGTTCTGACTTTACAGACAAAACTGTGGGAGCCACTTATGGTGACTGAGGTCGTTACATTCTGGACAAGAGCTTTACAAAATACAGCAAAATGCTGAAGCGGAAATGAAATAGATAAATACACACAATCTTTAAAAAGAGAACATGTTTACAAAATGTAGGTTTCAGATCTAAAGCGTGGACATGATTTTCTTCCATCAGAAGCACCTGAGCAGCCTGACTCAGAAAGACTTTGCAGTTATAGAGTCTGGAAATTCAATACCGTTGAAGCAACAATAAAAATAATACTTTAAAAGTTTCAACTTTTTGTCTCCAGAGGAAAGAATCACTGCCTCCTTCAAAATTCAGTAAGAAATTTATTTCAGCCTTAGCAGAAATGGAAACAATGTCTGTAAGATCAAATTAAAAAAAAAATATTATCGGGGGTGGGGGCTGCAAAAAAAAATCTTACTGCTTAATACAATTTTCTCAGCTGGAATGTCAGCTTTCCTGGGTTTTGCTCCGGGGACAACTCTGCTGGGGTTGAAAGCACAGTAATATGACTGCATTTTTAAATCTCCAATGTAGCTTAGAATAGTCCTTATTTCACTAAGCAACGTTCAAAATAGTTTTTTGGTTCTTATTTTACAAATAACTTTCTCTAAATGTCAGAGAATTCTTTATTTTTTTCACCACTGAACCATTTATGTGTCCTAAGAGTGAAGTTTAAATCTTTTCAAGTGGAAAACGATGAGCACAGACAAGGATCATCTGGAAGCTAAGAGAGGAAAGAAAGATGGGTAACTTAGAGAAAATCAAAGTGAGACAACTGGCCCAGGCCACGTGGAGACCACTGGCTCTTGAGGACGAGGACGGAGACAGACACCCCAGTCTGCCCGCGACCAAGATGCCAAGAGGAAGTGGGACTGGCCCACACGAGGAGGAAAGGCTGTGGTGCCTCCGAGCGGGTGCAAGTCCGCCACGTGGATTCAGCTGGGCCAGCGTGGGCATGGGAGCCCCGCGGTGGGGACGGGCAGCCGCAGCACAGCACCCACACGGGGGGAGGCAGGAGGGTCCTGAGCAGCGCCCCCCTTCTGAGGGGCCTCTGGTCATCCCTGAGTCTCCTGTGTCCTCCTGCGAGTCTGAAGTCACCGCAGGACGTCAGGTACCTGGTTGCGACGTGCTTCCCCACAGCCTGAGAGGAGACCGCGAGGAAGGGACGTTCCGGGCCGCAGCATAGGTGAATGCTTGGGCAGTGGCTCGGCCTCCACAGACAAGCACACGTGAGTGGGTGACGTGTTCCAGAAGGACCAGAGATCCGAGAAGGAAGGAGGTGACCTGATGTATACGGCAATGGTAACAGTGAGTCAGAAGAAGGAACACACAGATTTGGAAAGTATGAGAAGAATCAACAAACACCAGTGACTGTGTGGCTGGTCTTGTGGGAAGCTCAGGTGTCCACCTTGGGTGATGGGAGCCACTTCTGTGTGACAGCAGAGAGGACGGGCCCACACAAGCGTGTAGTGGTTGTGCATGGCTTTGGAGGCTGCAGGAGGCTTGGGTAAGAGGAGCCAAAGAAAGACCCATAAATACAGAGAACAGGGTGATTGGCGGGGAGGGGGAGACCACAGGGTCCATGACACTGTGATGCGCTGTGTGGGGACAGGTGGCAGCTACACTGTGGGGGGCACGACAGCATGTGTCCTGACCTGTCCAGTCACTACTGGACCCCTAGAGCTAATGTCACCTTGTGTGTCAGCTGTACCCAGAAAAGAGAAAAGGACAGAGTGAGAAGCTGCGGAGGAAAAGCCAGGGCAAGGAGCCTGTTAGCCCCAGGCGCCTGCAGGCTCACAGGAGCCCAGGGGCCTGCGCAGGGGATGAGCCTGGCCCAGCCCAGGCCGTCCACGTCACTGGGAGCGATGCCAGGCAATCTCATGCCTGATGAACTCTTCGGGTTATTTTCCTGAGCATCGTGATGGTGGAGGTCCTCGGGATCCACGCAGAAGTGGCGGTCAAGAAGGAAGGGGGACCATTTTCAAATTCCATAGAAAAGTCGAAGATACTCAACAGTGAAAAACTGCCTAATGGATTTTGCCCCGAGGACACTGCTGGAGGCCTTAGTGAGGGTGACTTCTGTGAAACAGGAAGGAGACTCTCGGTTGCTTTCTAGATCATAACCCCCCTTTTCCCCAAGAAAAAAAAAAGTGCAGGTAAAAATTTGATACTTAAAAATGTAAGCTTTTGTGCTACTTTTTAGAAAATTCATGATTTCTCAGGCATTGCTGTGTGACACTTCTCCCCTGGGAAACATCAAGCCCATTTCTTCAGGCTATTTAGACATATTAAGGTAAATTGAAAAATAATCACGTTTGCACACCTTTTCCCCCCCTTCCTTTCCCAGGAGCCTCGGTGGGCGGGCTGGATGGCAGCCCCTGCCCCCGGCCCACCTGCATCGCCGCATCTGTGCCCAGAACTGATGTGACAGGTCTGAGCACCGCAACAGGTGACCCTTCCACTCACCCTGCTCCACGTGTTCCCAACCAAAGGGCACAACCCCTCGAGGGGACAACCCTTCTCAAATAAGAGGTTATTAAGGGAAAATATATCCGCAGACTGATTTTATGAGAGACGATCTGGGCTATTTTTATGATGTCCTGGGATGAATCACGCTATCTTCTGCCCCTGATCTTCTGTGATGTGACTTTGCTGCCCCCCTGCCCTCACCCCCCAGGAGCTGGCCTGGCCCTATGACTCGCTTGAAGAGAGAAGCAGCACAAGTCATGTCCTGCATCTTGGGAGGCTAAGCCTTTCCAGAACATGCAGCTTTCTTCTCTACTCTTGGGGTCACCACTGCCTTGTGAGCAAGCCCGGCCGGTTTCCCTTCTCTGCGAAGAACAAGAGAACTCACAGGCACAGCCTCAGCTATTTCAGGGGAGCTGACTGAATCCTGCTCCGGCTTCACTGCTGACTAAGGAAACCTCCCCAGGTGACCCGGGCCTGGGCCCCGGCCAAGCCCCAGGATCTGGAGACCTCCGTATTGGTGTTAAGACACTAACTTTAAGGATGGTTTCTCACACAAACATGAGAAACTGGTGAAGGATTTCACCTGGATGGTTGCAGGGAGAAGAGCCTGAGACAAGCTTTGCTCCTACTTTGGAGGGGCACAGGGATGCGGGGCAGGGATGAGGGGTGCAGGGATGCAGGGCAGGGGCAAAAGGTGCAGGGATGTGGGGCAGGGGTGAGGGGAGGGGTGAGGGGGGCAGGGATGCGGGGCACGGATGAGGGATGCAGGGCAGGGGTGAGGGGTAAAGGGATGAGAAGCAGGGGTGAGGGGTGTAGAGATGAGGGCAGGAGTGAGGGGCAGGGATGAGGGGCACAGGGATGTGGGGATGCGAGGCAGGGGTGAGGGGCAGGGATGAGGGACACAGAGATGTGGGCAGGGGTGAGGGGCAGGGATGAGGCAGGGCAAGAGGCTCCACCCTCCCAACCTAAGCACCAGCCAAAGGCCCCCCCTGCCAACATCACATGGGGCATTGCCCTTCCGCCGTGTGACTTTCAGGGGACCCCCATGTCCTACCACAGAACTGTAGGGAGTCGTTGCCCGGGGGGCACTGATGTTGAAAGAGCAGAGAATGCGACAATGACCACTGGGTACACGGCTGCTTTCAGGCTGGAGGTTTGGGGTGATGGGGACGCACATTTGTGAATCTAGGGAAACCCACTCAACTGCTGTAAATGCATGAATCTTGTGGTTTGCAGATGATCAGCGAAAGTCACTCCTGACCCAAACAGGGCGCTGCGGTTGCAGAAGAGCTTCCACAGGCTGCGCCCAGGGGACTGAGGGGACTGAGTGTAGCACTCTCACATTAATGGAATTCAGATTTTTTTTTCCAGTATCTTTTTTTTTTTTTTTTTTTTGCTATTAACAACTGTTCCAATAAGTATCACTGTAGGTGTATACTCATATTGCTCTGTGAGGTAACTACACCTACAATTGTTGTGCCAAATTGCCTGCACCTATTTAATTTTAATAGGTGCTGCCAGGTTAACTTATGAAAAGAAGCAGCAGTTGGTCCTATCTTAGACCCTCAGCAGCACAGGGTGGAATCAGTCATTTCTAACTCTGGCAAATATGGAGGGAATGGCAATGACTCATTATTGCCTTAATTTGCAAGAGATTATTAGTGAGATTAAACACATTTTCTAATATTTATTAGGTGTTTGCATTTTCTCTTCTGTACATTTTCTAACATGTTGCCAGGTTTTACTAGACTTTGCATCATTATACTAATCTGAAGGGCTTCCTTTTATTTTTTTAAGATTTTATTTATTCATGAAAGACATGCAGAGAGAAGCAAAGACACAGGCAGAGGGAGAAGCAGCCTCCATGCAGGGAGCCTGATTGGGACTCGATCCGCAGACCGCAGGATCACACCCTGGGCCTAAGGGAGATGCTCAACCACTGAACCAGCCGGGTGCCTGCAGAAGGGCTTCATGATGTAGTCGTGCTATTAACCCTTTGCCTGCTCCATATTTTCCAAATATTTTTTCTTTGTTCTTTTGTTTACTCTTTGAGCATAATCAATATTTATTGTTGGAGAGGCGGGGAAAGGTAGCGGAAGAGTAGGGTCCCCAAGTCACCTGTCCCCACCAACTTACCTAGATCACCTTCAAATCATCCTGAAAACTACAAATTCGGTCTGAGATTTAAAGAGAGAGCAGCTGGAATGCTACAGTGAGAAGAGATCATGCTTCTATCAAGGTAGGAAGACGGGAAAAAATGAACAAACAAACAAACAAAAGGCCTCAAAGGGGGAGGGGCCCCGCGAGGAGCCGGGCTGAGGCCGGGGCGAGTGTCCCCAGGACAGGAGAGCCCAGGCCCGGAGAAGCAGGAGCTGCACCAATCTTCCCCGACGGAAAGGCGCTCGCAGGGAGCTCGGGCAGGATCCCAGGAGGGCGGGGATGCCCTCAGGCTCCCAGGGGCACTAAGAGAGGACCTGCGCCCCGGGAGAGTGCACCACACCCCGGGGCCAAGCTCGGGAAAGGGCTGCAGCGCGTGGCAGTTGGGGCCCTGGAGCAGCTCGGGGGGCTCAGGCCCCGGAGCCCAGGGCGCCGGGGGACACAGCCTAAGATCCGGCGCTCCCCTCAGGACAGACGGAGGCCAGGAGGACACAGGGCAGTGAGGACGCTCCTGCCGCGGGTGGGCCGGGGCTGTGCAGACCTGTGCCTCCCGCCCCCGGAGCATCGAGGCCCCTGAGGACTGGGAGCTGCAGTAGTTACTGCTGGAGCTGACTCCAGGGCTGGAGAGCTGGCAGGGCCACTGTTGTTGTTCCTCCTGGTGTCGCCTTGTGCCTGGGACTGAGCAGGGCTGCCAGGGAGCAGGACCCTCACAGGATAAACAGCTCTCACTGAGCCGTGCACCAGGCAGGGGGCTGAGCAGCTCCCCTAGGTGCACACACCTGAGAATCAGCACAGAGACCCCTCCCCTCCGGAGACCAGCTGGAAGGACAGGGGAAGAGCAAGTTCTTGACCCAGCAGTGCTGGAAAGCTCCAGGGGAAGTCGAGGGACTTACACTATATAGAATCAAAGGATACCCCTCCTTGTTAGTTGTTTTCCGTTTGTTCCCCCAAGCCCCCTTTTTTCCTTCCTTTTTCCAGTACAACTTGTTTTTAACCATTCTGCACTAAGCAAAATGACTAGAAGGAAGAACTGACCACAAAAGAAAGAATCAGAAACAGTCCTCTCTCCCACAGAGTTACAGAATTTGGATTACAATTCGATGTCAGAAAGCCAATTCAGAAGCACAAATATAAAGCTACTGGTGGCTCTGGAAAAAAGCATAAAGGATTCAAGAGACATCATGACTGCAGAATTTAGATCTAATCAGGCAGAAATTAAAAATCAATTAAATGAGATGCAATCCAAACTGGAGATCCTAATGATGAGGCTTAATGAGGTAGAAGAACAAGTGAGTGACATAGAAGACAAGTTGATGGCAAGGAGGGAAACTGAGGAAAAAAGAGGAAATTAAAAGATCTTGAGGAAAGGTTAAGGGAAATAAATGACAGCCTCAGAAGGAAAAAAATCTATGTTTAATTGGGGTTCCAGAGGGCGCCGAAAGGGACAGAGGACCAGAAAGCATATTTGAACAAATCATAGCTGAGAACTTCCGTACTTTGGGGAGAGAAACAGGCATTCAAATCCAGAAGATAGAAGAGATCCCCCCTAAAATCGATAAAAACCGTTCAACACCCTGACATTTAATAGTGAAGCTTGCAAATTCCAAAGATAAAGAGAAGATCCTTAAAGCAGCAAGAGACAAGAAATCCCTGACTTTTATGGGGAGGAATACTAGGGTAACAGCAGACCTCTCCACAGAGACCTGGCAGGCCAGAAAGGGCTGGCAGGATATATTCAGGGTCCTAAATGAGAAGAACATGCAGCCAAGAATACTTTATCCAGCAAGGCTCTCATTCAGAATAGAAGGAGAGATAAAGAGCTTCCAGGATAGGCAGAAACTGAAAGAATATGTGGCCACCAAACCAGCTCTGCAAGAAATATTAAGGGAGACCCTGTGAAAGAAAGAGGAAGCCCAAAGAAACAATCCACAAAACAGGGACTGAATAGGTATTACGATGACACTAAATTCATATCTTTCAATAGTAACCCTGAACGTCAATGGGCTTAATAACCCCATCAAAAGACACAGGGTTTCAGATTAGATAAAAAAGAAAGACCCATCTATTTACTGTCTAGAAGAGACTCATTTTAGACCTAAGGACACCTAAAGCCTGAAATGAAAGGTTGGAGAACCATTTACCATTCAAATGGTCCTCAAAAGAAAGCAGGGGTAGCCATCCTCATATCAGATAAATTAAAGTTTATCCCAAAGACTGTAGTAAGAGATGAAGAGGGACACTATATCATACTTAAAGGATCTATCCAACAAGAGGACTTAGCAATCATGAATGTTTATGCCCCGAATGTGGGAGCTGCCAAGTATATCAATCAATTAATAACCAAAGTTAAGAAATACTTAGATAGTAATACACTTATACTGCGAGACTTGAACACAACACTTTCTCTAATTGACAGATATTCTAAGCGCAACATCTCCAAAGAAACAAGAGCGTTAAATGATACACTGGACCAGATGGATTTCACAGATATTTACAGAACTTTACATCCAAATGCAACTGAATACATTCTTCTCAAGTGCACATGGAACTTTCTCCAGAATAGACCACATACTGGGTTACAAATCAGCCCTTAACCGATCCCAAAGGATTGGGATTGTCCCCCGCATATTTTCAGACCATAATGCTTTGAAACTTGAACTCAATCACAAGAAGAAATTTGCTATATGTTGGCAAATTGAACACCAATAAAAAATAAATTTATTAAAAAAAGAACAAGAAGAAATTTGGAAGAAATTCAAACAGGTGGAGGTTAAAGAGCATCCTGCTAAAAGATGAAAGGGTCAACCAGGAAAATAGAAAAAGAATTTAAAAGATTTAAAAGATTCATGGAAAATGATGAGAATGAAGATACAACCATTCAAAATCTTTGGGATACAGCAAAAGCAGTCCTGAGGGGGAAATACATCGCAATACAAGCATCCATCCAAAAACTGGAAAGAACTCAAATACAAAAGCTAACCTTCCACCTAAAGGAGTTGGAGAAAAAACAGCAAATAGATCCTACACCCAGCAGAGAAAGAGAGTTAAGAAAGATTCGAGTGGAACTCAATGAAATCGAGACCAGAAGAACTGTGGAACAGATCAACAGAACCAGGAGTTGGTTCTTTGAAAAAATTAATAAGATAGATAAACCATTAACCAGCCTTATTAAAAACAAAACAGAAAAGACTCAAATTAATAAAATCACGAATGACAAAGGAGAGATCACCACCAAAACCAAGGAAATACAATTTAAAAACTTATTATGAGCAGCTATATGCAATAAATTAGGCAATCTAGAAGAAATGGATGCATTTATGGAAAACCACAAACTACCAAAACTAGAACAGGAAGAAATAGAAAACCTGAACAGGCCAATAACCAGGGAGGAAATTGAAGCAGTCATTAAAAACTTTCCAGACACAAAAGTCCAGGGCCAGATGGCTTCCCAGGGGAATTCTATCAAACGTTTAAAGAAGAAACAATAGCTATTCTACTAAAGCTGTTTGGAAAGATAGAAAGAGATGGAGTACTTCCAAATTCATTCTATGAGGCCAGCATCACCTTAATTCCAAAACCAGACAAAGACCCCACCAAAAAGGAGAATTACAGACCAATATCCCTGATGAACATGGATGCAAAAATTCTCAACAAGATACTAGCCAATAGGATCCAACAGTACATTAAGTAAATTATTCACAATGACCAAGTGGAATTTATCCCCGGGATGCAAGGCTGGTTCAACACTCGTAAAACAATCAATGTGATTCATCATATCAGCAAGAGAAAAACCAAGAACCATATGATCCTCTCATTAGATGCGGAGAAAGCATTTGACAAAATACAGCATCCATTCCTGATCAAAACTCTTCAGAGTGTAGGGATAGAGGGAACATTCCTCAACATCTTAAAAGCCATCTACGAAAAGCCCACAGCAAATATGATTCTCAATGGGGAAGCACTGGGAGCCTTTCCCCTAAGATCAGGAACAAGACAGGGATGTCCACTCTCACCACTGCTATTCAACATAGTACTGGAAGTCCTAGCCTCAGCAATAGACAACAAAAAGACATTAAAGGCATTCAAATTGGAAAAGAAGAAGTCAAACTCTCCCTCTTCGCTGATGACATGATACTCTACATAGAAAACCCAAAAGCCTCCACCCCAAGATTGCTAGAACTCATACAGCAGTTTGGCAGCGTGGCAGGATACAAAATCAATGCCCAGAAGTCAGTGGCATTTTTATACACTAACAATGAGACTGAAGAAAGAGAAATTAAGGAGTCAATCCCATTTACAATTGCACCCAAAAGCATAAGATACCTAGGAATAAACCTAACCAAAGAGCTAAAGGATCTATATTCTAAAAACTACAGAACACTTCTGAAAGAAATTGAGGAAGACACAAAGAGATGGAAAAATATTCCATGCTCATGGATTGGCAGAATTAATATTGTGAAAATGTCAATGTTACCCAGGGCAATATACACGTTTAATGCAATCCCTATTAAAATACCACAGACTTTCTTCAGAGAGTTAGAACAAATTATTTTAAGATTTGTGTGGAATCAGAAAAGACCCTGAATAGCCAGGGGAATTTTAAAAAAGAAAACCATAGCTGGGGGAATCACAATGCCAGATTTCAGGTTGTACTACAAAGCTGTGGTCATCAAGACAGTGTGGTACTGGCACAAAAACAGACACATAGATCAATGGAACAGAATAGAGAATCCAGAAGTGGACCCTCAACTTTATGGTCAACTAATATTCGACAAAGGAGGAAAGACTATCCACTGGAAGAAAGACAGTCTCTTCAATAATGGTGCTGGGAAAACTGGACATCCACATGCAGAAGAATGAAACTAGACCACTCTCTTTCACCATACACAAAGATAAACTCAAAATGGATGAAAGATCTAAATGTGAGACAAGAGTCCCTCAAAATCCTAGAGGAAAACACAGGCAACACCCTTTTTGAACTCGGCCACGCTAAGTTCTTGCAAGATACATCCACGAAGGCAAAAGAAACAAAAGGGAAAATGAACTATTGGGACTTCATCAAGATAAGAAGCTTTTATGTATCGGCTATTGGATACAGTCAACAAAACTAAAAGACAACCTACAGAATGGGAGAAGATATTTGCAAATGACCTATCAGATAAAGGGCTAGTTTCCAAGATCTATAAAGAACTTATTAAACTCAACAGCAAGGAAACAAACAGTCCAATCATGAAATGGGTAAAAGACATGAACAGAAATCTCACAGAGGAAGACATAGACATGGCCAACATGCACATGAGAAAATGCTCCGCATCACTTGCCATCAGGGAAATACAAATCAAAACCACAATGAGATATCACCTCACACCCGTGAGAATGGGGCAAATTAACAAGGCAGGAAACCACAAATGCTGGAGAGGATGCAGAGAAAAGGGAACCCTCTTGCACTGTTGGTGGGAATGTGAACTGGTGCAGCCACTCTGGAAAACTGTGTGGAGGTTCCTCAAAGAGTTAAAAATAGACCTGCCCTACGACTCAGTAATTGCACTGCTGGGGATTTACCAGCAGTAAATACAGATACAAATGCAATGAAACGCCGGGACACCTGCACCCCGATGTTTCTAGCAGCAATGGCCACGATAGCCAAACTGTGGAAGGAGCCTCGGTGTCCAACGAAAGATGAATGGATAAAGAAGATGTGGTTTATGTATACAATGGAATATTCCTCAGCCATTAGAAACGAAAAATACCCACCATTTGCTTCGACGTGGATGGAACTGGAGGGTATTATGCTGAGTGAAATGAGTTAATCGGAGAAGGACAAACATTATATGTTCTCATTCATTTGGGGAATATAAATAATAGTGAAAGGGAATAGAAGGGAAGGGAGAAGAAATGGGTAGGAAATATCAGAAAGGGAGACATAACATGAAGACTCCTAACTCCGGGAAACGATCTAGGGGTGGTGGAAGCAGAGGAGGGCAGGGGGTGGGGGTGAATTGGTGATGGGCACCGAGTGGGGCACTTGACGGGATGAGCACTGGGTGTTATTCTGTATGTTGGCAAATTGAACACCAATAAAAAATAAATTATTAAAAAAACAATATATAGAATTTTATCTGCTAACAAAAATGGTGTGTCACTGTATCATGACAAATATTCAAGAAACATAACCTCAATAACATGAAAATGACAATTTTTTTTAAAGGTTCCAAGTGGAAAAATATGCATTTGAGCCATGCCTTTGAGATGTGCCCACGGACCTTTGTTGGACTTGACTCTGAGGATCCCACTGAGGAGGGGGAAATTATTACTATAGGAAAGAATGGAATGTGCCTTTTCATACAAGGACATCAAGAGCACTACAGAGATTATTCTAACTGAGCTCTGTTTCACTATAACAGATGGTAAATAATTTATCTAACTTTTGAGTATTCTGTTAGAAATTCATTGCCCAAAGTGTACTATAGATCTTTCTCTAACCTTTTCATGTTTAAGGAATGAAGGTGTCTAAAGATGTAATTATACGGTTAATAGATTTTTGGCAAAGTAGTCACAACAAATCAACGAGGAAAAAAATATTTTCAACCATTGATGTGGGGTGAGTGGACAGCCAGGCACAGACAGACAGGCTTTGATCCTTCTCTCTCTTCAGGCACTGAAGTTCACAAGACAATGATCCTAGACCTAAATGTAAGTGCTGAAACTATAAAACCACTTTACATGAGAGATTCTCAGTCTTGAGTGTGGCAAAGGTTTTGTACAAGGACACAGGAAACTTTAACGGTAAAAAAAAAAAAATTGTTTAAGTAACTTCATAAAAAACTTAAAACTTAAGCTCTTCATAAGACACTCTTGTGAAAACGAAAAAACAAGTCCTTTTAGGACTGAGAGGAAACATTTGGTGGAATGTGTTCACTATCTTGATTATGGTGACGTTTTCACAGTTGTATACAAGCGTTAAACTTCTCAAGCTACAATGATTCCTAAATGAAACTTTAAAATTAAAAATACCCTTTTAGGAATAAAGGGGGGTAGGGGGTGGGGGTGACTGGGTGGCGGGCACTGAGGGGGGCACTTGATGGGATGAGCACTGGGTGTTATTCTGTATGTTGACAAATTGAACACCAATAAAAAATAAATTTATTAAAAAAAATAAAAACAACATTGTTCCAAAAAAAATACCCTTTTAGAAAAGGTGTCTTTTCTTTATCTTTAAAAAGTGAATTTAGAGAGAAGATGTGGTTTATGTATACAATGGAATATTACTCAGCCGTTAGAAACGACAAATACCCACTGTTTGCTTCGACATGGATGGACCTGGAGGGTATTATGCTGAGTGAAATAAGTCAATTGGAGAAGGACAAACATTATATGGTCTCACTCATATGGGGAATATAAGAAATCGTGAAGGGGATTAAAGAGCAAAGGAGAGAAAATGAGTCGGAAATATCAGTGAGGGTGACAGAGCATGAGAGACTCCTAACTCTGGGAAATGAACAAGGGGTGGTGGAAGGGGAGGTGGGTGGGAGGATGGGGTGACTGTGTGACAGGCACTGAGGGGGGCACTTGACGGGATGAGCACTGGGTGTTATGCTATATGTTGGTAAACTGAATTTATTTTTTTTAAACTGAATTTAAATTAAAAAAATGTAAAAAAAATATTTTTTAAAGATTTATTTATTTATTCATTCAGAGAGAGCGGAGAGAGGCAGAGACACAGGCAGAGGAAGAAGCAGGCTCCATGCAGGAAGCCCGATGTGGGTCTCGATCCTGGGTCTCCAGGATCACATCCCGGGCTGCAGGCAGCACTAAACTGCTGCGCCACCAGGGCTGCCCTAAAAAAAATTTTTTAAGAAAAAAAGAATTTATATTTGCATGACTGTTTTCTGCCTTTTTTTCCCAACACTGCAAGAGCACACATGTGCAGTGTCATTGTGTGTCTTTGTACCATCGCACTGAGCAGGTCACACCATGGCCACCTTCCGGCATGGACACCACTCTAGTTCACTTAACACGTCCAGAATGACGTGTTGTTTTATGCAGATTTAAGAGCATGTTACGATGCCTGCATTGGTGACATGTTATTTGAATGATGGTCATTGGACACTATGCCCCAACCCCGGAGAGCTTGTCCTTCACGGGCTGCAGTCCCTGGTGTGGCTTCAGGGTCATGGAGAGGGTATCTGGGCTGTGGCCTGACCCCTGACACGGCCTTGCTCCCTGAAGTGGGCAAAGCAGAGACATGGCTTTTCCATCCTTTCGTTCCTTTCTGCTTTCCCTCCTGTCTTCCTCCTGAAGGAAGGTTCAGTATTTCTCACACTCCGGCAGGGTCTAGACCCCACACTAGCAGCAAGGACACATGGTGAGAAAAGATGTGATCCCAGCTCTCACAGGGCTCACAGTGTGGAGGCAAACTGGAGATGCGTTTTGACAAATGCGAAAATCCATGTGTGCACAAAGTGGTCAAGATACAGAACATTTCCTTCATTCCAGAATGTTCTTCATGCAGGCTTGCCGCCAACCCCCTACCGCTTGCATGATGACTGTTCTGGCTTCTACAGTGGCAGGGTGCCAGGTGCTACACATCCGAAGGTGATGCGCTTCAGCCAGTTCCCATCCCTGCCCCGAAGTTGGTGGCCAGCCTCCCCGACATGAGGAGCAGCGAGCCCATTGCCAACCTTCTCGGCATTGCTCCACACCCTCTGAGACCCCAGGTCCCCCCACGCGGCAAGAAGCCAACTGTGTCGTGCCTCTCATGGGATGCTGGGCCCAACTCCCGGTGCCTTTGTCTTGGCCCGGCTGGCAGGCTCATCCTCACCGGGAGCTGCATTCTGGCCACGAGGCACTAGACCCCAAGTGCGGGAGGGTGGGGTCAGCACCGACGCCCGCAGGGAGAGGCAGGCAGGTGCCAGCGAGGGCATGTCTGCCAGCAGGTACACCTTACCGGATCTGTGGCCCTGCAGCTAGACCAGCCAGTTCTGCTCCTGCAGCCCACATGCAGTGTGCCCCAAGGTTGAGGTCAGGACCGCTCAGGGGGAGCCTGTGGGGCAGGTGCGCGGCCTCCAGCGAGCGAACAGGTGGACAGGTGCAGGGCACTGCCAGGACCCTGAGGGCAGGGAGATATCTCTGCCGAGCTATGGCAGGGTGAGAAGGGTGTGATGGGCTCCCTTTGTGTCCCCAGGGGAGTCTCTAAGCAGGGAGGCAGGCAGAGGAGCACAGTTCGTTGTGGGGGGCAGGGGGCGCCCCCGAAGCCTGAGCAGTCAGCGACAGAGGACTTCACCCATGGAAAGAAGGAACTCAAAACAAGAGAGAAATCAGGGTGGACAGGAAAAGAGGAAGTAGAGACAGAAGGACTCATGACTGGGGGCAGCGGGGGGAGCGTTTCATCAGTTACACAGGGAGCCCCCTTCCCTCTGCCCAGCCAGGCTAGCTTTGTTTAGAATGTACTAAAATACTCCATTTTCATCAAAATATTAACAAAGTGTATGTGGATTTTGTGAAAATTCCCCATCATTCTGTGCCCCCTGAAATCCTGTCCTCACGCCAGAGCCTGGACCAGATTCCCATATGTTAAACAATCCCTCCACTTAAACTTGGCTACTGTACCAGCTTTAATGCAGATTATTGAACAAGTTACATATTACTCTTGCCTTTATATATCACCTAAAATGTGCGTGAATCAAAATTAATGCAGCTTAAAGATACCCCCAAAGGATCCCAAAGGATCACTGGTTGATAACAGAGCAGTATTTCTCAGGATTCTTAATATTTAGCCTTTCAATGAACAACATGCTTGCCCCATTGATATTATTTGAAGATTATATATCAGTTAGATATTGTGAGTAAAAACAAAGCAGAGCAAAGCCAAGTTTAGAGTGTGTGTGGTTTGGGGTGTTGTTCTCAGCAGACGCCCCCAAGCTCACCCCCTGCTGACCCAACAGTGACAGATAAGCTGACTACAGCTGAGGGTTTCAGGGTTTCAGACCAGGTGAAATCTTTTTTTTTTTTTTTTTCCACATTGTTTACTGTCCATGTATTTGTGATCTTTCCAAATTTTTTCTTGTGGTTGACTTCTAGCTCCATAGTATCGTGGCCTGAAAAGGTGAAGGGTATGACCTCATTCTTTTGTATGAGGGCTGATTTGTGACCTAGGATGTGATCTCTTCTGGAGACTGTCCTGAGAACCCCTGAGAACAACATATATTCTGTGCTTTAGGGTGGAATGCTCTGAATATATCCGTGGATCCTTCTGGTCCAGCATGTCATTCAAAGCCCTTCTTTCCTTGTTGATCTTCTGCTGAGATTATCCATCCATTGCTCTAAGTGTGTTGATTAAATCTTTCTATTTATTCTTTGTTATTTAAACATACCATTTTGTTAGAAATATATCCTGAAGATGTACAGCTTTGATTTTTTCCTTAAAGTATGGCTTGTCATTCAGAATAGTCATGGCTGGAGGGGGTTAACCCTATTAAAGTCAAAACAACTGAAGTCTCCTCAACATCCGCCCCCCCTCTGCCAAGTCACAGACATAAATACATTAGGGATTGATGGCCAGATCTGTGGCGTAGTCACGGACTGGCCCCTGGGTCATGTGAACACCTGTCCTTCACATGTTACACATGGATACCCAGGCTGCCTTTTGTGGAAACTCAAACTTGGCCCTTAGCGGATAAACATTTTCAGCTATCACGTGGATGGCTTGCTTTCTCTTTCTCTTTTGAAACATTGTCTGTGTATGTATCTGGATATTTCAATACATTTTGCTCTTATTTTATAAAAATAAATGTACAGGGGGAAGTGCAAGTATTGACGCCAGCCTGAAACAGCACAGTACTTAGAAACTCAACCTAATTGAGATCATCATAGGATGAGCCAAAGCAGTGACTTTTTAGCCTCAATTAGATGCTTAATGAATTAAGCTGGCTGACTATATTAATTATGAAGAAAAAGGAACAAAGTTAAAATTTAGGAATAATGAAATTATGGAAGTACACGAAGACTACATCTAAAAGGCAAGGTATTATGAAGATTTTATAGTGTTTTAGTTTCATGATAATAACTTACATATATTCTTGGACTTTGACTTTTCAAATACATTTTTTTTAGGATTTTATTTATTCATGAGAGACACAGAGAGAGGCAGAGACACAGGCAGAGGGAGAAGCAGGCTCCCTGTGGGGAGCATGATGTGGGACTCGATCCCAGGACCCCAGGATCATGACCTGAGCCGAAGGCAGATGCTCAAACACTGAGCCACCCTGGTGCCCCTGAAATACATTTTAGGGGCATAGTAAATAACAAAGATGGGAATTGCTCTATGTCTTACTCTTGAAAGGGGAGTCTAAGGAGTCACAACCTAATATGTATGCTTGGTGTAGGGCAGCATTTGCATGACACACTATGAATGGACGTCACCACTACTCCCCACCACCTACCCTGTGCCAAGAGTATCTGCAGTCTATGTAGCCACTGACATGGACACACCAGTGCTTTTGGCCCTTTTGTTTTTTTTTTTTAACAATAAACCTTTATTTTTTTTTTTAATTTTTATTTATTTATGATAGTCACAGAGAGAGAGAGAGAGGCAGAGACACAGTCAGAGGGAGAAGCAGGCTCCATGCACCGGGAGCCCGATGTGGGATTCGATCCCGGGTCTCCAGGATCGCGCCCTGGGCCAAAGGCAGGCGCCAAACCGCTGCGCCACCCAGGGATCCCAGCTTTTGGCCCTTTTGATTTGGGGAGAAGTCCCTTACGATACAACTGTGCTATCTATACCTTACAAATCTCCTAAGTAACACAATTATTGCATTCAGTAAATGCTCAGTGAAGGCTACAAGAGGATGTTTATGTGTTTTAAATCGATAGGGTAAAATAAACTGCCTCCCCTAACATGGGGCCCCATCCGAAGGCCCACATGGAACAAAAGGCTAACTCTCCCTCAAGTAAGAATTTCCCCTCCCAACTGCCTTGAAATGCATTTTTCCTGCCTTCATGCTGGTACTGAGTTATCGGTTCTTCTCAGGCCTCATGCCTGTGGTCCTCTGGTGGGAACTACACCTCAGTTCCCAAGGCTCCACCTTGACCTCAGTTCTGGAGACTTAGTGTCTATAATTGTGTAAGCCAACTCCATATAATAAGCCTCATTATATTATATGTCTTATTGGTCTGTTTTTCTGGAGGATCCTAATACACAGACGTTGACCAATAGAAACTTTTTCTTGCTCAGAAACAGTGCACAAATCCACACCTTGAAAAGGATGACAATCATTTCATTCACATTAAAATTCTCCCTGAAGCAGGTGACCCCCTCCCCCTTCTATTGCCACCACTGCTCGGGCCATGGCTACAAACTTGTGGTCGGCCACAACAAAATTACCTGCATGCCTTCTATGCGTTGAAAAATTCTATGCTTTAGTTATTATGTCACAGAGGGCAGTGGGATGCAAGAACCACAGAAGGATGGCTGAATTCACTTGCTTTCCTCCCTGAATCAGGAAGTGGCACCTGATTCTAGGTGGTCCCAGCGTCAGGGTCGAGTGGAATCCTAGGACACCCCACTGGTGTCAGGCTTGGTAGTTGGAGGCATGAGAAGACCTCCCTAACACACACATGTTGGAAATGGGGCACTTTTATCATACTACACTGATGGGTATGGGGTATTGTGCAATAAAGACTTAAAGACTTTTATTTTCAAGCTCTATTGGCCACTAAGCTCACCCAACTTTTAATGCTCTCTGTAGGCACCAAACCCAGACCTAACAAATCTGAGAAAGACCTTTCTGGTTCGGAGGTAGGTGGCCTCAAAACCACACCGAGACACTGCATATCGTCTAACTTGTATGGAATGGGACCATTGGTGCTAATTATTTCATCCATAGGTTAATGGTGACAAGCAACGATCACTTCAAGGTCACAGAGCCTCTCTTAATAATTGATAAGCTGTATTTAATATAGTTTTTCAATTCATTTTTTAGAACATTAAAAACTATAGACAGCTTGGCAGTAATCTCTCTGAAAAGTGTTCCTGAATGTCCCATTCTTAAACCTCTCTGGATACAACCGAGTAAGTATTCATCTGAATCTTATAGATCCTAGTTTAGTT
Source organism: Canis lupus dingo (assembly GCF_003254725.2). NCBI lineage: Eukaryota > Metazoa > Chordata > Mammalia > Carnivora > Canidae > Canis > Canis lupus. The sequence continues at coordinate 28,394,907 of NC_064247.1, read as the reverse complement.
ATAAATAAAAATGTAGTTCAGAAATGGCCTGGTTTTGTTTTCTGACTGTATCTCGGAGAGTAGGATTCAGGGCTCATGGCTTGTCCCCCAGAGGCAAAGTGAGCGGGGAGAGACCAGGCCCTGGTCCCTTGCCCTCCCGCATGAGGCAGATGGTGGGTAAGGTGGCCCGTGCCACAGGCTGCCAGAAAGGGTGGCTGGGTGACATTTTTGTGTGAAGTCAGACAGTTTATGTGAGAAGCACATGCGCTCACAGGAAGAGCCCACGCCGGGAAGGCAGGGCTCTAGACCTTAGGCAGGCTTGCAGAACCAAGCATGCCCTGGAAGAGGAGAAACCCAGTGATAAAGTGAAGGCACATTGTATGGGGGCCAGAGAAAGACTTGGCTGAGGCTCAAGGATGATGACAGGCCATCACTGACTGTTACCGTTATCGCGGCACCGTACAGGATGCACAGCACTCAACATCTTGTGCACGTCGCCGTCTGCAACCTTGGTAAAGGCTCGGTAGAAAGTCTATCGTGTGGGTGAGTGACCTTAGCTCAGCTTCCTAAGTGAATCATGCCACCGACAAGGCTTGAATTGAAATGTCTGTGCCCCCGGAGCCCCGCTTGGAGGGTGTGGTGTGCGCACACGCGTGTTTGAGCCTGTGTGTGACTGTGCATAGAGGGTGGAATGGGAGAGGAGCCCGGTGGGGCTCCCCTCCTCACCGTGGGACTGAGAGCCCGCCGGGGTTCTTCATGCCAGGTCAGACGAAGGGCAGGAGTAACCCCAGATGCAGGGGCTGGGCGGCAAGGGCAGAAGATGCAGCCGTGCATTCCTTCTGTCTCCAGTCGAGGCGGGTTCGGGAGCGGGGAGGGGAGCAGGGGACCCAGCCAGCTGGCGCTGCCGGCGCATGTGGGCAGCACCTGTTCTAGACGAGAAACAACCGTGACAGCTTCCACGGTAACCACCAGCCCGGATTAGAACCACCAGCCCAGGTTCTTTTGTTCCCCAAGTTCTATCCCCAAGGTTGCCTGAAATCCTCCCCATAGAAATCTATGCGCTGAAACACAGCAGAGGAAGGAAGAACTGCCACAATCCCCCTCAAGCACAGGATCCTGGGGCCGGAGCTCCGAGCTCAGTGTGGCGGAGCATCTAGAGCTGCGTGGAACGGATGCGGCCAAGACTCAGCAGAAACTGTGTGAGCGAGCGGTTTTACTTACGCCCTGTTCTCATTGTACACTGATGTAGGCGTGAACTTCGGTGCTCAGGACTTTATAGAAACCATTTCCAAGATCGATTATTTTTTTTTTAAATTGAGTTAAACTAGAAACATAGAAATTCAGTGGGCACAGAAGAGTCAGACTGCTCAGACAGCTTTTGGGTCAATGAGAAAGTCACTCCTAAATCATGAAAACAGTCGGTGGAGCTTTATAGGATTGCAATGAAAAACCCATTTTTTTTTATTAGCATCTGAAACTGACAATGTGTCAAGGATGCTGATTAATTCCCTGATTTTGCAAGCCAGGCGTGGACTGGGAGTGTTTCTTTGACAATTTGCATAAAGATTGCAAAAAGAAATGGAGCACTTTCTTCTGCCCTATGTCAGAAGAAGCTCAAATGGAGCCTGTTTTAATTAGAGCAGTGTGCACTGTCTACCCTCCTGCTTAGTTCTTCAAATTTACTCAGACACAAATGGAATTTGCAAACGTTCAAGGTTTTTTATTCTTGTTCTTTCACCTCTTGTTTGTACTTCAGATGATTAAAAAAATGAATTTAATTAAAAGTTTGATGGTCGTCACTAAACAATTCAAATATCAATTATATGGAGATAGAATCCTCTTTGATGAGTAAATAAGACTAATATTTAAACATTTTATGACCTTGCAAATTCCAGGCCTTGAGTGTTGCTATGATTCATTTTCTGGCAAAAAATTCATTATCTTCAATTACATAAGATAGTATGCACTACACCAAGAAGAAGAGCTGGAATTATCCAATGCCTCGCCAATGATATTTTTTGTCTACTTATAAATGTACAAAGCTAAATAGAACAAAGTTATGGATTTGAAATAACCGTCTAAGCCATGATTACCAAATGAAGCTTAGGTAGCATATGGAATAGGAAACAGAAACACTGTGCCCTGTAGACCTATCATGGATCATATTTTCTAGTGGTTTGGATTTCCATCTTATTATTACATATTTTATGGCAATCTCATTCCCTTCTTGATTCCAGTTCCTTCACCAAAACTTATTAAAATTAAGCAAAGAACTGTGAGCTCAGGTCATTGGCTCACATTAATCCAAGACAGGAGGTACGAGTTGTTTTGTGGTTTAGCGGCCTTTTCAGGAACATGCATGGTTCCAGAGCTAGAGGCTGTGTCACTCACCCCTATGGTGGTGTGTGCGTGTGTGTGCGTGTGTGTGTGTGCATGTGGGGGATCTGTGATGAGCCAGGCAGAGAGCAAACAAGAGGAGCAGAACATCCTGCCCTCCAAGAACTTAATGCCTAGTGGAAGAGACAGGTGATCAACCTAGAATCCAGAACACTGATCCCCAATGTCTCATCTGTATTTCCTAGAGCCTATTTATTTTTCCTATTTATAGTTTTTAATTATTCCACTTAAGGAGAATATTGGTACATTTCACTGGTGAAATATACTGTATTTGGTTATAAGGTGGTGCAGCAAGACCCACTGCAAATTTTATGCAATATTTAGTTTATGTACCTTTCTAGAACATAAAGGCAGGGGGAGAGGAATATCCCACAGGTAGCCCTCCGTGGGGTAATTGTGGTGAGAGGGAGAGATGTGGGTCAGTACTTGGATTACCTGCTCTGTGTCCACACCATCCCGACATTCAGTGTCTTGACACAACTGGGATCCTTCACTGCGCTGGTGAACATGCAGGCTGGTCAGGACGTGTTGGGCCGGCCCCGTTCTGCTTCACATGGTGTCAGCTGGAACGGTCACCTGGTGCGGGTGACCGCCACCAGAGGCCTCGAGAGCAAGTGCTTCCAGAGCCAAGAGAGGGGCCCCTGCTTGCTTATGGCTCAAGCTCAGAAACTGGCGCAGCATCACTTCTACCACATTCTATGGTTAAGCATTTACAGAGAAGACGGGGAGCAGATCCCACCTCTCAGTGGGAGGAATACAGACAAATTCACAGCTACCTTTAAGGTGGCACCGCCAGCCTAACGGAAGCTGAAAAGAGGATGGAGATGTGGGATTCACAAGGAGGGCTGTGGGAAGGATCTTCATCCCCCTGCAGATCCAGCTCTACCACCAAGAAAGTACAGAAGGGGGATCCCTGGGTGGCGCAGCGGTTTGGCGCCTGCCTTTGGCCCAGGGCGCGATCCTGGGGACCCTGGATCGAATCCCACATCGGGCTCCCGGTACATGGAGCCTGCTTCTCCCTCTGCCGGTGTCTCTGCCTCTCTCTCTCTCTCTGTGTGACTATCATAGATAAATAAAATTAAAAAAAAAAGAAAGAAAGTACAGATGGAAAAAAGGCAAAATAAAGTCAGTTTCTTCCATTCTGACTATGAATCCTCCTCCCTCCTCTGTCCTCCACACCAAAAAGGATTGGGGATGAGGAAGGGGGGAAAAGCTGTATAATCATGTTTGGACAAACACCCAGAATCTGAACCCCTGACATTCCCTCAATAGAACCACATGGCACGCTTAGCTCTCACTAGCTTGTGAGAGTGGATGAGTGGATTGTGCACGTTCTCCCCAGTTCTGAGATCAGTGACGTCATACTAGTAGTTTCAGCCTAGCTATGGTGGGTGTCCTTACAGCAGAGATCTGCACACACCCCAAATCAGGGCTTCCATCCCGCCACCTCCTCCTTCCTGGAGATAGCTGACCAGTAAACTACCATGTCTACACCAGCTGACCCTGGCCAGAGAGCTATGGAAAGTCATACTGAACAGAGTTCTGCCTTTGGAAACACTGCAGTCCAGCTTTCTGCAGGAAGAGCTTCCTTACTGAAAAATAGAAGTCAAATGCAAGAAAGAATCAACACTCCTCCCGTTGTCAGATGGACAGCAGGGCCATAGGTAATGTAGGTGAAGTAAAATAAGTCTTCACAGAGGTTAGAAATGGAACCCATCTGGCTTGTGGAGCGATCAGGGAGGGGGCTGAGGAGGTGGGGTGTGTGTGGGAAACTGCTGTAGTGGTGCTCTCTCAGGCTGGGAGTGGGACACCTGCTCCCCGCAGGTGTGCTTGGGGTGGCAGCTTTATAGAGACAGACTGGGTGGATGGTGTCTCTTCCCTTTTATGGAATAGCCATGAAGCAGACACCTTTCCGGGGCATCTTTCCCTGGGATGTCCTCCGATAGAGGGGGTTCTTTGCTCCTTTCTCAGGAGGCAGGGAGAGAAGCTCCCATGAAAAAACCATGGAAAAGCAAGATTGCATTCATTGGCACCTATTCACCTCCAACTAAGAGAGCAGCTCACAAACTGTGCATCAGGTCAAAACAGATTTCCAGGGGCACCCAGGAGGCTCTGTCGGCTGAGTGTCCAACTCTTGTCTCAGGTCAGGTCTTGATCTCAGGGTCGTGAGTTCAAGCCCCAGGTTGGGCTCCATGCTGGGTGTTAAAAACAAGCAAACAAAAAACCAGATCACAGGAGCTGCCAGCTGCAGCAAACAGTTCTCTCTCAGTTCTCGGGGGACAGTGGCATATTCCACTGCAGCAGAGGCACAGGATAGGGCCACATTCCTGGGGTCCGGAGGGGGAAGCCTTACTGTAAATAAGGATATGCATTTTCCAGCTAGGTAGCAGTTTTTCTAAAAGCAGTGAGCACCTTTCCTACGTCTGCCTCAATTGGACCAGCCCCACAGCCAGCACCAGCCACGGAGCCATGAAGCCTATGGTTCGGGAATCTGAGAAGCTATATTAAGTGACATTTGTTTTTCCAAATATGACTTTCCTACAATTAGGGCCAGATTGGGAAGGATTAAGCCTCCATTCTGCAATATCCCTCTGACCTGAATCTTCTATTCTGCATCTTCACTTAAACCAGAACCTTGCAGATTTGTTCAGTTATTTGGGCAATGTGTACAAAGCTCTCCCTCCTCTTCGCTTCCTTAATTTCCAAACGAAAGAGGAAGGCTCTAACTGCAAAATTCAAGACGATGCAGGCAGGGTAAGGCATTCTAAAGGTTTTTTTTTTTGTGTGTGCTGCAGGGGAACCTGGAGGAACACAGTTCACAGGAAGAGGGATGGTAAGGGTGGGCGGGCAGCGCTGCCAGGAAGGCCCGTCTTAGGAACCGAGACATGGCCATCAGGGATTGTAAGATGTGTACGGCCACCGGGGCAGCCGACATGTCCTCTTTCCCCAAGTCGTTGGTGACAAACTGAGCATTCTCCTTAGTGGAGAACTTGAGAGGTGAGGGAGGACTCCGGCCCCTCCTGCATGAGCTGATGGGCTCACAGAAAGCATCACTGCTATGAGCATTTTGCCTAGAAGGTCACAGGTTAGAAAGGAAATAGGTTCATTATTAAAGCATCAACCGTGTCCCATTCACGGTGACATAGGACAGAAGGAGTAAGGGCTCTGTCCCTCTCTGGAGACTCCATGGCCCTACAGTGTATTTCTTGGGAACACCAGCACCAGCCCCTGGGATGCTGGCTGAGCTCACCTGGCGCTTCTCATGATGGAGGAGGTGGGGTTCACCTAGGTTGTTATGCCATCTGGACAGAATGGGAAAGTGGGAGGACTGCACAGAGCAGGTGGGTGAGGGCTGACTGCAGACACAGGGGAGGTTGGCACAGTGCAGTGTAATATGGACTCGAATTCTGTTCTGGGTGGACGGGCCGGGCATTGATGGAAAAGCTTAAGGCTTGAGGGTAAAGAAGAATTGAGAGGGGATCACTGATGAGGCGGCCTTCATGATGGCATTGCACCTGAAAGAAAGAAGACGCTCAATGAATATCTGGACAGTGGAAAAAAGAAGGAAGGGAGGAATTCTACATTGGGTGGTTCAAGGTCAGGCTCAGGAGGAGGGTGTGGAGAGAGGTGGAGAAAGATATTGCGTGTATGACTTTACTTGCTTTTATCTTGAAGTCAGAACTTACTATTTTCCCGGGTTAGGGAGTCTGAGGATGGGAGAGATTGAGCCATCCAGGGATGTCCCCAGGGACCTCGTTGGTGGGGTTTGTAGAGCTAACTAAAAGGGTATTCTTCATTGCTTTTTTGGGGTATGCTTTTATTTTAAAGATTTTATTTATTTGAGAGAGAGAGAGAGAGAGAGAGAGAGCACATGCATAAATAGAGGGGAGAAGGAGCAGACTCCCCCTGAGCAGGGAACCTCATGTAGGGCTCAATCCCAAGATCCCAGGATCATGACCTGAGCTGAGGGCAGATGCTTCACCGACCCAGCCACCCAGGCGCCCTTTGATGTGTTTTTTAAGGGAGATACACTTGGGAGTAGGACGGATGGAGACCACATTCCAGCTTCTGTACTGATAGTGTGGCTCAGTGTGCCTTAGAGGAGTGACCATTATGGGTTCTTGATGATGGACACTAGAGAAAAGCCTTGGCACAGGTCACTGGCCCAGCACATCCCCAGCGTGATGCTTCACCTAAAGAGGAAGCAGAGCAGAGCACAATGTCCCATGACTTAATTTTAAAACTTAATTTGGTTGGAGAAAATAATCAGCCCTATAGTAAGCACAGGCAACATCTTACACTTTAAGTATAACAGAAACATTGGTACTTTGTACTTCTGTATATCATTATCCCTGAAAACACTTGAGTATTAAACTCTCCACTTATAAGCAGAGCAAAACATCCTCAAAATCACTTCTTTCTGCATATTCTCTGCTTGAGTGCTAGAGACAAACAGATTACATTTGGAGAGGCTCTTTTTTTACATTTTAATTGAGGATTTTTTTTTTCTTATTCACCTCATTGAAAATAAAGAGTGATGAATCATGTCTTCTGATCAAGATCCGTGTCCGAGATTGTTGCCTTGACCTTGGGAAAGTTTGTGTCTGTGTCAATTCAGGTCTAAAAAGCGAAAATATTTTATAGAAAACAGGTTTTGCTTAGTAAAATGTAGGAAATCAGCCATCAAAGAAACGACTTTCAATCTTTGATCTATAAACTTTCCGGCAACAAATTTTAAATGACTTTTCTTGTGGAAAGTAAACAATGTCAAACATCCCCAGCTCTCTCTGGAAACCCTGAGAGCATAGGGGGCATATGAAGTTTCCCGACAAATGCTGATGTGAACGCACCTTGGGCCTGTCAGCCTCTGTCCAGGGCATCTCATGACACAATGGTTGCAGCTTGAGAGCAAACAGAGATGGGTTTTCTTTTTTACAAAGCTCTCTGATGCAAATACACAGGAGAGAGACTGTTGGCAGGACCCAGTACCAGAACCCCAGTCAGTCAGAAAGCTCTGCATTTGGGAATCAGGTCTTCCTAAGGGGAGCTGGGTTCAACCCCATTGTGACACCTTGTGGAGACCGAGCCTCCAACTCCCACACCCCACCTGAGTTAGCAGCGTAGCATTTCGGGATTATCCTAAGACCTAGGGGCAGTGATGTTAATATGTACTGAACCATTATTATGAGCAAGCAACTATTCTAGATACTTTCCATCAACTCATTCCTCACAATGACCAAAGCCATGGTGTGAAAAGCACACAGCTGTCAGCAGAATGACAAAGTCCTAGCACCTACAGTGTGTGGAGTGCCTATCACACACTCCTTTCACATGTTTTTGTCATGTGCTTTACATCTGTTACAACATTTAATCCTCAATCAGGTGTTTAGCTCCTGACCACGAAGGGACTCCAATGGACTCAGCAGAAAAGGAATGTGCCACAGAGATGTTTGGAAAGTTACAGAACCAGGTGTGAGACTGAGCTAATAAGAATGATTCCGACACCATGGAAACCGGTCTGATGAGAAAAATCGCAGCCCCTGCCACCAAAACCCAGATGTGGGCTCGCCCCTGTCAACTTCTGTGCTGCAGAAGAAACTTTCCAGCAGGTGGTTGTTTGCACCATCACCGTTACTGGCATTTCTGCTCCGTGAAATTTCAGCTACTGCTGCTCCATCACCAGTTCTCGAGAGAATGGAAGACATTGCAGAGGTGGCATCATTTGGCTCTACTCTGGCTGCAAAGAGGTTTATAAAAGTAACTATCTAACATTTTCAGCTCCTACTTGGGGACACAGCTTTTATTCCCTACCAGTTCTTTAAACCTAGGAAAAGTGTGGTGGGATGGCAAATTTCCACTTGTAGTAATTTTACAAGGCTAGTTCTAGTATCGTTATGTCCAAGGATCATGGGGCCAAGATCCATAGGTCTCACTGTCTTAGATTGGGTTCTTGTGCACACACTCTGAGATGGAAAATTCAGTGAAAAGGTTTTATTAGAGAGTGCTCGGCAGAGACACATCTCTGAGGGAATAAGAGGAGGAGTGGTTGAGGGACAAGCTCATCTTCAATGGCACCACTACCAAGTCTTTGGTCAGTCCAGTAGGGAGCATCATTGCTGAGGTGACAACAGGATTGTCCCACATTAAGGAAAGTGGACAAAACCTTGTATCTTTGGACGAGCTAGTTTGGGGCATGGTAAGACTTTTGGATGGGGCTGAACCTCAGACGAGGGTGGTTCCCTCTGGCTGAAGGGACATGAGTTATTGTGTTATTTTTGTAATGGCAATGAAGTCACCAATCCTCACAAAATATTGGCAGAGAAACTGTGAGACTCGTGTATCTTCTTCCCATGTTGCAATCTAGGGGAACCAGTGCTGTTGAGGATGTGCAGAAATTGGAGTCCTTCCCCATTGCTGAGGGAATGTAAAACAAGTCGCTTGCATTGAAAAAATTGGGTGGTGACTCATGCTTGAAGCCCACTGGAAGCCCGTCTCCCTCTCCAGCAAGCTAATGGTCTTGTATTATGTAAATCTCTTCCTGTTAAAATATTTAGGGTGATTTTAACTTCATGAACTGACATCTGACTGATATGACCTGTAAGACCAGAAGGAGCATAGGTGTAGTCCCTCTTCACCTGGACCACTTCCTTCTTTAGTTCTGGGTATGATGAATGGAGGAAAAGAGATCACTGAGTCCATCTGGATGAAACTGACCAAAGGGTGACCATGGCAGTGACTGATTTGAAACCGTGCCAACTGGGCAAGAGTTGAAGGCACTAGGTGAAATCTTTAAGGAAGGTAATGGCTGCTCTCAAATACTGTAAGCATTCAGTTATTAAGAACTATGTAGTAATGGGAATAACTAGGACAATTTTGGAGACAGGTGTAAGGAAGAAAGTCCTTGTCATCATTGCCTTGCCAGGCCTTCAGATTCCCACTGCAGGAGGAGTTAAACTGGAAAGTAGATGACCATCTGATGGAAAAGTCATAAGAAAGATCCAAAGATTTTGAAGTGGGCAAATGTTGAACCAGATGATCTTTAAGTGGAGAAAGCACACCAGCAGCTGATGCCCAAAATGGACTATATGATGCTAGAAAACAGATGAATTTTGTCAGCCATGCTTAGGATTCAAGATTTCTATGTAGATTCACAGAAACATTTAAAATGTCAGTTTTTTTGGGGGGAAAAATCTAAACACCATGGTAACACTGGGCATTCCCTATGGAAACAAGTGATGTTGGTAGGAACCTAGTGCTTCCTTCAGGCAGGACAAGCACTTTGCAACTCACCACAATCCCAATATTCTCGACCATTTTGGCTTTTGCTCACGTCTATTATTTGTGCCACCTGCTGGGAACCTGAATTTGCTACCTCTGGGTTGGCAAGCCTAGGATTCTCTGATTTTTTTGAAGCCATAATTCAGGGGCCAGTTCAAATGCTTTCTCTAGGGGCAGCCCGGGTGGCTCAGCGGTTTAGCGCCGCCTTCAGCCCAGGGTGTGATCCTGGAGACCCCGGATTGAGTCCCACGTCGGGCTCCCTGCATGGAGCCTGCTTCTCCCTCTGCCTGTGTCTCTGCCTCTGCCTCTCTCTCTTTCTGTGTCTATCATGAATAAATAAATAAAATTAAAAACAAAACAAAACAAAACAAATGCTTTCTCTACGCAGGAGGCTTTTCCTACTCATATCAATGATTTTACTCCCTTCCATGAACTCCCCCAGCTCATTCATGAGACATTTAACACAACTTTCCTTGGTATTTTCTTGCAACTTGCCGGTAAGATAATTAGATGCTTGAGGTCAGGGTCTCACGTAGAAGAGGCATCCATAGGTATTTGCTCAACACATGCCCTGCATGGACTCCTAATGCTGCCCTTTGACCAACTGATTAATTTTGTTGCAGCTTAGAAATAGCCCACTCAATGTAAGAGGAAAGTGTGCCCGCTTTTATTTTGAACTGCAAAGTAAATATACTTTCAAATTGAGTTTTATTTCCTTCTGAAATTCTGGAGTCTTGAAACAAGTTTGAAGGAATAATTTAAGTTATAGACTGTGGCTCTTCATAGCTGTTGATTATGCTCCTAGACATCATCAGCATGCACCTTTGCCATGGAAGTCTATAAGTTACTTCTCTTCCTTTACCGAGAAATTCAGACATAAGACAGTCTCATTCCTTTTTTATGTTTTTCTCTCTAAATGATTTAGTTTTATTTAAATTCCAGTTACCATACAGTGTAGTATGTTAGTTTCAGGTATACATATAGTGACTCAGTCTTTCGCTACATCACCTGGTGCTCATCACAAAAGGTGCCCACCTTCATCCCCATAACCTGTTTTTCCCATCCTCCCCCTGCCCCTATCTGCCCTCTGGTGACCAGAAGTCTGTCCTCTGTAGAGTCTATTTTTTGATTTGTCTGTTTCTTCCCCCCCCCACTAAATTCATCTGTTTTGCTTCTTAAATTCCATATACGAGTGAAATCATATGGTATTTGTTTTTCTCTGATATCTTTTTTACTTAGCATAACAGCCTCTCAATCTGTCCATGTTGTTGTAAATGGCAAGACTTCATTCATTTTTATGGCTGAGTAATATTCCAGTGCCGATATGGATACAGATATATAGTATATATCTACAGACACCATTCTTTATCCATTCAACTATCGCTGGGAACTTGGGCTGCTTCTGTAATGGGGCTGCTATAAATAATGCTGTGATAAACATCAGGGCTCATGTATCCCTTTGAGTAACTGTTTTTGTATTTTTAAGGTAAATAACTAGTAGCATGGTTGCTGGGCTGTAGGGCAGTTCTATTTTTAACTTTATGAGGAATCTCCACACTATCTTTCAGAATGCAGACTGCCTCATTTCTTTATGCTTGAAGTTTACATTTGAATTTATAATTGCAAATCAATTTAATTGTTATTGTATAGACATTATATTCTCAAATCACAATCAATTTTGGGGGAAGCCAGGTGAACAATTTGTTCCTTTTGATTTAATCAGGCTTTTTGAGAATAATGGTATTAATTTAATGCTCACTAATTTTCTTTATATCAAGATGTAGTGTCTACATATTGTGTATATCAGCTGTTTCTAAAATTTATTCCACAGAATCTTTTTTATTGGAATGCCCCCAAACATGCCATTAACAAATGGGTCACAAACTTATAGGATGTGATATCCCAATATGAGCTACATTTTTGAAGCTATGAAGTCTTTTTAAGATGTTAAAATAATTTCTGCTTCCAAAGATGAGCTATTCCACTTTTTCTGGAAGTTACTGAACACCTGTGCTTCCCTTTAATTACACAATTAAAAAGAAGTCTAGCTTTTAATTGTACATATAGCTGGGGGTAGCGGGGAATGAAGATGTGTAAAGCTCCCTAGAGGAAGAGCAGTCTTCTCCTTGGGCCTGGCGTGAAGGGCTGGTATTATCACCACTGGGTGAGACAGCTGTGCTCAGCATGAATAAAGAGGCAGCAAATGGATTTAACTAAAAGATAGAAACTCCAGTGAAACAAAGTGCAGGAAATCGAAGTTAAAAATTCTACCTAGAGAGTTTCAACAGAATATTTCATCATAAAATTAGCATAGGACTTGGTAACAAGGAATACACTAGAGAAATCTTGGAAATTTCACACACATACACTTGCCACCTCAGACCCCAGACTCATACATACAAAACAACCCCCACAAAGAATGGAAGAAAACTAGAGTGGGCTGGAGATTTGAAAATAATGCCAAGGAATTCTCCCCAAAGAAGTGCAAATAGACAAATAGCTTTTAAAAATATGAGGGAAAAGCTAAAGTATGACTTTGACATAGGCTGATGGGAGATCTCTGTAAAGTCTCACTAAAAAGCAATAATAAAATAGAATTGGCACAAACTACCATTTCAGAACTCTCAATGCTGATCAAATAGTACAGCACATTGAGAAGGCCATGTTCTTGTACAACTACTAAATCTTAGTAAGAATAGTGAGTGTTGTGCCCACATCCATCCCCCTACCTCCACCCCCAGCTGCACGGTATAGTCATTGTACCAGCGAAGAGCAGGCTGTGAGGACTGGCAGCTTCCCTGCTATACTTAGAGAAAACCATGTTCAGAGGCATTACTAAGAATAAGACCAATGTTAGGTGGGATTCAGGACTATATAATATTGCAGTTAGCCTGAAGTTGTGATAATTTGGGGGGCAAGCAGCAGACTGAAGGCCTGTCCAGGATTAAATAGGAAGTGTGACTTTGATAAGCTCCTACGTATCACTGGTGGTCTGGAAGGTAGAGAATATGCACCAGACTGCACACATCTCTGGTTACATGTGATGTTTCAAGCACAGGAAAATAAAAGCCAGGGCAGATTTGAAAACTGAGTGAATTTTGAATGTATTCTTCAACCCAAACACAGACTCACCAGGGAAGGGTGGAGGCTTTACTGGTTGAAGCTGCTTTAGCATAAACCGTGACCTGTCACTATTGACCACTAAGCTAGGCTGACCCAGGGGCAACCACTTCGATGTCAGACCATAAAAAACAGGAATTAAAGAAAGAAAAAATGAACAGGGACTTCAGTGGCTGCACACTGTGGGGATACAGTATCTAGAGACAGTCCAGGCAAGTCATCAAACAAAAACCACCACCAATAACCAGTTATCACATGGGTGATATGAATACAGAGTTACTGCAATGTTATTCAAGGTCCAGTTTTAAACAACAGATTAGGAGACATGCAAAGAAACAAGAGTGCCCCAGGAAAAAAGCAAAAGCCAGTTTCTGAGTTTCCCTGATGTTAAACTAAGTAAAGACTTTGAAGTAGATAAAACAAATTTATTCAGAGAACTAAAGGATATTATTAAGAATTAAGCAAAAGTGGGATGCCTGGGTGGCTCAGTGTTTGAGCATCTGCATTTGGCTCAGGACATGATCACAGAATCTTGGGATCGAGTCCCACATCAGGCTCCCTGAAGAGAGCCTTGCTTCTCCCTCTGCCTGTCTTTGCCTCTCTCTGTGTGTCTCTCATGAATAAATGAATAAAATATTTTTTAAAAAAATCTGTACTGATATGTCCTATTTGAGGTCTCATTGTAATTATACTTTTGTTTAATTCTTTTTTTTTAAAAAAGAGTTTTTATTTATTTATAAATAAATAGGCAGATGTTATTGTAAAGAAGTCCAGTAGAAATTCTGGAGTTGAAAAGAGAAACAACTAAAATGCAAAAATCCACTAAAGGGGCTTTACAGTGGATCTGAGCAGACTGAAGAACAAACCCATGAACTTGAAGACAGATCAGTAAAAAGTACAAAACTGAAAAATACAGAGGAAAATGAGCACAAACATGGGCAGCATTAAGCACATCAACATACACATAGTAAGTATCCTAGAAGGAGTGAAAACAGTTTTTTTTCAGTGAAAAAAATTCAATGAAATGGTAGTTGAAAACTTCTGAAATTTGATGAAAACTATCTATCTACACATTTGTAAAGTTCAGTGAAACCCAAATAGGATAAACACAGAGTTATAGAAAACCTGGACAACTTTTTCAGCCAATATGGCTCAAGTGACAGGCATAGAACACTCTTCTCAACACAAGCAGGATGCACATCCATCCAAAATACACATTTCCCAGACAGACTACATGCTGGGCCATAAGATAACTCCCAACATATTTAAAAGGATTGCAAATATACAAAGTATATTCTTTGACTATAATGAATTTATGGATTAGAAAACTCAGTATTATTAAGATGGCAATTCTCAGATCTTTAGGTTCTGAGTGACATAAACTGGAGGACCAATAGCTAAAATAAATTAGTTCTTTTGTTTGTCTCATATAATGGTAACTCTGTAAGTTCAGCATTAGCTATGGCTGCTCCATGATGTCATCAAGAACCAGCCTTTGTCTTTCTTTGCTTTTAGAAAAGCATTGGTGTCTGATATGATTTCATGATGCAGTTGATTTATACTTATCATGTCTGCAGTTGGAAGGAGGGGAAAGATCAAGGGCATATACACAAGTCATTTGAGTCAGCCTTCTCTTGAAGTAGCTCTTCCAGGAGCCCTGCTCAGGTACCACCACTTGCTTCCTGTTGGCCAAAACTGTGTTGATGGCTATTCTAGCAGTCCAGGGAGCTGGGGAGGGTAGTTGCTAGACAAGCACATTGCCAACCAGAGCATAAGTGCATTCTGTTAGCGCCGCCTTCAGCCCAGGGCCTGATCCTGGAGACTTGGGATTGAGTCCCGTGTCGGGCTCCCTGCATGGAGCCTGCTTCTCCCTCTGCCTGTGTCTCTGCCTCTCTCTCCCTCTGTGTCTCTCATAAATAAATAAATAAATAAATAAAATCCGTAAAAAAAGTAGAAAATAAATAAACAGGGGGAGAACAACTATTAGGTGGGCAAACAGCATGTGAGGTACAACATATATTTAATTCAGGCTTAACTGTATCATTGAGCCAGGGCCATCAGCTAAAGCGAGTCGTACAGTAAATACTGAAAGACAAAATAGTTCCTTTTAGTGAAAGGTTAATCCACTGGTATTGCATTAATGGAAATTACTGTTCTTTTCAGTTGTTTAGATAAAATACTTGGTTCATTTCCAGTTTAAGAAGGTGGGTCTTGGGATGCTTCAAGTTGGTCAATTTTAAATTAATTCTGCTTTAGTAACATTTCAAAAAAATGAATATAAATCAGAACAAACCCTGTAGGGTGTAGCAGGTTTCAAATTTTCTTTACAAAAACGGCAATGCACCAGTAATCACAGAGCAATAAAGAAAAATCAGAGAAGTATATCACAAGGGAAAAATAATGGAAAACCATTAGAGACTCAAAGAGCGGAAAGGTGCCAAGAGAAGATGAATGGCTCCACAAATTTTATCACAGTTTTTCAAGAAATTACAATAAGCCACCAGGTAGTGAAACCATTTAGTCAAATTATTGATATAGACCAATTATGCCTTACAAGAAATGAGATGATCATTTCCCTCTTACTGAATCCAAAGAGAGCTGTAGGAGTCCAGGCATATACTGCCAGTGAAAACTGAATGGTGATTGTAAAATATTCTACAGAACAATGTAGCAAGTCTATGATTACGTACAATGAAGCAAAACTTTATTGACATTGTCCCTTTAGGAAACGCTCGTCACCATGACCACAGACATGGTCTGTGCTCTGTTTCAGAGAGTGGTTGACAGAGTGATGAATTGTTTCCTTCAGATTCTCATGGGTAGGTCAAAGGGAAGAAAAGTGACCAGTGAGGCTAATATTATAGAGATGTAATTGGACAATTTGGTTTGGTCAGAAACTCTTGTGGTAAAGAAAGGAATGCAGACAAGGTGGACTTCTTAGGCACAATTGCTTCTTTCTGTGTTTATAAGAAGAATCCCCAATGAAACCCTGATGAGTGGATTCGATCTGGGGATGAAGACTACCATAGTGAATTCGGGTGCCCAGGAAGGTCAGGCCACCGGACTCTATAGTATAGGATGGAAGATGCACTTCTGCCTCTCCATTGAGCCAAGCTGTTCTCTGACTCTGCTCCCTGTGCTGGAGCATGGTCCCTTCAACATGTGGATAACGTGAAAGATGAACAGAAGGGCAGGTGTTAATATAGGATTTCTGAGAGGAAGTATTTAACTGCCAGTGGGAAACTTGCCTCATTCTTCTTTTGATGAGGAGACTGAAGCCTGGAATCTCTCTCAGCTAGTCCCCAGTGACCCTGGCTCACCCACAGTGACCAGGAAATAGGGTATGTTTGTTACTGCAACATAGCCTCTTAGCCTGTCCTGACATACACTTCCTAGCAAATCATTTAAATTGCTTAAAGTACTGGTCACAGTCCATGATCTCCTTGTTTCCTTATTCTTTGCTGTCTACTTTTGACAATTCTTTTTTTTATTTAATTTATTTATTTATGATAGTCACAGAGAGAGAGAGAGAGGCAGAGACACAGGCAGAGGGAGAAGCAGGCTCCATGCACCGGGAGCCCGATGTGGGACTCGATCCCGGGTCTCCAGGATCGCGCCCTGGGCCAAAGGCAGGCGCCAAACCGCTGCGCCACCCAGGGATCCCCTGCTGTCTACTTTTGAAATGTAATGTCTCTGTGGGCAGAAACCTTTTCTCTCTTGTTCGCTAATTCTTCAGAATCTAATATAGTATCTAATATTATCAGAATCTATATAAGTGTTCAGGCAATATTTGCTCAATTAATAAACATAGTCTTTAAATAAGAAGGATCTTTTTAGCCAAGGAAATGCTTTCTAGCCAAGAAAATGCCTTGTTCTTAGGTAAATACCTACATCAACATTTCCAACACTTAGGAGCTTGTGTAGCCTTGGAGATATTACTTCACCTTTTGTAATTAATGCTGAAGTTCACTTATAAAAATGGGATAAGCAGGGGCACCTTGGTGGCTCAGTCACTGAAGCATCTGCTTTTGGCTCAAGTCATGATTTCAGGGTCCTGGGATCGAGTCCCATGTTGGGCTCTCTGGAGAGAGCAGGGAGTCTGCTTCTGCAGGGAGTCTGCTTCTGCCTCTAGCCCTGCCTTTCTCCCTTCTCCCCAGCTTGTGCTCTCTCTCAAGTAAATAAAAAAAAAATCTTCAAAAAAATAGGATAAGCATATAACTGTCTCCTAAGGTTGTCATGAGCACTATGTGGAAATACAAGTAAAACAATGAAGCATACACTACAGTGATAGAAAATAGACATCCAGTGCGGTATGCCTAAATGTCAAATTCTATTTTCTGTTTTCCCTTGTAGCGATATCTATTTATATTCTTGCAGTCTGGCTGAAATGTTGAGTGGAATATTTGGGAAGATGTCATCAGGTGGAGAGGACAAGCACTCTTCTTCCCGCTGAATGTGGATGTGATGGCTAGAGCTCTAGCCTCTGTCTCCTGCTCTGAGCTCAAGCAGAGGCTGGAAGCCATGCATAGCCGGGCAGAAAATAAGAAAGCCTCAGTCCCAGATGATGTTGTGGAGTTACTGGTATACTAGAGCCGGACTATCAGCCCTGTGCTGTCTCCCTTTAAACTTCAGTTAAAAATACACTTCTTGTTGTTTATGCCACTGGAGTACTTATAACCAGCAGATAAATTGTTTCTAAGTGATAGGCTCCTGATGTATATTGATACTCTAACTTTTTTTCTCCATTGAGTCTATTTGTAGGTGTGCCTGTGTGTGTGTGAGCGTGTATCTATGCACAAATGTCTATCTGTGTACATTCATAATGGAAATCTTTATAGTAACACCATCTTCACTTTTGTGCCAAATTCTCAGTTGAATCCAATGGCAATAGATCAGATGGTGATGAGTAATATAAGCCTAAACTCCTTAGTGTATTCTTCTTACATTAATTTCATCACGTCTACAAGCTTTTGCTGAGAAATTATTTAATAATTTGCTCAATGCTGTTTATAAGCATTGGAGATTAAAATTTGAAACTTTGTCCCCACCCTCGAGGGGGTTAGAACCTCAAGACAAAAGAACCAGCTAACAGTGGCGTCAAGTGGCTAACATAATGGGTGGGCTGCAGCAGGATCCTTTGGTGATGTGCAGAAGCCAAGTGTTCGCTGCTCAGCTCATGGGCTGGAGAAGCAGCAGCTTAGGAAGAAGATGATAAAGGAGGCTGCACTCAGGCACCCCATCAGAGGGCAGGGGCGTCAAGGACACGTGAAGAGAAAGGAAAGTGTCCAGAGAACTGCAAGGAGTTTAGTGAGGCCAGAAGAGGAATGTTCAGGAGAGGAGACCAGGAGAGGCGAGGACAGTTAGGGGTGAGGACTTGGGGGTCTCCCTGTGGTCAAGGTGAAGCCACTGAGAGGCTGCACAGAGGGAAGGCAAGAAGCAATTTGATCAAATCTGCATTTCTGAAAGGCCAGTTTAATGGCAACAAAGAAGAAAGATTAGAGGTGGGTTAGTAGCAGGGATCCCTATATGGAAATAATGGCAAGAATCCAAGAGGGGGGATGAGGGGCCCCCCAGGGAAGGAATCAGAGGTAGGAGTTGAGTGGAGGGGAAGGCAGAATGTTCCAGGCTCACTAGAAGAGGCGATGGTTTGGAGAGACAGCTGGGATTACAGCTGGAGCTCTTGTTTGGGGTAAATGGTCCTATTTGCCAAGCCAGAGAAAACAGGAATGGGGAGGGGGGTGGCTCTGGAATCCAGCATCTTGTCTCCAAAGAAAACCACAACAAAAACACTGATTGCCATACCTCTCTTCCTCCCTTCCTATTTATTTATTGTTCTCTAGGTTTTAGTGATTTGAAATGGAAAACTCAGACAAAGCCCCAGAATAGGTTAATATCCACTGCAGGGAGTAATAAACAACTCATTCATGAGCTGTTGTTTACAAGTCAAACAAACAAGGTAATTGTTAGCAGCAGAGATTTAGTTTATTTTAAGCCACTCAGTTAAATTGGGTTTGCATTCTTCAAGTCTTTAATTTCTCCTCCCAGAGGAAAAAAGTTCTGCCTTCATTTTCTACGGGCAACTCAGTAAGAAAACTTAGAGGACTTCATTTAAAAGTTGAAATTAATCATAAACGATGGATTAAAGGATTATTTACCAGTTAAAGATTTGGTTATTAGCCAGAATTTGGGATTAGTAATACAAGGACTGCTTGATTTGATGGATTTTTACAATTGCTTGTAGGTAGAGAAGCTTCCATGCAGCAGTTGGCAGGAGCCTCACCTTCTGGGGCCTGTTTCTGGAGTCATGGGGAGGGCATCTCAATTACGCAAATGTGAGAAAAATAGGCTCTTGTCTCGCTAATACATTTGTAGATTCTTGGGTAGGGTATAGGCAAATGGATACAAGTCTTAGAAAGCTCCCGTGAGAAGTGTAATTAAGACTCCCAAATCCTTGACTTCTGAAATGTTTGAAATAAATGTTTTTTTTTTTTTTTTCTTTATAGTCACAGAGAGAGAGAGAGAGAGAGAGAGAGGCAGAGACATAGGCAGAGGGAGAAGCAGGCTCCATGCACCGGGAGCCTGACGTGGGATTCGATCCCGGGTCTCCAGGATCGCGCCCTGGGCCAAAGGCAGGCGCCAAACCGCTGCGCCACCCAGGGATCCCTGAAATAAATGTTATAAAAACCTCGTGGTTGAGTTTAGAAGCTCCTATTCAGGTTGCAGGGCCATCCCGGAGCTCTGTGCCTGGCCCGTCTAGACCCAGTTCATGCCAGGTTTCCTCTGTTGGTGGAATCCTCCTGGCACCCGACAAACTCAAGGGTTTCTTTCTCGGTTTAGTGTGACTCTGGTTGAGTTGTAACCTAAGGAGACAGTCCCTCAGACCTTGGTCCTTGCTTGGGCTGAGTATCTCCCCTGTATCTGCTGTGGCTCCCACCTGGTGACTGCTGGTAGCTCGCAGAGCCACTTTTCCTTCAGGTTCACCAGCCAGCATCAGCACCTGCGTTCCTCATGTGCCCCAGAGCAGGCAGACATTCTGGACCCCTTCCATGGCACATAGGATTTAGGGAGATTCGAGGGTATCATGCTTCTGTTTCGTTCTGAGCGCTGAACAAAGTCAGAGTCCTCAAATTCCTGCTCTTGCCAGTCTCTGTCCATTCTCTACGTGATCTCATATAATGGCACCAGGGTTTTAAACATTATTTATAATGATTCCTAAATCTGTATCTACACCCCAGAACTTTATCCTAGACTGTAGACTCGAACCCAACTACCCACTCAACACCTCCACTTGGGTGTCTGATACACCTTTCAAAGCCACTGTCTATACTGGAACTCTCAACTCTTCCCCCCAAACCTGCTCCTTCCTCAATCTTCTTCAATGCAGTAAATGGCAACTTCCCTGTCAGACTCTCAAGCACATTAGCATTATCCATGACTCCTTCACATCTCGCATTCATTGAAAAACCCATTTGTCCTTCCCTCCAAACTACATCCAGACTACTTTGTCACAGCCTTCCTGCTAGGACCCTGGGGCATGACATTGTCCCGTTTCTCCTGGATCGGCTTCCAAACTGGTCTCCCCTTGTTTCTTTCCTTGACATAAAAATCTACTTTCAACAGCGTATTCAAAGGGACTTTTTAAAAATCCAGTTCCTACCATATCATTCTTCTGTTCAAATGTCCCCAGGGGTATCTGCTAGCTCCTATGCCTGCAGCCCTCCTCCCCAATACCTACATGGTTTCCCTTCTCTTCCTTCTGGCATCCACTCAAATAGCACCTCTGTCAGGCTTTCCCTTTACCATTTTAATGATCAAGTTTTATCTATTTTCATTGAGATAGAGTCGAAATACAGCACTGGGTACGTCTAAGAGGTATGGTGTCTAAGAGCAGGGACGCCCAATGGTTTTATTTCCTCATTGGTTCTGTTTGCAGCACCTAGAACGACGCCGGTGTATAGCGAGTGCCTGGCACGAAGTCTCTGCTGTGTTGCTCACACCCTCACATAAGGCCAGTCTGAGAACCCCAGTTCCGCACGAGTCCCTGCCCTGGGCCTCTGGTTGGGGTCGCTGCACAGCACTGTCTGCCATCTCCGGGGCACTGTTGGAGAAGCCTGCCTGCCTCCCCTGTACCTGGTGGTCCACGAGTTGATTTTTTACCACCTAAGTCACAAGGAAAATAGGCCTATATCTTACAAATTCCAAGGTGTATGAAATTTGGCATTATTTTAAAGGTGTGACTAAAAACTAAGCTTAGAACAATTCCCAGAACTGCTTCTCCAAACACGCTCAGCTGTGCCTGATATCAAAGAGGCCATGGTTGATGAGATGCTAGGGGTACATTTAGGGAAAGAAGAGGCAGATAATGATCATACCAGGAGGACTCGTGTTAAATGCTAGCCTTTACCACATGCTGACCTGGTGCCAGAACCTATGTACACATTCTACCTTCACAGCTGCCCTAGAAACAGTCGTTGCCTCTGTTTGTCCTGAGGAAACCAGGGCTCGAGTCATTAATATCTTGGTCAAAGTCCAAGGGTTAATAAGGGGCTAAGATGGGGTCGCAGACTGCTTTTCCCACTAACCCACACCACCTTCATGATTATCTCTAAAAGAGGGTTGGCAGCCTGTGTTTGAGAAGTACCTGCAATGCCATTTATAAGTGATCTCCAAAGCCCTGCATAGAAACACGGCAGGATCGCTCCTCATGTTGTGAAAGAGAAGAGCTCACAGATTTGTGACTAGGCTTGTCCTCAAGCCTATTTGTCTAGGAACCTGCGCTTAGTGATCCTATTGCTTGTGTTGTTTGAGTGATTACAGGAAGATCCTTCATCGGAACGGTGAGCGTGGCCTTTGGCAGTGGGGGGAGGCACGCTGGACCACACAGGACACCACGACAGGAGGTGGCGACCTGCCAGCACCCGAGCCTCCACGGCAGCCGCAGGACAGTGACTGGAGGGGGAAGGTAATGACCTGCGCGTGAGCCTCCGACCATGTGGCCAGTGCCTGGGTGTTCTGGCCTCGGCGTGAGCGCAGCAGGGTCCAGTGCTGACGGCCCGAAGGGGATGGCTCTATCCTTCACTTGGGTGCTGTGCCTTCATGGCCTTTCTCGTCGGCCTGCTGGGTTTCTCAGGGGTCTCATACAGCGGCCACCCACCAGCGGCGGCACTGGTCACCTGCTGTCATAACTCTGACCTGCTAGCTCAAGTCACATCGCGTGGCTTCTCAGAAGGTACATAAAACCTTTGTCTCTTCCTGGGATGCCGTTCACCCAGTCGCCATCGCACACACAGCAGCACTTTGGTAAAGGTGGCCTGCTTTCAGGGTTGTGAGCTCACACCTGCCACACCGCAGTGACGGGACTCATTAGTATGCACAGGTGCAAAATAGTACCTGCGTTTGCATTATGGAGACAGCGGAGAGGCCTCCAAAATCACCTTCAGGTCTGAAATCCCTGCACACGACATCCCTTCCTAATTAATACCGTTTACACCTTCGGGGTTGTCCCCCAGCACTTCGGGGCTGTGCACGTACTTACTACCATCTCGCTCGAGGAGGAGCACAGTGATCGACAATAGGTCTCTACGAATCCCGAGTGACAGATCGCGTGGTTCTGTAATTGTGCATGTTTGTACAATCAGCTTCCTAGTCCCGCTACATGAGCAGGAATCGAGAGGCTCTCCAGTGCGAGCTTAGGTTTTCTCAAAGTCTTGGGTGTGTGGTGGCAATGCACGAATGCCGCGGTGTGCCCCAGGGGTGACAGTTTGGGTGGGCCTGGCATCACGAGGTGCCCACCGCACGAACAGGCGACGGTGCTGCATGGCACCCCTCACACCGTGGCTGCCCGCAGGCGGGTCCTGAAGGATGAGCAGGAGCTCGACAAACTACAGGAGGACAGAGGAAGAGCACATGGACAGTGTTGGAGCAGCTGGCCTGGCTTGATGGAAGGGGAGGAGTCAGCTGAGCTGACACGTCAGCCCTGCCCCCCTGGTCGGAGTCCTTTGCCGGGTGGGTCACTTGGACTTACGTGGGTCGCGGACACCTGCCAGTGCGCACAGGGCACGCACGGCAGGCAAGACCCAGGGCAGACGGAGCCCCAAGGCTGACGCGGACGGACAGCAACTGTCCACGAGGTTGGAATTTGGGCAGGACTCTGTCATGCGCTGAGACTCGTTTTCTGTATTCTGTGATGAAGGGGAGCGATGGGACAGGGTCCTCTCGGGGTGTTTCTGGGGGGCCGAGGGGCTGAGGGGGTGGGGGCCCCTCTGACCTCCGAGACCCCACCATCTTCGGGCACCTTGCAGAGGACACGTGTGTGGCTGCACGAGGTTTGGGGAAAACCACACGGACATGTCCTGGAAGCACCGGGAACCCCTGGAAAATCTGGGACACGCATGTCCCCCACGTGCAAGTCTGCTCGGAGGGTTGGGGTGTCTCCGCAGAGCGTGACTGGGAGCACCCACGTCCTCACAGCAGCACTGACTGGGTCCAGTACACGCAGGAGTGAACTGGGTTTATGTTTCAGAGCAATTCTACAGACAGGGAGGAGCCAGTGCAGGAGAGAGTGGAGAGGAGCTGGTACGAGGATGGAACCAGGAGCGGAGGGAGGGGCCAGGGGACGGCAAAGGGCCTGTGGCGCCTGCAGTAACCTGCTCCCAGTGAAGCAAAGGGCCTGCAGCACCTTCAGGAACTTGCACACAGTGAAGCAAAGGGCCCTTCTTTTCCACCCACTTCTTATGAAGCCCCAAGTGCTGAGTATTGCACTTACCAGGTAAAGATCCCCACAGGCTCATCCCCGCAGGCTCATCTCTTGTGGACAGACCTGATCTTTCCCGCTCCCCCTGTGGTGCTCACAGCTCTCACCCTGCAGGAGAGGCCTTGAAGCTTAGGAAGGATGGAGCAGCTGCTGGGTGAGGCCAAGGATTTCATTTCCATTAGCGTCTTCCCAGCACAGAGAAGGCAGGGCCCCCATCTTCTCCCCCAAATGAAAGGCCACGTAAATTGATCATGAAATCACTGAAGAAGAAAAATATTGAGGAGAAACAAAATAACGAGTTTACCTGATTTATGAAGGTCATTAAGGACCTACCGTGATGTTCTGATTCACTGAAGACGGTAAATTTTATGAGACAGAGATGACCGTAGAGAAGAGCAAGCACAGGAGACAGGGGAACGAGCTCTCTGTGTCCTCCCCTGACTGTGGAAACCACCCCTTGCCCTGGCACCTGTGCCCTGTGGCTTCCAGCCTCACACTCTCTCCGGCCCCCTGTGCACAGAAGGGTCACACTCCTCCTGCTGGACCCACACATGGACCTTATCTTTTTTTTTTAATATTTTAAAGATTTTATTTATTTATTCATGAGAGACACCGAGAGAGGCAGAGACACAGGCAAAGGGAGAAGCAGGCTCCATGCAGGGAGCCCGATGTGGGACTCGATCCCAGGACCCCGGGATCATACTCTGAGCTGAAAGCAGATGCTCAACCACTGAGCCACCCAGGTGTCCCTGATAGATTTTATCTTGTATTGATTGATAAGCCATGCATCTAATTTCTATGCACCAGAAACAAAAATATAATTTGGAGAAATTATCTAATGGTATTGAGAAGTGATTTTATTTTTATTAAGATTTTATTTATTTATTAGAGAGAGAGAGAGAGAGAGAGAGAGAGGAGAGAGAGAGGCAGAGACATAGGCAGAGGGAGAAGCAGGCTCCATGCAGGGAGCCCGGCATGGGATTCGATCCGGGGTCTCCAGGATCCCGCCCTGGGCTGAAGGCGGCGCTAAACTGCTGAGCCAGCGGGGCTGCCCAAGAAGTGATTTTAAAGGTAGTTCCTGCTGGACTTGGCGGTAACGCTGGTGGCCCTTGATGCGGGAAACAGGTGTCCCCTCTCTAGGACGCCTGTCACTGTGTCTGGACTGCTTCCTGTACTTAGGGACAGAGGACCTCCGTGAACGAATTTGGATCCCCCCAAGGAGCACTCTTTTCCATGAGATCTGGTGTCACCCACTACTCTGATTATGCTTTTCCTTCTATAATTTTAAACCCCAGGCCTTGGCTCCAGTGGACTCCTGACAGCGCAAACCACAGCTGCCAGTCCTTATGCTCTGCTCTATGCCCAGCTGGTGCTAAGTGCTTTACCCTAAGCACGTGGTTATACTCATCATGGTCTCTCTTCAGCTCCCTCAGGCAGGTCCTATTATTATACCTGGTTTAAAGGTGAGAACACGGTACATGGAGCTCAAGCTGCTCATCTGATGCCGCAGAGCAAGGGAATGGGTTTGTCCAGCCCGGAGTGTCTGTGCTCCTGGTCTTGTGCTGACAGCCAACCCAATCACCTCATCCCAAATCTTGTCAAAATTTCTCTGAAAATTTTTTTTAGCTTATTCCCTGTGTAATATCGAAAAACCCTATGTGATCTGTGTTCAGCGGATGATAAAACTTGTTTTAAAAACGGTTTTGTTTTCTACCCTCCATGATGTGCATAGAAATGCAGCCACACATACTTGGACAGAGTCCCTTCAAGAGGATCGTAGGGGGCTGGAAATTGGGAAGGTAATTAAAATGTGTTTGCACAAACTATTTTAAAATCCAGGAAAGCAGAAAGGATGAAGTGAGGAAGTTCAAGTTGATTCAGAATGGAAATAACACTGATAATAATTAGAGCAGCTGTGGTACGTTGGGAGCTTATTATGTGCCTGGCACCCTGTTGAATATTTACTTCCATACTGAAATTCCAATAACCACCCTTTGAGATATTTGCCATCATTCCAGTTTTACAGGTGAGGAAATCATCTCAGAGGTGAAGGCACATGTCCCTGTGACCCGAGGGTAGCAGAGCCATGGTGAGAACCCAGATCCAGGTGTCATGGTTTACCTCTTTCCATTCCTCAGAGCTCCTACAGCATCTCTGGCATGTGAGACCATGTCCTTTTTTTCTAAGTCTTTAATTTTGATTTCAGTTAGTTAACATACAGTGTAATATTGTTTCAGGTGTAAAATCAGTGACTCAGCACTTCCTAGGTCACCCGGTGCTCAACACGACAGGTGCACTCCTTCATCCTCATCACCTGTTTCCCCCCTCCCCCCACCTCCCCTCTGGTGACCAGCAGTGTGTTCTCTGTAGTTCAGTCTGTTTCTTGGTTTGTATCTCCCCAACTCCACCCCTTTGCTAATTTGTTTTATTTCTTGAAATCCACATATGAATGAAATCATAAGGTATTTGTCTTTCTCTGAATTATTTCACTTAGAACAATACCCTCTAGCTCCATCCACATAATAGCAAATGGCGAGATTTTATTCTATGGCTGAGTAATACTCCAATATATATATTACATATATATACACACATACACCCCACATCTTCTTTATCCATTTGTCAATAAGTGGGCACTTGGGGTGTTTCCATAATTTCACTTTTGTTGATAACACTGCTATAAACATAGGATGCATACTTGCCTCTTTGAATTAGTATTTTATATTTTTTGCATATGACACCATGTTCTTTTGTTCTATTTTTTTAATATTTTATTTATTTATTCATGATAGAGAGAAAGAGAGAGGCAGAGACACAGGCAGAGGTAGAAGCAGGCTCCATGCCGGGAGCCAGACGCGGGACTCGATCCCATCCCGGGACTCCAGGATCGCGCCCTGAGCCAAAGGCAGGCGCTAAACCGCTGAGCCACCCAGGGATCTCTTTTTGTTCTATTTTTGGTTTGAGTCATGAGAAGAATATACTGAAAATTTTTCCTGTTTAGATGCATAGCTGACCCTCTATCCCTCAAGTTAGAAAGATTGAGGAGGACTTGGGGGATCTCTCAGCAAGAATTGCTTTTAGGATTTAAATGGCACCAGCTCAAAATTTCAAGTACCATTTTCATTTTGGACTTCAACATTCTTATTCATCAAAAGAGTCATCCAGCTCCATTGATCACTTCATCTGTGAGAGAGGGATGGATCTAGATACCTTTTGATCAATTCAGGAATCACATAGTGAGGATTTGCTCTTGCTGTGTGAATTCAGGAGGACAGGGTCCATAGGCTCAGAGGAGTGTTCTCATACCCTTCTGGTCAAGGGCAGTCTCTTGGAGTAACTTAAACCTTCCAGGGTGACAGTTTTATTTATTTTTTTAGGGTGACAGTTTTAAAAGAAACACATTCAATTGGATATATGATGCATTTGATAAAAAAGAAAATTCACAAATTTAATGTATATACATTATACAGTTTTTATACAGCAGCAGTAAGAAGAGTCTACCTTTCCAAGAAGAGTCCCTTTGGGTTTAGGTCCCACATCAGCCTGGGTTGAACGTGGTCTCTATGTAACTGGTAAACTCTGCCCCACATATCCCAGCGCGGCTTCCAGAACATGCAAGTCATGTTTGTTTTCTCTTCCACATACTTGAAAACAGCTTTTTTTTGTTTGTTTTTCTTTCTGACTTGGCTTAAGGTTCATCAAAGGTTCCTTTAAACTTCTTTCCTTCATGAGAGACTAGCGAGAGGATATTTCCTCTGGAAAGTTTTCGTGTCCTACATAAACAGGGCCTAGTTCACCTAGTTCACAGGTTTGAAAAACAGGGGATGTGCAATGATAGAATACCACTTGGCCTGTTTTCTCTTTGTAAGGCAGGCTTTAGGACGATGATAAATATTTGTCCAAACTGTGCAGCTGAGCCATATGCAAATTTGCATAATGGCACTCCTGGTGATGGGCTGCATGGTAATTACTTATAAGTTGATAAAGCTGGATTTTCACCACACACTCAAGACTGAACACACTGTCAGCAAACCAGGAGCTCTCCTCAAGTCGCCTCATCACCTTAAATGGCATCAAGCAAGAGAAAAGACTGTGGCCAGAGACCTTGAGAGGCTGATTTATAAGATTTCCCCAAGGTCACAGATACGTGTGATTTCAAAGAATTTCTTAGACTGATACAAGGTATGTGTTGACAGTGCAAAAATATTTTGATTCCATCAGTCCAAAATGTCAGGGCCCCCGGCCAGATAGGAGTGAATGAGAGGGAGAACGTGAGTTAGACGCACACCTGGTGCTCTAGCCATCACCTCATGGAGAAACCACGGCCACGGCCACCATGCTTCCTGCACTTCCAAGCAGCATTCATCTCCTTGGGAAAAGCCTCCCTTCTGGGCAGGGATCTCCCACTTCCCCACAGAGCCTTAAGGAAGTTGATCAAATGCACAGATTCAAGAATTCAAGTAAAAAGCATTCCTTGCATGAAGAGCTGGGAAGATACTCTTGTGTGGTTGGGCTTTTTTTGTTTGGGTAACGGTTTTCTGGATTTTGAGATGGTTTGCATCCGTAAGACATAAATATGAATTCCTCAACAGCTAAAGCATAAGGCGAACTCTAGGGCTGGAGTGTCAAGTGTAGGAGGGCAGGTGACAAGGATGCTCAGAGAGGCAGCATAGAGCGTGGTGTGTGTGTGTGTGTGTGTGTGTGTGTGTGTGTGTGTGTCGGTAGGGGTTGTGCAAACAGAGCTCAGCCGGCTGACATGTGACCCTTCCACTAGCCTCGGTCCCTGGTCTGACCTACCTGGATCCTGGGAATTACTTTGACCTGGGAATGATGAGACCCAGCTCTTACCTTGTTATCACTGAGCTAAGGAAAATAAAGTGTTTCAGAGCACACCTGGCCTTCGTGAAAGCAGCGTCTATGAGCTCGTACTAGCGAGTTATCTGTTCCGTGCTGGTGTGCAGTCAGGTAGCACTCGAGGGCTGATAGGAAGGCCAAAGGCAAGTCAACAGTTGGTTAAGTAATACAAGAGGATTTTAAGGGATCTTTCAGTTTATCTTGAAAGAGTGTTTGGGTTATAAGCACAGATTATAAAATGAATAAGGAATTAAATAAACATGATTGGAAGCAGAAACCCAAGATACAGTCTTCACCCTCAGGGTCCTCATGGTGTTTCGGAGGGGGCATAATTGTGGGTATTGACCTCTAGTGTGATTAGTAAAAGCTGGAACAGCAGAGGGAATGAGGAACTTAGAGTGGGAAGGAAATGCCCAGGAATACTTGGTGGCAGCCATCCTGTCGGGGATGTAGTGAGATGGTGCCGAGTGGGCAGTGGCCTTGGGAGAGAGGTCCTGGCAGGCCGCAGACCCTCACGCCAGGTGCTGGCAGGTGCGTGCGAGCCAGTGTGGCCTGTGCTGCTGTGGGACTGTGCAGGGTCTAAATATAACACCAAGAAGTTAGGACTTTGCTATTTACCCTGAGTTCATTTCCTCCAAATACTTTTCTGGAAAACTGTCTCTGCCATGAAGATGTGTTAGACATCCTCACTCTTGCTACTTAGGACTTGCTATTTAGGATTTATGCAAATCTGGAAAGATGAAGTTTTAACCATGAGGATTTGGTGATAAAAGGAGGAGGGAAAATAGGCTACAGAGGTGTGGCAGCATCCATCCAACCCACTGAAGCACTTGTCATTTTACCCACTTTATGTGGATTCTAGGAGGGGTAAGAGCTGTGACTGTCTTCAGCACGAGCACCTACAGCATCTGCACATGGAAATTGTCAGCTTTTAAGCTTGAGGGTCAAGGTGAAGAAAAGATATAACATTTGAGAACAGGGTACCACAAGGCAAACCAAGTCATCTGTTAGGACCTTTACAAAAATGGATCTAGGAATTCAATAGCAAAGCACCCTGGCTCTGTCACTTATGAGTGAACTAAATGTTCGTACATTTTACAGCACACACCAACCATGGTTTTAAATGTAGTGGCTCCGCTTTACAGGAGGTACTGAGGACATGGTGGGTCTCAAGATTGGGAGGCCCGTGGAAGGAACCCTGGCTTGGGTGAGGGCCTGCCTATATGTCCTGCCCCCCTGCCATCACTGGTTAGGATCGTGACCTGTGCCATCTTGAGGAGTGACAGGGCTTGCCAAGCCTTGGGCCTGGATGTAGTAACAGGACTGAGTCAATGCTGCTTCAACAGAGGACACTCGTAGGTGGATGGAGGAGATTCTCCTGTTCCCTGCTCTTAGAGATTAAGATGAGACCACACCACGTCAGGAGACAGTCTCCCTACGTCAGGTTAGGAACCTTGTTCGGACATCAGCCGCAGGAAGGCTCTTCACTTACCCCGAGTGATAAGAACACTGAAACACAGGGAGTTTAAGGAACTTCTCATGGTCGTAATTGTAATCAATATTGGATCTGGACTTTAAATTCCAGTGATCTGGCTCCAGAATCCACATGTGTGACCACTATGTTACATCACTCCTCTCAGACATGTGGATTCTTTCTTCTACTAAAGTAAATAGCCTATAATTTCAGACTCTCAGTGTCAGGAAGCGATAGGGGTAGGAGAAGCTAACAAAAGGCGACAGCTTCTACTTCTACTAAGATCCATTTATTGGTCGCTTATGTTCATAACACTAATCTTTTAATTTTTCAATTAAGGCCACAGTGCAAAATTTTAAAATGTGTTCTATTGAATTTTAGATGTTTCAAACTAAATTGCAATCTTTTAAAAACTATTTTATTTATTTATTTATTCATGAGAGACACAGAGAGAGAGAGAGAGAGTGGTAGAGACACAGGTAAAGGGAGAAGCAGGCTCCATGCAGGGAGCCTGACGCGGGACTCAATCGCGGGACTCCAGGATCACACCCTGGGCCGAAGGCAGGCGCTAAACTGCTGAGTCACCCAGGGATCCCCTAAATTGCAATGTTTTAAGAACACAAGCCATCTGTGGTGCAAAGGACAACAGTTTGTGAGGCATTCACAGCAAGTGTTACAACGGCCATCTCTGCATCCCGACCTGGTGTGCAATGCCCACCTAATTATGTAGGAGGAAGCCATCCATTCCTTTGACCCCAGTTCCCAAGCCTGGAAAGTGGGGCTCTTGAGATCAATGAGGACACACACCCCAAACTTTTTAAGCTTGAGTGAATACATGATGAGCGTCTGAACAGTGCCCAGCATGTGTAGACACTGTATCTGCTCTTACCTCATGGTGCCCCATGACAGGCCGCCCATCATCCACAGTGTTTCCTGGTACTTGCAGCACAAAGCATCCTAGCAAAAGCCAATACACATGGTCTTTCTTAAATACTGTGCCACAGATCTGCTCAGCCTCGGCTCCTGCACTAAAATAAACACTTAAGTCTGAAGTCAGACTCTGCTACCCAGCAGCTTAATCCCCCTCTCAAGCCTCAGTTTCTTGCTCTGTAAACATGGGGATGGGAAAGCCCTACTCCATAAGATTGTTGTGAGGCGTGTTGTAAAGCATATGCAGGAAGCATCAGTAAATGTTAAATGCTTTTTACTATTATCTTATTGATAAAACACATTCCAGTTTTACCTAGAAGTAGAAGCTGTGGCTCGGGTGGCACACCGGCGGTGCTATTTGAACAGCATTCTCCTGCATTTTAAATAAAATGAAAATGCCACTTTTTCCAGGTGTCAGTGCATCAGAATGAGGCTGCAAAAGATAAACAGGATCAAGTGTGTTTTGCTGCAGTGGAAGTCCCTCCACCTCGCCTCCTCCCCAGCATCCCCGGATGGAGTAAGTGTGGATGCCTTCTACAATCATCCAGGTGGCTCAGTTGGAATGTGTGATTTCTCGCTGGTCTGGTAATTGATGGAGAGCAGGTGAGGTCTGAACAGAGATGCTAAATTACCTTCGCCGCGGGAATAGATGGTGTTGGCATTACTCTTGCTGTATTTATTTAAACCACATAATCACTGCTGCCATCCTCTCCATTCCTGGGAACTGGATCCAGTGCTGGATGGTGCTCTGTGTGTTCATGGACCACAGTGCAGATTCATGTCCGATCAAGGACCAGTGATAAGACAGACAGAAGGCATGGCCCCCGCAGGGAGAGAAGGGAAGGGTGACTTTCTCTCATGTTATACAATTCCTGAAAAATTAGATTATGAACTCTGAGCCTATTTTCATGAGGACGATTAATGTGAATTCAGTAGAGGTCGCTAATTCATTCACCGTTTTTCTCTGGAGTGGCCTCACACCTGATCATGCTGACGTTGTCTTTCAGCTCACACCTCCCACCTTGCCGCACCCATCACTGCTCACTTCACTGAAAGCTACCGGCCCCTATGCTCAGCCTGGCATTTACAAATCCACATTTTGCTTCAGTTGCCATTTCCAGAATAACCCTCTGATGGAAGCACAGAGAGCCGCGTTCATTCACAAATATCCCAGGCCATGACTGTGGACAAGTTCCTTAATCCTGCCATATATCTTTTCCTCACCCATAGAAGGGTGCTGTCAGCACCTTTCCCATGCAGTGGCTGTTGAGGATGGGAGCCTGGGAAGGTTATCCTAACCCCACGACCACCCCAGTCCTGGGCCAGCCATTCCCGACTGTGTTCTCCCAAAGCATCCTGCTCTTGCCTACCCTGGCCTGCCCATTTTCACATGCATAGAACTGTGAGCTGATGACGTTCAAGGGCCTGGGCCAGCCTTGGAGGCCACTGTACCCTACAGAGCAGACACCGGCTGTCAGGATGTGCCAGCAGCTACAGCAAGAACCCATGCCTGAAGAAACTGCTCATTGTTGGACAATCTGAGGTGCTCTCTCTGGGAAACATGTTCATTTATTTTATTTTATTTTTTTCACAAAGAAACAGGTTTTTTTGTATATATTTTTTATTAGAGTTTGATATGCCAACATATAGCATAACACCCAGTGCTCATCCCGTCAAGTGCCCCCCTCAGTGCCCATCATCCAGTTACCCCAACCTCTTTCCCACCCCCCTGTCCACCACCCCTTGTTCCTTTCCCAGAGTTAGGAGTCTCTCATGCTCTCTCACCCTCACTGATATTTCCCATTCATTTTCTCTCCTTTCCCCTTTATTCTCTTTAACTATTTTTTTATATTCCCCAAATGAATGAGACCATATAATGTTTGTCCTTCTCCAATTGACTTACTTTGTTCAGCATAATTCCCTCCAGTTCCATATGCGTTGAGGCAAATGATGGGTATTTGTCCTTTCTAATGGCTGAGTAATATTCCATTGTATACATAGACCACAGCTTCTTTATCCATTCATCTGTCAATGGACACCGAGGCTCCTTCCACAGTTTGGCTATTGTGGACATTGCTGCTAGAAACATTAGGGTGCAGGTGTCCTGCAGTTTCACTGCATCTGTATCTTTGGGGTAAATCCCCAGCAGTGCAATTGCTGGGTCGTAGGGCAGGTCTATTTTTAACACTGAGGAACCTCCACAGTTTTCCAGAGTGGCTGCACCAGTTCACATTCCCACCAACAGTGCAAGAGGGTTCCCCTTTCTCCACATCCTCTCCAACATTTGTTGTTTCCTGCCTTGTTAATTTTCATCATTCTCACTGGTGTGAGGTGGTATCTCATTGTGGTTTTGATTTGTATTTCCCTGATGGCAAGTGATGCGGAGCATTTTCTCATGTGCTTGTTGGCCATGTCTATATCTTATTTGGTGAAATGTCTGTTCGTGTCTTTTGCCCATTTCATGATTGGATTGTTTGTTTCTTTGCTGTTGAGTTTAATAAGTGCTTTATAGATCTTGGATACTAGCCCTTTATCTGATAGGTCATTTGCAAATATCTTCTCCCATTCTGTAGGTTGTCTTTTAGTTGTGTTGACTGTTTCTTTTGCTATGCAGAAACTTTTTATCTTGATGAAGTCCCAATAAGTCATTTTTGCTTTTGTTTCCCTTGCCTTTATGGATGTATATTGCAAGAAGTTGCTGTGGCCAAGTTCAAAAGGGTGTTGCCTGTGTTCTCCTCTAGGATTTTGAGGGATTCTAGTCTCACATTTAGATCTTTCATCCATTTTGAGTTTATCTTTGTGTATGGTGAAAGAGAGTGGTCTAGTTTCATTCTTCTGCATGTGGATGTCCAATTTTCCCAGCACCATTTATTGAAGAGACTGTCTTTCTTCCAGTGGATAGTCTTTCCTCCTTTATCGAATATTAGTTGACCATAAAGTTGAGGGTCCACTTCTGGATTCTCTATTCTGTTCCATTGATCTATGTGTCTGTTTTTGTGCCGGTACCACACTGTCTTGATGACCACAGCTTTGTAGTACAACCTGAAATCTGGCATTGTGATGCCCCCAGCTCTGGTTTTCTTTTTCAATATTCCCCTGGCTATTTAGGGTCTTTTCTGATTCCACACAAATCTTTTTTTTTAAGATTTTATTTATTTATTCATAGAGACAGAGAGAGAGAGAGGCAGAGACACAGGCAGAGGGAGAAGTAGGCACCATACAGAGAGCCTGACGTGGGACTAGATCCAGGGTCTCCAGGATCACGCCCTAGGCTGCAGGCGGCGCTAAACCGCTGCGCCACTGGGGCTGCCCAGATTTCACACAAATCTTAAGATGATTTGTTCCAACTCTCTGAAGAAAGTCCAGGGTATTTTGATAGAGATTGCATTAAATGTGTAAAATGCCCTGGGTAACATTGACATTTTCACAATATTAATTCTTCTAATCCATGAGCATGGACTATCTTTCCATCTCTTTGTGTCTTCCTCAATTTCTTTCAGAAGTGTTCCGTAGTTTTTAGGGTATAGATCCTTTACCTCTTTGGTTAGGTTTATTTCTAGGTATCTTGTGCTTTTGGGTGCAATTCTAAATGGGACTGACTCCTTAATTTATTTCTTCAATTTAATTGTCAGTGTATAGAAATGCCATTGATTTCTGGGCATTGATTTTTGTATCCTGCCACACTGCCGAGTTGCTGTATGGGTTCTAGCAATCTTGGGGTGGAGGCTTTGGGGTGTTCTATGTACAGTATCATGTCATCTTCAAAGAGGGAGACCTTGACTTCTTTTTTTTGCCAATTTTAATGCCTTTTATTTCTTTTTGTTGCCTGGTTGCTGAGGCTAGGACTTCTAGTACTATGTTGAATAGCAGTGGTGAGAGTGGACATCCCTGTCTTGTTCCTGATCTTAGGGGAAAGGCTCCCAGTGTTTCTCCATTGAGAAGGATATTTGCTGTGGGCTTTTCGTAGATGGCTTTTAAGATGCTGAGGAATGTTCCCTCTATCCCTGCACTCTGAAGAGTTTTGATCAGGAATGGATGCTGTATTTTGTCAAATGCTCTCTCTGCATCTATTTTGAGAGGATCAAATTGTGCTTGTTTTTTCTCTTGTTGATATGATCTATCACATTGATTGCTTTATGAGTGTTGAACCAGCCTGGCATCCCAGGAATAAATCCCACTTGGTCATGGTGAATAATCTTCTTAATGTATTGTTGGATCCTATTGGCTAGTATCTTGTTGAGAATTTTTGCATTTGTGTTCTTCAGGGATATTGGTCTATAATTCTTTCTTCTTTTGGTGGGGTATTTGTCTGGTTTTGGAATTAAGGTGATGCTGACCTCATAGAACGAGTTTGGAACGAGCCCTGTCTTTCTGAACAGCTTTAGTAGAATAGGTATGGTTTCTTCTTTAAACGTTTGATAGAATTCCCCTGGGAGGCCAATTGGGCCTGAACTCCCCCAAAAACTTTGGAAGTTTTTGATGACTGCTTCAATTTTCTCCCTGGTTATTGGCCTGTTCAGGTTTTCTATTTCTTCCTGCTTTAGTTTTGGTAGTTTGTGGTTTTCCAGAATTTTTTTGGTGTATAGCTGCTCCTAATGTGTTTTTAAAATCATTTGTATTTCCTTGGTATTGGTTATGATCTCACCTTTTTCATTCATGATTTTATTAATTAGAGTTTTTTCTCTTTTTTTTAAAATAAGGCTGGCTAATGGTTTATCTATCTTATTAATTCTTTCAAAGAACCAACTCCTGGTTTTGTTGATCTTTTCTACAGTTCTTCTGGTCTCTAATTCATTGAGTTCTGCATGAATCTTTATTAACTCTCTTCTGCTGGGTGTAGGTTTTATTTACTGTTCTTTTTCCAGTAAAAAGATTTTACTTTTTATTGATTTTAGGAGGGATCTTTCTATCTCCTGGATCTGAATGCCTGTTTCTCTCCCCAAGTTAGGGAAGTTCTCAGCTATGGTTTGTTGAAATATGTTTTCTGGTCCTCTGTCCCTCTTGCTGCCCTCTGGAACCCCAATTAAACCCCTTCCTTCTGAGGCTGTCGTTTATTTCCCTTAACCTTTCCTCATGGTCTTTTAATTGTTTTTCTCTTTTTTCCTCAGCCTCCCTCCTTGCCATCAGCTTGTCTTCTATGTCACTCACCCGTTCTTCTATCTCATTAACCCTCATTGTTAGGACTTCCAGTTTGGATTGCATCTCATTTAGTTGATTTTTAATTAGCCTGAATAGATCTAAATTCTGCAGTCATGACGTCTCTTGAATCCTTTATGCTTTTTTCCAGAGCCACCAGTAGCTTTATAATTGTGCTTCTGAATTGGTTTTCTGATATTGAATTGTAATCCAAATTCTGTAACTCTGTGGCAGAGAGTACTGTTTCTGATTCTTTCTTTTGTGGTCAGTTCTTCTTTCTAGTCATTTTGCTCAGAGCAGAGTGGCTAAAAACGAGTTGTATTGGAAAAAGGAAGAAATAGAAAAAAAAAAAAAAAAGAAAAAACAAAAATAAGGAGGGGTATCCTTTGGTTCTATGTACTGTAAATCGCTTGACTTCCCCTGGAGCTTTCCAGCTTTGCTTGGTCAAGAACTTGCTCTTCCCCTGTTCTTCCAGCTGGTCTTCTGGGGAGGGGCCTGCTGTGCTGATTCTCAGATGCGTGCACCTGGGGGAGCGCCCCGCCCCCCACTGGGTGCGGCGCTCAGTGGGAGCTGCTTCTCCTGTGAGGCCCCTGTTCCCTGGCAGCCCCGCCCCTCCCAGGCACAGGGTGACACCAGGAGGAACAACACCCTGGCAGCGGCCAGCTCTCCAGCCCTGGAGTCAGCTCCCGCAGTAACTACCGCAGCTCCCAGTCCGCACGGGCCTGGATGCTCCCTGGGCGGGGGCGCTGACCTGCACATCTCGGGGGTGCCCCGGGGGGAGGGGAGCGTCCTCGCTGTCCTGGGCCTTCCCGCCTCCGCCTGTCCCGGGGGGAGCACAGGATCCTGGGCTGTGTCCCCCGGCGCCCTGGGATCCGGGGCCTGTGCTGCTGGAATCGCACTCTCGGGGTGCAGCTCCAGAAGGCAGCAGGGCGCAGCCCCCTCCACCCGGAGCCCCCGCCTGACCCCTGGCTTCTCCCCGAGGCCCCCCGGGCGCTCCAGCCCTTCCCCGAGCTCGGCCCGCCGTGCGCGGTGCGCTGTCCCCGGGGGCACCTCCTTTATCAGTGCCCCGGGGAGACTGGAGGCCCCACTGCCCCTCCTGGGTCCTGCCCGCTTTCCCTGCTGAGCGCCTTTCCACCCGGGAAGAATCCGGTGCGGATGTTTAAAGTTCCCGCTTCTCCTTCTCCGGGGCTGGGCTTTGCTGTCCTGGAGGCTTTGCCGCCGGCCTTAGCCCGGCTCCTCGCGGGGCCCCTCCCCCACTGAGTATTTCTCATTTTACCCCCCCCCCCCCCGCCTTCCTACCTTGTTAGAAGCTCAAATTCTTCTTTCTGTAGTGTTCCAGCTGTTCTCTTTTTAAACATCAGGTCAAATTCGTAGGTTTTCAGGATGATTTGAATGTTATCTGTGTAAATTGGTGGGGACAGGTGACTTGGGGACCCTACTCGTCTGCCATCTTGCCCCACCCCCGCAACGTGTCCGTTTAAAAAAATTTTAAACTTAAAAAAAAAAAATACACCAAGGGGAGTGCAGTGAGAGCCCCTATAGCCACAATCCAGATCCAACTGTTATCAGGGTCCAGATCTTGCCACATTAACTTCATGTTTCCCCTTTTGCTGTTTTTCTTGAAAATCTCAGATCTCACACCATCTTATCCTTATCTCAGGATGCATCTCTAAGAGCACAATCATTTTCTTAACCAAATGCCTTTATCAGAGCACAATCATTTTCTTAACCAAATGCCTTTATCACGCCTAGAGTAATCAACAATTTCTTCCTAGCATTATTAGTTGTTATTCAGATTTCTCCAACTGACTTAAAAATGACTTTTTACAACAGATTTATTCCATTTTTTAAAAAAAAAAATGGAATAAATTTTTCACATGTTGCCTTTGCTTGTTATGTTTTTAATTCTCTCCCACTACCCTTTTGTTTCATGCCATTGTCTTGTTGAAGAACTGAATGTATGTATTGAATGAATGAATGAATGAATATGTTCCATATTTTAGATTTGTCTGTTTCCTTGGAGTGTCATTTATTTGTTCCTCTGGCCCTAGATATCCTATAAATTGGAAATTAACTTTCAGTGCTAAGATTCAGAGTCTGCTATTTTTGGCAAGAAAATTCCATAGCTGGTGATATGTACTCCGTGTTACATCATACTGGGATCACATAATGTCTGAACGCCCAGAGGACTACTTTATGCAGGTACCATGCTTTATTCGCTAGTCCTCTACTGATAATAAACAATCGGAAAAAAAACCCACCAATGTCTATCACAAATAATGCCACAGTGAATAACTTTGTGCACAAGATACAGCTTTCTGACAGTATACCTTTAATAGGATTTCTTAAGGATGGGATTGTTGCTTATTCGATGCTTATATTTTTTCCAGGACCACGTCAAAAATAATCAATTTTTGAATTTCAGCAATTTTGCCATGATGTGTGTTGGTGTATTTATCCTGCTTGGGGTTGGGAGTGCTTCTGGAAACTGATTTAAGGACTTATGACAGTTTGAAAAATCCTCCTCATCACATTTTCAAATATTGCCACGTTCATTCTCTCCTCTCTGTCTGGACGTCAAGTTATCTTTATGTCGGGCCTGTGTGCCCTGTATCTCTTACATTCTTGTATGCATTTTCATTGCTCTCTCTGTACTCCGTCCAAGATATTTACGGCTGACCCACATTCCAACTCATTCAGGGTCTATGCAGCCATGTCTAATATACTTTAAAACCCACTCACTATATTATTTTTAGTTATTGCAGTTTATACTTCAAAAATGTACCTTTTATTCTTTTTAATAACTCCTGGTTTGTTGCCCCAATCCTTAATTTTCCTATTTACTTAAATATCCAGGCACAGTTGTTTTAGAAGCTGTACTCAGCAATCCCAGTAGTTGGAGGCCTCAGTGTGTATGTTTCTGAGCTTTATTATTTTTGTTTTTGTATATAATCTTTCACTTTTTTGGTAGGCTTTTGTTTTTGATAAAGTATAATTTGTAGAAGTAATTTGAGGCTCTGAATGCTATTTCCTTCTTCTACACAGGATTTACATTTGCTCTTGTCAGGTATGCAGGTGCACCTGGCTTACCTTCATATACTTTCAGGGATTTCAGATGGCTCAGAACTCGGCTGCAGTCAAAGAGAGATGAATGCTTTTCCCACATTTCTAGGTGGTGCTCTTCTGGATCCCAGCTCAAACACTGAGGTTTCCTGAGTCTTTGCTGCTGGCAGGACTTGGATTCTAACTTTCCCCATGCCCTGTGTGACAATCACAGGCAATGCTCAGTCCCCTGCCTCTCAGCTACATCTTCTAGAGCCCACTGGGACTTTGGGACTTCTGTGGGCAAAGCAGGCTCCCTCATTTCCTTCTGTTTGCTCATCTTGACGTTGTTGTTTCTGTCTGCTTTGTTATTCCAAAGGTCAAGATTTTACACTATTTCCTCCAGCTGTTCCAGTTGTTCTGCTGGGACGTGGGTCTCAGTAACCTAGCCTGCTGCTGGTGGGGGCAGAAGCGTGGTCACCAGCTTGTAAAAAGGAAACTTTTCTAATCCGTGGGACTCTCCCTAGAGTTTTGATAGCTATTTCCTGAATTTAAATTTTGGATGGCCTAGATCTGCATCATCCTTGCAATGAAACCACCCATTTCTCAAAGATTATCAGGTTTTCTACACGCTGCCTGGGTTCAAAGTACTGCTGTGCCCCTTAGACATTGGTTGAAAGTCTGCTCAGGTCTGCTAGAACATGTATGAGAAGCCAGTGCCAAGCTGCACAGAAATTTCCTATCTGTAAATTTAGCTTCTCAACTTACTGAAATTTTCTTCTATGTTAAAACAAATTTGGATGAATCTGTCACTGTGACATATTTGATTAATGGCTTTGTGAAGGTTAAAAAATTATATGTATTAAAGTTCTCCCCAAAGGACATGCCCATTATACCACCTACACATCTGAATAGGAAACTGTACTGTTCATCAAGAATGCTGTAGCTATGTAGGCATTTTTTGTTTCTACTTTGTGTTAGGTCTAGATCATTGTTTCTACACTTGAGAAATTGTGTTTTGGGCCATGTTTTCATTCAACACAAGAGAAAGGAATTGCTCAAGGCAAATGGTAGAAAAATGCCAAGTTTCTCAGATTGTATCACAGCAAGGCTATGCCTGGGGTTGGCTTCTGATACGCAGTTGCTAACTTAAGCATTCTCAACATTTCACTCCCATGTTCTGTG
The DNA here is from genome assembly GCF_003254725.2 of Canis lupus dingo. Classification (NCBI taxonomy): domain Eukaryota; kingdom Metazoa; phylum Chordata; class Mammalia; order Carnivora; family Canidae; genus Canis; species Canis lupus. The sequence goes on along the minus strand of NC_064247.1, from coordinate 28,354,759 downwards.
TTCTCATGTTCCTTTTACCTCCATTAATGCCTCATGGAAAGATCTTAGGCTTTGAGTCAGAACATCATGAACTCTACCTCTTACCAACTGAAGATGGCATTGATCAAATCAGTTGTCAGGTTTGGGGTACCCTGAAAGCAGAGCATGGTATCTCATCACTGGTTCATGTGTGTATACAGAGGCTATGATGTTGCAATTTGAACAGAGAAAAAGACATATGGAGCAAGTTGGCAGAGTAAGGAGAAAGGGCAGCTATGAGGCCATCTGTTTACACACTCAACATTTTGTGCATATGCAAGATGCTTGCGTTTCCTATAGCTCAAATAGATACTACAGAATGGAGCTGATGAAGGGCTGTTTTGACATCCAAGGGAGTTGGCATCAAGGCCAACGATTATGCTCTAGAGGTATCAGGAGAGGGAATTAAGGAGCTTTGGAGGAGGTCAGGCTGGAGCCAAATCTACTTTCCTTTATCCAAGGGAGAGGTCAGCTGCAGGACTCTTCCATCACCCTTTCCCCAGCTATATCACTTGGATGCCATTCCACCTACAGGGTATCATGGCCAGTCAATGGATCATGGAATCCAGTCAAAACTAATGTAGAGGACAATACTCATAGCTTCTGGAATAATGGACACCTGCTCTTTCCATCTCACTTTAATATTTTGTATGAGACCAATGAGGACCCCTACTATGGATATTATTTAAAAGAGTCCTGGTGATGCTAATGAGCAGCTAGAGTGGGAATTCCCCAAATCTTGTAAGGGGGGGTGAAAACGGTGTTTCGTGGAGACAGTGTTGAGAGAAAATAAAAGTGCCTCATGTTTGTACATCACTGATGACACACCAGATACAATCACTCTCATCTTCAGCAGAGAGGAAGACTCTACAGTGAAATACTGACAAACCATAATAGCCTAACTTGGGGGGCTTTGCATGCCATTCTCTCTGAAGTAATGACCTCCCCACCACAAATTTTGAGACAGTGAGTAATAGAAGAAGGGAACATGTTCCACCTTGTTTTGGGTATAATTTATCTGTTGGGATTTAGTAAGATCTGATAATGTCAGCTACATCCTGAGAATGGAGTTCGTGAACTACTGAAAGCCTCCCCTCCCCTCTCAATACCTCATTTTACCTTATGGAAAGTAACAAATACGTCATCTCCCTTCTCTGTTACATTCCCATCGTCCTTTGCTTTTTGCATCTCAGGTGAAGTATTCATAATTCACAAGTTTCTTTCTCGTGATAAGTCTTCAGGGGGCTAAAGCTTTGTTCTTATCAGCAGAGAACTTGGCACCCTCTGTCTAAGGGAAACTCATCTTCCAGGTGGGAAATATTTGATTATCCTTCCCCCTCCTGAGATTATTTCTTAAACCTCAGTGGTCTCAGCACGGCCATTCATACTCATGATGGCCCTTGTAAACTCTTGGGTATTTACATTTCCTTGGTATTTACATTTCCTTACATTTTCCACAACTTTTGAAAGCAGATCTTCAGCTTTTACATCATTGTCAGGTTCTGTGTAAGGCTAATACTTCATTTTAATAAACGTTAATTGCTACATTAATCCAGTTCATTATCCATGTGGATTGCCATTTACTGCTCTTTTAAAAATCTTTCCATCTGACTCTGTGTACCCAGCCTGTAAACAAAAGCAGCTGCCAAATTTGTTCAGACTGTTACTATTTGGGATGTACCATCTACTTCTGTTCCAAAATTAATTAGGGCAGATGAATCTGCTTGCCTCTGGACTGACATGCTGGTGTCTGTGCAGGAGATGTCTCAGCGAAGGTTTGTCATTTTGCTCTTAAAATGGCCCATCTCACTCTACATGGTGACTGTATTCTTTAGGTCCAGCAGTGATCAGTTATTCAGAGCCAATTGTTTCTAGATGACGATAGATCAAATCTTGAAGATACTGCTCACATTATATATTCTCTATCTCCTCTCCTCCTCTAACTTCAATCTGACGCCAGGGAGAGAGAACGCCAGGCATTTCTTCCTGATTTGAAGCATCCCTTCTAACATACCTGCCTACTAAGGTCAGGATTGTGAATTTGTCTATGGAAGGTCAATAAGGACGACAAGCTCTCTCAAAAGGGATTTTATTACATTTTTGACAGCAATCCTTATGAGAATATTCTGTTTAAGGAAATTAAAAATAGCAGTATACAGAAATAAAATCATAGGGAGTAGTAAAAACTTCATTGGTAGCATTTCTCCTTCAGGCATGAATGAGTGATAACCTTTCTCTGGGACAATCAGAATCAGAGTTCAAAGCATGTTTTTACCTTATAGACCAATAAACTTCTCATCAGGTCACCATCACTGTGCCCTGTTATCACCTAGGATTTTAAGAAAAAAAAAAAACACTTAATGTTAGAATTCTAACCATAGTTTCTTATGTTAAAATGTGCATGAAAAGGTCCTTTTATTGGAGAGTAATTTATAGAGGTTAAAAGCTGGGTTTTCCCCTTTCCCTGGCCTTCCTAGTTCCTAGTTCTTTGCTAGGACTCTTCACCTGGAAGTAACTATTACTGTCTGATTGAAGCAATGTCTGTGACTTCCGTGCTTGTGGATAGCCTGAGCTGGAAGGGGCCTTCAGAGTAGAGTTCTATCCCTCATTTGCAGCTGATGAAATCCAAAGTTTCCATGTTTGAATGGCTTACCCAGAGTGGAAGAGCTGGTCACAGTGGTAGAGGTGGGAGCTGACTGCAAGACCAGAGCTCTGCTAGTCCATTGTGCTGCCCCCAATCGCATTTTAACAAGAAAAAACATCAGCTAATGATTAGATACATACAATTTGTTGATAACTTCCTGCTTTACATTGTTTAATAAAACGCTAAATTATAACATTATCAACTCTTAGTAATACACATTTATCTGTATTTACAAATGCCTGAAACTGAAATTTCATGCCCTCCTCGTTGATTGCTAAGTTGCTAGTCGGTACCTCATCCCACCAGGGTTAATTATTACACCTAATAACACTCATGCTGGATACTCCTGCTTAGACTAATTATTCTCATAAATCTCTTTAGAGAAGTATAAAAATCTCATTACTTAAATGATAAAACAACTAATCTTTGCTCCTTGTCCTTCCAAGATAATAAGATTGCCAAAACTGTTACAGTTGAATGATGTTTTAAGGTAATTAATAATGTTACAAGAACCAAGGCCCTAGAGAACTTATGAGGATGCCTAGAAGCGACAAAGCAGAAATTTTGAAGATAAAAAAAGAGAGGAATATGGAGAGTCCACCTTCAACTTTTTAAAGGGATTATTTTTCACTTAGTCTGGTTTTTAAGCTTTCATTTTATAGGGAAATCTTTGGTACTGTTAAATTTTATGTCAGCTAAAATTGCACTAAGTGTTCAATTTTTTATTCAGCTGTCTGTCCATCCATCCATCCATCCATCCATCCATCCATCCATCCATCATATAAACATAAGGCCTGGGGGTGAACCAGGAATGAGACAGGTCACTCCCCTCACAGAGTTTGCAGTCCAGAGGACAAGGAAACATGATCCAAGGGCTACGCCTTTGGGGTGTTTTGCGGGACTTCTGAGCATGATTGCACGCTACCTTGGGCTTCCTCAGCCACCACAGGGTCTGGTCAAAAGGCTCCATTTGTGGTTTGGAAAAATGAATCATTCACTTTTCGTCCATCCTGAGTCTGTTCATTTACTGAAATGACCACTGCATATGTGTGTCAGCCAAGAGAGAGAGACCACACCTGTTACTTGAATTTAATAGAATGAGAATTTAATAGAAAAGAATGGCTAATTAGATTGAAATTGTCAACACTAATGACAGGGGTAAAGGAGTGACTCAGGTGTCAGGACGACAGCTACTGCAGGGAGCAGCTACCACTCCCTAGGGCTGAAGGCACAGAAGTGAAAAGTTAGAATTATAAAGACCTGGAAACCCAGAGGGGGGGGTCCCCTGGACCTGAGTCCCAGATGTCCCAGGAGGGAGCAGTGTGGCTAGCGCTCTTTGCTTGGGCTGGCAGAGAGGCATGATGAAGTGGTTCCTGCAGGTGTTGGAACAACCACAAACAGATTCAACTGCTGTTGGGAATTGGTGCTCCTGGGATGGAGCAGTCTCTGTGGCGGCCTCCGCTAGCACCTGTGCGACTGCAGGAAACCCCGGCAGGTATGCAGGCTCCCACCAGTGCCCCTACAGTGGCAGAGCCTGGCACCCATGGGCTGGCAGAACAGATGGGGGTTTCCTGGGCCCCAGCTCCAGCACATCATAAACCAGAGCATTCAAGGCTGAGTTAGGAACAAGAGGCAAGCATTCAATAACTAGGACAGGTGAGAGACCAACAGTGTCCCTGGGTGCTGTGGTTTTCAGAACCCCTGTTCCAATGCCTGACAAGTACTCCTTGCACCCCTGCGTAGTTCTGTGAGGTTCTCCCCCTGGGTGGGGAAGGAGGTCAGTGGGAGGGAATCTTTCTGGGCATGTTAATGGGGGAAGCCTCTGTTCTTGCTCCTTATTGTAAGATAATACACAATTACCTCAATGCCCATAGAGGCATTTATGACACTGTCCCTTCATGGCTTCTCTATCCATTGATCTTCATGGGGAAGTGGTGTATGTTCGAAGGTGCTTCTAGATTCCCTGGTTCATTCATTGTGTTTTGCCAACACCATTGACAAGAGTGATGATGAGGAAACAGAGTTCGTATGCTTTGTACCAAAGAAAAAAGGCTCCAAGATGCCGTTTTGTTCAGGATTGACTGGGAAATTGGTTATGGCTCCCAGCTGCTGGCTGCCTCCTTCTCAGGGGAGAGAGGAGACATGCAGTTCTGGGAATGATATTAGAGGACGGTTTTGTTTTGATTGTTTTTGTTTTGTGTTTGAGAAGGATGAAAATAATGGGTTGAGTTAGAGAATGATACAGAATAATTTTGGGGGAGAATACAGGCCTTAGAGAGTAATGATTTGCATGCATTATTGTATGCACATTTTAAAAACTAGAACTTTGGTGGGTATGCTTAAGAAATCAAAGCGTGAAAAAGCAAAACACAAGTAGCCTCAAGAATTACATCTCTGCAACAGCACTGTCTTACAACTAAAGACACTAATGACAGGGGTAGTTATATATATACTGTATTATATGGTCTTATATGGTCCGAGGTGCCACCTGGACGTGGTGCCACACCCTAATATCCTCCTGTTTTTGGCTTACATTCTGCTCTTCCTGCATCTTAGCCAAATGCTCCAGCTCACAGGTGTCACCTCAACAGCCATTTCTCAGGTGTAGCAAAAATAAATCTTGCATGTTAAAAATTTCAGCACATTCCTGTGTGTTCTCTTTCATACCGTGAAGATGGGCAGGCAAGACATTTGTCCTGAGATAGTGCCTGACCAAGTAAGTACTATTTGTGCGTTAACTTAGAAAATATTAAGGTGGTGAGTTGTGGTTTAGGAAAAGACAATGGCAATTGAAGTGTATTTAGGAAAGCAGAAAGTTAAAGGAATAGAGAACATCTTTCCAACTGAGCCCCTTGGGCTCAGTGATTTAGACATAAATTACTCCTATTGTCAAACACCCTTAATATGGAAGGGACTATAATCAAACTTAATTCTAATAGGCTTGGTTTTGAAATATTGATGGCAAATCTTCCCAACACAGCACAGTGGTGTGATCCCGTTTGGGATATTATGGCTTATAAATGTGGCAATTATACTGAATAATAAGCATAATTTGTTTGGAAAACCTTAAGGGCCAAAGAAATTTAACAGATGAAAACAGAAGCAATAAATGGATTCCCTTACAGTGTTGGTAGTCTTTCTCCACCTCAGGCTTTGCATTAAGGAAAAGTTAATCTACAGCCCAGACCTGTGCTGTTGGATACCACACACACCAGCTATAAGTGGCAAGGACCCACCATAGTGGACGGCAGATATTAGGATGGTCCATCACTGCAGGACATTTTATTGGACAGCACTGATGGACTTACCTACAGCTTAGAGCATCATTCCTCAGGGCTCAGGGCTGAGTGGGTCTGTTTCTAGAGTTTTGTTTTTTGTTTTTTTCCAGAGGCATATGAACATTAAACTAAAGAAGATAGGCAGGAAAGGTAGTTATTTTATTCCTATTGTTACATTTAAAAGAGAAAAAAAATCTGCAATGATATATTTGCTGTTATAATTATAGCCTGGCTAGGTGGGATGGGAAGTATTTGTGAAGGTTACAGAGAAGTAAGCGCATGAACTGGACCTGGATGATCAGAGGCTCCTCACTCCCTCTCCTGTCCTTGGAAGGCACATCCTGTCCACGTTCTCCATCTGGACTGTATACATGACTGAGCCCCATTAAAGCCTCTACATAAACCCTCAAGACTCTGGCAGGTGTGTGCAGAGGTCTAGTCCTATGGCAGTGCCCCAAGACAAGCTGTAGGAAAGTTCCCTCGCTTACTACACCTGCCACCTGCCAGCCTGCAGACGTCTGCCTGCCCAGCCTCTCCCGTGCTCTGCATGGCGTCAGTTTCTGACGTCACCTGGGGAGCTGCCAGGTTTGCAAATCAGCAGCACGCTCACCCCAAGTTCCTCTAGACTATGAGGGACCCAGAGAATAAGGATCCCAGCAAGTCTGCCCACAATCATCTTGTCTGAAGGGAGTGATGAATTACAAAGATTTCCCAGGATTCAGGACAGTTTTCAGGAACCCCTATAGAGGTCCCTAAAACGCCCGTCAGGACTTTTCCTGTATGGTCAGGCCACGCGGGCACAGTTGGCCACCTGTCACTAGAACGCTTGATGGAAGTCAGTGGCACCCCCTCCCGTACAGCAGAGGCTGCTCCAGAGTTGTCAGAGCTGGCACTCATGAGTGGGATGTGAAGTGAAGGCAGGAGTCAGATGTTGAGCATTCACCAAATGTCACAACACCATGGAGAGACAGGTCATCTGACTCCCGTATCTATTTATTTATTTATTTATTTATTTATTTATTTATTATTTATTTATGACACAGAGAGAGAGGCAGAGACACAGGCAGAGAGAGAAGCAGGCTCCATGTAGTGAGCCCGATGTGGGACTCGATCCTGGAACTCCAGGATCACACCCTGAGCTGAAGGCAGATGCTTAACCGCGGAGCCACTCAGGTGTCCCATGACTCCGGTCTTACAGCTGGCATGTTGTTTACTGAGCCTCCACTTCCAAGGTCTCACAGCTAGGACAGGAACTCGTGATTCCTTAAAAGGGGAGGGGGGGAGCCTTTCTCCTCCACACCACATGACCTCCCAGGGACCTCTTCGATCTGTTACCAGTGACGGGATTCTGGGACACATTGCATCAGTAAATGGAGGATCAAGCATCTCGTAAGAGCTGAAGAGTCAGAGGGTCGGAAGTGTTTCCTTGCCCCATCCTGTTCCTCCAGCATGTAGCACTGGGCCGTAGGGAGGCCGCTGCATCATTGACAGCTGGTGTGTGAATGGACACCAGTCTAAAAAACAACTCCGAGAGGGTAGCCACGGTGGTGCAGCGGTTAGGCACCGCCTGCAGCCCGGGTGTGATCCTGGAGACCCGGGATCGAGTCCCACGTCGGGCTCCCTGCATGGAGCCTGCTTCTCCCTCTGCCTGTGTCTCTGTCCCTCTCTCTCTCTCTCTCTGTGTGTGTCTCTCGTGAATAAATAAACAAAATCTTTAAAAAAATAAATAAAAATAAAAATGAAAAACAACTCCAAGAAATGTGGTTAGGTCTCTCTCCACCTGCCTTTACTGAGGCACCTTTCTTTCCTGGTTTACATGTGAGTTGCCCACTGCCAGGGCTCAAAGAGAAGCTTTTCCGCTCATCCCAAGAGCCACTGATCACATCTATGGCTGAATTAGAGCATCAGCTATCAAGACTGCACAAAAGCAGAGATGTACCAGACACCAGTCAGCATGCTGCCCTCATTGATTGTGCTCACACGGAGCAGAGAAAGGTGGCTGCCTCCTCCCTGAAGCTTGTGTTTTTAATCTGCTGTGGGGAGGACCATTTGGCAGGCCCACCAGCAAGCTGGCTCCTTTGTGGGCCGCTGCACGCCTCTGTAGCTGACATTCTAGTTTCAGATACTAAAATCCTATTGTTTGAACCAGAATAAGACACCAGTCTTTTCCTTAGGCATGAGGCTGTCATAAATGTCAAAATGAGTTAAAAATCCCTGGAAAGTTCTTATAAGCCTGAGGTTCATTCTTTTTCCTCCTGGATTTCAAGCCCAGATTCTACATGTATATTTCATAAAACATGATTTTCCTTTCTGAGTTTGTTTCTGAAAGTTTGCCTTTAATGAACTCCTGCACAATGCATAGTTCGGCATTACCCATGTGGCATGTGTCTGAGAAATTTCTACTGAGCTGTAACATGAGAAGATGTTGTATTATTCAACAGCCACTTGCTATAATTCAGGCAGTCTTCAATATTAAAAATAAAAGTAATGAAATGTATAAGTAAAGTAACTTATAAGCTGTGCAAAAGCTCATTTGCTAATTTGATATAGTCAATGTAATATGTTCAGATCCTATTGAAGCGTATTATACAGTGTCTTGTGAAATCTCATTTGCAGAAGTAATTGAATTTGCCTTGGATGCGAGCTGGCTGGACACCACCCATGAGGGCCAAGCGGAGGAGTGACATCCGGTCAGCGGGAGTGAAGGTGGCAGTCCCTGCGCAAGGAGGGACTGCCATGTGTCTGATTGCCACGTGTCTGATTGTTGCCGAGGGGCTAATGGTGAGGAGTGTTCTCAGCATCTTGTTCCCATCCCCAACCACGACTACCATCAATTTGCTTGCTTTTTACAACAGAGAAAATGGAAATGTTCTTTGCACCTTTTCCACAGCCTTCCCTTGCTTTCCTCCACCCCCTCGCCGCCAGCTTGGGGCCTCTGTTTGGCCGAGGGTGGGAATGGGGCACCCACATCCCCTGTAACCATTCAGCCCAGCCGAATCTCCACCGTTGGGTGAGGAGGTTTCGCTTTGGGTTGGTGTTAGCTGGAACCCTTGTTTTATGCTTTGGTTTGGCAATATTTTGGAATCCTTCCGAGGTGCTGTGTTGTACGGAGAGCAGGCTTCCATGCTCTGGGGGCTGGGTTCACAGCTGTGAGCACAGCACTGTCCCTGCTTGCAGGATTGTCCCTCTCTGCCTATCAGTAGGAAGATAGGCTTTTCTAACACACGCTAAGCTCCCGGCCCTTTCTTTAGCCAGCCATCCTAGGAATTCATGTTCTCTGAACCAAAGGTGGAAACAGATTTTCAAGGGCTTTCTCTGGCACTGTGCCTCTGTGCCTGAGGTCACTGCCTCTGGGGTCAAAGCCAATATCACCGTGGTGGACATGAAAATAAGAATGTTTTGTAATTCCAAGAGGTCCAGACCCCAAATCTCCACTACGGTCCTAACATGGTGACCGTCTAAGTGACCATTCATCACTTCTGGTGCAAGGACAACTGTGCCGTGTTCAGGAGCTCCAGGCAGAGGGAAATCCCGAACATATGGAAAGCATGTTGATGGAAAATACATTTGTATTGAGCATTATTTAGTTTCATTCAAAAATGACTGTTTTAAGCACACTCCAGTTATTCCGTAGCCAGAGCAGGGCCTCATGCTTTGTAAAAACATAGCTCCAGAGAAATGTTCCACCCTGGGCATTATTCTGAATTAAAATACTGGAGGTCCAATAGCTCTGCCTCACCATAAACCATATGCTTTCCATGCAGGAAGTTTACTTGCTAAGAATTGATGTCTACCACTTACAAAGATAATTTACGGATTTCTACCCAACTGACATATTCAGGTCCTGCTACATTGCCATCTAGATTTTAACTTTTCATGATTGGGGCTGGTAAATAGGCTCCAATAGTCAAGCTCAAGTTCTAAGCAATTGGTACAAAGCTAAATCCACCAGTTTCTCAGTGAGTGCCTGAGAGGTGTTTGCTCAGTCTGTGCACAGAGCCTCAGGCATTAGTGAGGCTCTCCACAGATCGAAGGAGCACTTTTTCTTCTACTGACCCGTCACTGGTGTCCCATGGGCTTGCTTGCTTGCTTTCTTTCTTTTTTTCAATAATTTATTTAAGAGAGAGTGAGAGTATGAGCATAAGCAGGGATGAGGGGCAGAGGGAGAAGCAGACTCTCCCCTGAGCAGGGAGCCTGACCTGAGGCTCGATCTCAGGACCCTGAGATCATGATCTGAGCTGAAGGCAGATGCGTGAGTGACAGAGCCCCCCAGGAGCCCCCAGAGGCATTTATTTTTTTAAAGATTTTATTTATTTATTCATGAGAGAGAGAGAGAGAGAGAGAGAGAGAGAGAGGCAGAGACACAGGCAGAGGGAGAAGCAGGCTCCATGCAGGGAGCCTGACGTGGGACTCGATCCCGGGTCTCCAGGACCACACCCTGGGCTGAAGGAAGCACTAAACCGCTGAGCCACCCGGGCTGCCCTCCAGAGGCCTTTATTAAACTTGTGTGTAACACGTGCATTCTCTAGCCCTGCACAGAGCCCTCCTGGGGCTTTCTCCTTTTCTTTCTTTCTTGGAGTTTCCATCTCTCTGCTTTTACTATCCACCTGTTTGTACACATCGTCTACATTTTCCATGAGAACCCCTGACCTTATTAACCCAGAACTCCTGAAAGGACATTCCTGAGGCAGGCATAGCCTGAACCAGAGGCACCGTCAATGCCCTTGTCCCTTGACATCACCTTTCCCACGTACCTGTTCACCTGAGGCCACAGCCCAGGAGCCCTGAGCACCCTGACTCACCGGCAGCTGGGTGGGTGAAGCCATGAGCCACCCTGCACCTGGACGGGGAGCTGGGCTTGCAAGCCCTCCAGCTAGCCCCCCACGTACCTGAGGGACTATTCTTGGCTCCTCCAGCTTTTACGCCTCACCGCAGGAAGTGGGGAATGGTGCAGAGCCACAGGCCAGAGAGATAAGGCATCATGGAAATGGTGGGGAACGCTGCGGACAAGGAGGTGGGGATGCAGGCAATGGTGAGGAGCCTTTGCAGGGGCATCCCCACTAACACGCTGAGACTTACTCAAGGAAGTACAGAATACCCGCTCTCCTCCGTACGTCCCATCACCTCAAACTGGCTCCGGGAGAAGAACATTGGATTACAGCTGAACGAGCTCCAAGACACACTCTCCCTGGGGAGAGCATGGGGAGAGCCCAGGGCCAAGAGAGGCGGCAAACACAAGCACACGAGGTACATTTGAAATTTCTCAAATGACGTATCAGATAAAGGGCTAGTTTCCAAGATCTATAAAGAACTTATTAAATTCAACAGCAAAGAAACAAACAATCCAATCATGTAATATGACCAGTTTCTAACACAGCTCGGCTTCTAATCAGATTAACACATTCTCACACGCACGGCCAGGTTTCCTCAGCTCCTGTTACACAAACAGCATGTCCGGCTTGCAGTAAAAAATGACAATTCTTGCCAAAAGTCTAGAGAAACACAGTCTTAAGAGGCAAAGCAACTATTGGAACTAGACTCAGGACTGTAATCATGAGATTTGTCAGATATTTATCAGAATGATCAGATATGACCAACAGAATGATATAGACTGTATTTAAAATAATTAGGGTTAATAAGGTCAGGGGTTCTCATGAAAATGTAGACGATGTGTACAAACAGGTGGGTAGTAAAAGCAGAGAGATGGAAACTCCGAGAAAGAAAGAAAAGAAAGGTGATGTCAGCAATCAAGAACACAGCCACAGAAACAAAGGTTTCTAATGGGCTCAGCAGTTGATTCAACATTGCTGAACAAAGAATCTGAGATCAGACACATGTCAACACAAGTTCCTCCAACTAAGATGCAAAGAGAAAACCAGAAAAAAGTACAGCAGGACATGTAAGAATTGTGGGATGATATTAGAGAACACACATGTGGTTTTGATACTGGGAGAAAAATGACAGAACAGGAGAAATGCAGGACATAAGGGGCAGGAGCCAGGTCCCTCCAAGAACACCAACCAGAACAGAACGTTCATAGAAGTAACCAATCAGGGATCCCTGGGTGGCGCAGTGGTTTGGCGCCTGCCTTTGGCCCAGGGCACGATCCTGGAGACTCAGGATCGAATCCCACGTCGGGCTCCCTGCGTGGAGCCTGCTTATCCCTCTGCCTGTGTCTCTCTCTCTCTCTCTCTCTCTCTCTCTCTCTGTGTGACTATCATAAATAAATAAAAATTAAAAAAAAAAAAAAAAAAAAAAAAAAAAAGAAGTAACCAATCAGTCAACAGCAAACCCACATGGAGCTCATCATATTCAAACCTCAGAAAACCAAAGAAGAAAAATTCTTAAATGAATTGGGGGTGGGGCTTAGGGGCACATAGAGGGATAGAGAATTATCCTAGGCTTTTCCCAGAAACCACGTGGGCAAGAATGCTGTGAATTGGGATTTCAGTGTTGAAAGGCAGCCCGGAGTCTCAGGTGTTCTGCTCATCTTCCAAAACCTCCATCGTCACCCACACATACTTCCTCTAATATTTCTTATTAGACCTAATGGCCAATTCTTGGAAACCTGCACTTTACTTATACATTGTCTGGGGACAATCATTAACCTTGATTTTCTTGGCTCTAAAGCACTATTTTCCTAAATCACAGAGAGTTGTTACTATTCAATAAAATAATCCTTATGAGCTCAAATAACCAGAGCATTACCATTTAATCAGAACCTGCTGTTTTCCACTGGCTATAATGAACAGAAGGATTTTCTTAGGAGTCATATGTTCCTTTGTTTGCAGGTAAAGAAAGTGTATTTTAAAAACTAACCAATTTTGAGGGTGCCTGGGTGGCTCAGTGATTGAGTCTGCCTTCAGCTCAGTGTGTGATCCCAGGGTCCTTGTATCTAGTCCTGCATCAGGCTCCCCTCAGGGAGCCTGCCTCTCCCTTCGCCTATGTCTCTGCCTCTCTCTCTGTGTTTTTATAAATAAAATATTAAAATAAAAACTAACCAATTTTTGAAAAGAAGAGCTACAGGCTCATAAGCAAGGCCCATTTTGTGTGGCCATCAGGCATAGCTGGTACCAGCTCTGTTCCTCTGTGATGGTTTCCCAGCCCTGCCCCTTCAGTCTGTTGGCTCTGGCCAGCTCTCAAGATGGCAAAGACAGCTGCCTTAGTTATAGGATCTACATTCTCATCACATGGACCAGGAGAATGTCTCCAGTCCTAGGTTTTATCAGAGAAGCAAGGGATTTTCTTTCTAAGAAGCTTTCCTGGAAAACCTCCCATAAATTCTATTGGAACCAATTGGGTCCTAGGCCCATTGGTGAACTCATTCTTCTGCCCCGGGGGAAGGCCATGCATTGACTTACATACATCTGGGATCCTGGCGGCAAGGAGGACTAGGTCATTTTCCTTGGGTCACAAAAATCAAGGCCACTCCTGAGGCTGGACAAGAGGTCTACTCTGTACCAAGTACATAGTACGTGATAGATCTGGGTGCGCTTACAGAAGGTGGTGAGCACAGAGGGCAGAAAGCCCACCAGCCAACGGCCCCTACACCCATAGAGTGCACAACATCCATCACTGGATGTGGGTGGTTATCAGGCTACACACAGCCCCACAGACCTTCAAGAATCTCTGGCCCAAATGCTACATTTCACCACAATCAATGAACGTGTGAAGACCTACAGCCCAATTAAGACAGTTATGAATTTTGTTGTTTAAAATACACAATCGCCTGAAGATCTCAGATAAACCCTGATCCCCAGGGTCAGGTCTTCTAACACATGTCCAAGTGGGAAGGATTTGTAAAGCAGGTGGGTGATGGCTGGTCCTCTTGCTCCGCAATGGTGGAGCAGACAGAGCATGCATATCGTAGTTGCAAACAAAACAAAACAAAACAAAACAAAACAAAAACGTCTTAAAGGTTTGAATGGACACACACAAGTTCAGACTCCTTAGGAATTTGTTTTCTTCCATAGATGTGTTTAGATAAATATTTACAACGTGGAGAATGACTTCCTTAGGAGACAAAGGGAGAAAATAAAGCAGGTTTGTTTCTCCTGTGGTCAGATGAGAACACCAAAATCAAGCTCACCCTTCCTTCTGGCTTAGTGTGGGTTGCATGCAAGGTCAGCGTGCGGCACAAGGCATACTGGGGCCGAGCTGTGTGCATCAGAGCTTGGAAGCCACAGTCTGTATCAAGCGTCTGAATGTTTGCTCAGACTATTCCATTCTCTGAAAGAAATCCCTTAACTTATGACTGCCCAGCATGCCTTCCATCAGCATGTTCCTACAGGCATGGCTTGGGCATCACAGCCTTCAGGCTGACTTCCTGGAGGCCCAGGGCATTTCTCAGGCTCCTGCTGCTTGTCCCTCCATCACAGCACATCCCAGGGGCCTGGGGCCTCTTTAGAGAGCCCTTCCCCTTCTGGAGGCTGAGCTGCCCTATCTGCTGAATTAGCAGCCCTCAGCACGACTTCACTTAGTCAGTGCTTGAAGTGTTTGACCTTAGAATTTTAGAGATAAATTGATTTTGGTGATTACACTAAATGTTAAAACCTGAGGATTTTTGGCTGCATATTTGAGACCTGGCCCCTCATCATTGATAACTGCATTTTCTGAAGTGCTTGCAATTTTTTACAAAAATATTTGAGGGTGGGGGAAGGGAGAGAAAGCACAAGCAAGGGGAGAGCCAGAGGGAGAAGCAGACTCCCCACTGAGCAGGGACCCTGAGATCATGACCTGAGCTGAAGGCAGATGCTTCACCAATTGAGCCCTCCAGTTGCCCCACACTTGAAATTTCTCAAGGAATGCATGATTCACATGCATCTGAACTGTAACTAGTGGCTAAGAGGCCAGTCTGCTTTGGCCCAGCTCCCGGCTCCACCTCTTCTTGGGTGTATGACCTCGAGCGATTTAGCTTCTGACGTGGCCTCCTCATCTAATGGAGTTGCTGTGATGATTTCATGGAATGAATATAGAGCATATGAAATGATGCTACGCACAATAAGTGCTCAGCAAACATGAGCTTACAATTCCACTTTTGGGTACAATCATGGATCCACACAGTGCTCAGTGTCATGACTTTGGGTGATGCCCATTATGTGGTCCCTTGTGCTGTGAGGCATTCACATCTGCAGGCTGTGTCATGTCCAGATCTTGGCCATTTGGCACTTTCCTCTGGGTGTGTACCTGCTAGGTCGTAGCTCAGATTTGTTCATCCATTTATGTATTCGTTCATGGCAAGGCTACCTATCAAAGGGGTCAAACTTTTCTGTCTTAGTGGGTAAACCCTCCCCACTCCTCTGCTCTCGCTGAAACACGGAGAGCTGCTTGTCACTAGTGCTCCTCTAGCTCCCAGCAGAACTGAACTGGCAGGCTCAAGAAGTCCTTGGAGAGAGTGGGGCAAAGGTGTGGAGGCCTGCCAGCAGAATGGGATGCACGTCAGCTTGTTCCATCCATACAACACCCCTCTGAATGAGGCACCACTCCTATCCCCACTCCACCAATAAGGAAACAGGTAGCGAGATTCAAGTCCAACAGGGAGGGAAGAGGAATCAAACTCTTACAGTGGGCTGGCTCCCAGGTCATACAAACATCATCTCATCCAGTCCTCAAAGAACTCATGGTCCAGTTCCAGATACAGGCAAGAAGGACCTCATGTAAGAGTGAAAGTCTGTCATACAAGGGTGCAATGGGGGAAAAGAGGTGGGGTTGGCTCACTCACAGCTCCCGCAGCAAGGGGCCATCAGTGGGGGCAGGGACAATGGGGTTCCACACTGAGGGTTGGGGGTGTCTCCCAGGGGAGCAGGCTGTGGACGGCACCATGGTCCCTGGGCTTGCAGGTGTGGATGGCCTGGCACTGCACAAGGAGTGCCCGAAGGAGGCTGGGGGTGGACACACATGACATGGGAGGGTGTTGTGTAGGACAGGGCTGGAAGGATGGCCTGGATGTGGATGCGCCAGGTACCATCCTGAGGGCTTCAGGTTTCATCTGCTAGGAAATGGTAGCACAGCGGGAATATTTAGGGCGGAGACAGGCACCACCTGCTGTGTGTCTTGTTAAGAAGCTCCTGACAGTGCCAAGGAGGAAGGGTTGTGGGTGTGGAGCGTGGGTAAGCATGGGGAGAGGAGAGGGTGCTGCAGTCATCCGAATGAGACATGGTCCTGAGGGTAGGATTTAGGGCAGGGGCAGTGGGCGATGGCTGCTTTCTTTGAAGAAAACTGGAAAGTGACCACAACCATTAATTATGAAACTTCATGTTCATCAGTGAATTAATCATGTGCTTTTTCAGCAGAATTATGCACAAGGCGGGCAAGACATTCAGATGCAGCTTTCGTTTCTTCTCCGTTATTTGAAGTGTAGTTGTCTCACGGCAGGAGATTCATTTCAGGTGTACAGCGTGGTAATTTGACATTTTTTATACCTTACGAAGCGGTCAGCATGATCAATCTAGCTACCATCTGTCCCCAGACAAAATTGTCACATTATTATTAACTCTATCCCCTCTGCTATGTGTTGCCGCTCTAGGTCTTATTTTATAACTAGAAGTGTGTACCTTTAAATCCCCTGGCCCTGAATCATCCATCCCTCCAGCTGCCTCTCCTCGGCCAACACCAGATGTTCTCTAACTGCAAGACTGTTTTGTTTGTTCATTTGTTTTGGTTTTTAGATTTCACATCTAAGTAAAACCATATTATATTGGTCTTTCTCTGACTTATTGCATTTTGCATAGTACCCTCTAGGTCTATCATGTGGCATATAGCAAGATCTCAATTTTTTTTATGGTTTGAGCAGCTTTCCGTGGTGTGATACCACATCTCCTTTATCCCTCCATCTATCGATGGATGCTTAAGGTTACTTCTGTATATTGGCTATTATAGATAATGCTGCCATAAACATAGGGATGCATGTATCCTTTCAAAATGGTATTTTAATTTTCTCCCAATAAATACCTAGACGTGGAATTGCTAGACCATATGGTAGTTCTAATTTTAACTTTTTAAGGAACCTCCATCTGTTTTCCAGAGTGGCTACCCCAGTTTGCATTCCCACCAACAGTGCATGAGGGTTCCCTTTTCTCCACATCCTCATCAACACTTGCTATTTCTTGACTTTTTGGTAATAGCCATTCTGACAGGTGAGGTGGTAGCTCACTATGGTTTTGATTTGCATTTCCCTGGTGAGTCATGATGTGCACTTTCTCCATGTGTCTGTTGGCCATCTGGATGTCTTCTTTGGAGAAGGGTCTATTTAGGTCTTCTGCCTATTTTTAATTAGATTATTTTGTTTGCTATTGAGTTATGTGATTTATGTATTTTCGCTATTAATCTATTTTTTAAAGATTTAATTTATTTATTCATGAGAGACACAGAAAGTAAGGCAGACACACCGGCAGAGGGAGAAGCAGGCCTGATGTGGGACTCCATCCCAGGACCTGAGCTGAAGGCAGATGCTGAACCAGAGACACCCAGGCGTCCCAGCTATGAACCTCTTAATGATTATTTCCAGTATCTTCTCCTTTTTGTTTGGTCGATGATTTCCTTTGCCATGCAAAAATTTTTAGTTTGATGAGGCCCCATTTGTTTTTGTTTTTCATGGGTTTTTTCTTTCTTTTTCTTTTTCTTTTTTTCTTTCTTTTCTTTTTCTTTTCTTCTTTCTTTCTTTTCTTTCTTTTCTTTCTCTTTCTTTCTTCTTCTTTCTTTCTTTCTTTCTTTCTTTCTTTCTTTCTTTCTTTCTTTCTTCTTCTTTCTTTCTTCTCTTCTTTCTTTCTTTCTTTCTTTCTTTCTTTCTTTCTTTCTTTCTTTCTTTCTTTCTTTCTTCTTTCTTTCTTTCTTTTTTGTGCTGTTTGGGCATTGGGTTTAATGTCAGGTAGTTGAGTAAGGCTCCTAAAACTAACTCGTCAGGTTGGATCCTGATTCTGTCTTATGAGATGCTGACAGATGTCAGTTATATGTCATCTACAAGTTTGATAACTTCTTCTAGATAAATAATTTAAAAAAACAGTAAGAACTAGGTCATTTGTGCATAAAAATCTTTTTTTTTAAGGGAGATTTTTATTTATTTGACAGAGAGAGCGTATAAGCAGAGGGAGCAGCAGACAGAGAAGAAGACTCCCCACTGAGCATGGAGGCCAATGTGGGACTTGATTCGAGGACCCTGAAATCATGACCTGAGCTGAAGGCAGACGCTCAACCGAGCCACCCAAGTGCTCCTGAAAATCATCTTCTAATTTCACAAACTCCTCTCTCCATTGGCATGCCTTGGAAAATGGACCTGGAATCAACCTATTTTAGATTCTAACCCTTCCTAGGAGGCAGCCCCCTTGAGAGTTTCTGACGGCGAGAGCATGCCGTGGGATCCCGAGGCGTCCTCAGTGTCCCTTCCTGTAGCCCTGTGTATGAGTCAGGCTGTGCGCACGGCTCTTCTGCTCCAGGATCGCTCCAGTGATGCTCTGGGTGATAACGAAGAGCACATCTGGTTATTTTCAGGGTCCTGATGCACGTGCTATCTGGACCTGCAGTCCTAGCCTTGGACTAAACCACTGAGTGCCACCTCGTTGGCAGCTCACCACATTGAATTTTAAACACTTCTGGGCCATGCTTAATTGAAGGTCATTTTGTCTTACGAATGATTCAAAAGTAAAATGGTAACAAGGAATTCCTTTTATCTTATAAAATAATACCTCTGTTTTTCTCTTAATTCGTCTTTCTGACAGGGTTCTCGGCAAGGGCTCAGAAGGGTAGATGGGAAGTGGTTGTTCCTCTTACACAACCTCCAGGTCCTATTTGCTGCTCCCAACTTGAAAGTATATCATGGTCATCCTCATAACCTCAGTGCAGCTCTTCCTGCCCATAGGCCATGTCCCTGTGCTTCAGTAAAACCACCTTTTTGTACTGAAGTTGTCTGAAGAATTCTTTCTTGGCTGTCAGCTCTGAACCCTAACAACATCTCTTCTTTGTCTATGCTCCCCATCCACCTTTCTGAAATACGTATCCCCATCCAACTTCAAGAAGTAGTTCCTGCTTTACCCTGGAGGCCTCAGCCCTGGCCAGTCCCCTTGGGTCTTCTGAAAGCCTGTAGAACTCACCATCCACTTTCTTGCTGGGCATATCCTGCACACTGTGTTGGGCAGGCATATCTGTACTCTGTGATCTAGTTTTCCACTCCAGTGGAATCCTTTTCATGGCAAGAGCCTATTTTCTGTAACCCCGAGCAAAGCTTTGACAACACTCGGTTCTCAGTAAATGTTTGAGGATAGCACTAATCCTGCTTTCCTCTAGTGTATTTTCAAACAGAGAGGGAACTTTAGAATAACACATCTTTGACCTGTCTGTAATTTAGGAATTAAAAGACCATATAAAATTAAAACCCAAAGCATGCCATAGAGGAGCTCTAGAGTCCTCAATCTAGAGACGAAAAGATTCACTTCCACACCCAAGCAGAAGCCTTGCCCTGCCTTCTGATTACATCTCTAATGCCTTTAAGTGATTCTGGAAGGTCTTGAACAAAATAATCCATTACAAACTTAATTAACTTGCATTATCTCCAAAATGTGTTAGGAACTATGAGGGATAGAAGGCATTCATCCATTTACTCACTGATTTACTCCAGCAAAATTAATATTACTTTCAGGTATCATGTTAAGTGCCAGGGTTGCAGAGATGAAAGCTGCATGCTCTGTTTTAAGGAGCGCAGGCTCTGCAGCCATGTGAGCATCCATGTCATGTGTGCTTGGCAGAGCTACCAACAGACAGGACACAGGACACAGGGACAGGACAGTCAAGGCAGAACCATACAGATGAAAAAAAAAAAAAAGAACCATACAGATGGAAACGTCAGAAAGTGGAGGAAATGTTGTTAGAAGGGCAAATAAGGGGATCCCTGGGTGGCGCAGCGGTTTGGCGCCTGCCTTTGGCCCAGGGCGCAATCCTGGAGACCCGGGATCGAATCCCACGTCGGGCTCCCGGTGCATGGAGCCTGCTTCTCCCTCTGCCTGTGTCTCTGCCTCTCTCTCTCTCTCTCTGTGTGACTATCATAAATAAATAAAAATTAAAAAAAAGAAGGGCAAATAAGAGGACAAAGAACATTCTCATCAGAATCCTGTCGATAAAAGTTGACCTTGGCCTTTCAAGCCCCTGCGGATTAATGCTGCACTTAGAAGTGCTCAAAATCAAACTGGGGATCTGGAAGAGTCGGTCAAGTACTGAGAGCCTGAAGGTCTCCTCTCAAAGTCTTCTTTCATTCAAGGGGGTGGGTTGGGGGCAGAAGTTTCGTGGGTGCTTCATGTCCACTAGCGAGCCAGCAGAGGCCAGGCAGAGGTCTGGCCCAGCACATGGCCTTTCAGGGCTATTAGCGTCTTGGTGACGTTGAAGCTGATTCACTTCTGAACCATCAGTTCTGTGTGTGAACCAGGGGGCTGTTGTTGAGGGTGGGCAGAAGCAGAGTACGAGAGGCTGATCACACAGGGAAGATGGGTTCTACCTGTGTCTTGGGGAATTCTTGGTCTCCTGACATTTAGGATTTGGGTAAGTTTTCCACAAGCCACCAAATAAGGAGATCATTCCAAATCCCCTCCACTGGAAAAAAAAAAAAAAAAGGAAATTGGAATTCTTGAGGTGCATATTACCTCTTGGCCCCCTGTGGCTATGACATTGGGCTTCCTGTGCATGGGTTTGTGGAAGTACTACTCTAGCATCTGGCATTTTCCTGGCTTTGTTCTTCGTCACGTTGAACCAAAGTATAGATTTCAAGCCTGTCCTCAATTTTCTATTTTTTAAGAGACTCACTTCCCAAGGGCTTTATGTGAAGTAGATCATGCCTTAAACTTTGGCACATTTGCCAGAGGGATGCCACACAGTCCGTGCTGGAGATGGGGTTGGAATCTCCTTTCTTAAAAGTTTTTATTGATTTATTAGAGAGAGACAGATAGATGAGAGCACAAGTAAGCAGAGGGAGCCCAGTGTGGGACTCAATCCCAGGACCCTGAGATCATGACCTGAGCCGAAAGCAGATGCTTCACTGAGCCTCCATGAGCCGTGGAATCTCCTTTTTAATCCCAGTTCTGCCCGAAGTATCTGGGAAGGAGGCCTTGGTGGGCAGTGAGGCAGAGCAGGAGGTGGGGGTGCTGGCAGGTGGTAGGAGGGGGGGCCAGG
Source organism: Canis lupus dingo (assembly GCF_003254725.2). NCBI lineage: Eukaryota > Metazoa > Chordata > Mammalia > Carnivora > Canidae > Canis > Canis lupus. Next base: position 28,333,669 of record NC_064247.1, on the reverse strand, counting down.
CCGGGAGAGGCACCCCTTGACATGGAGTTGACCTGCCTGTTGGGGGTCTAGTGTGGAAGGTCTCACAGGGTGCCCAGAGCCTGGTGGTGCCTGGTATGAGATGGGTGTGTGTGTGAAGATGTGGGCACACGCCTCCCTGTGTGTCCATGAGGCTTGCTTCCAAAAGGCTCCATGCAGACTTGGCCACTTGGGAGGCTGGCCAGGCCTCAGGGACCCAGATTTCTATGGGGTGGAGCTGGAGGGACCAGGGTTCCCATAACATGAGGTGACCTAGGGAGGGGCAAGGGTGCCTCTCCAGCAAACCGTGCTTCCTGGGGCCTGCGGGACTGGCTGGGACCAGGGCCTAGCAGGCTGGTCCTCTGGACACACTGCAAGGGCAGCAGGGAGGACTGGGAGTGTGTCCAGACTGGAGAGAGGGCACTCCTGGCATGCATGAGAATATTCTGGGTCCTGATTGGGGCGTGGATGTCCTAGGTGCATACTGTTCAAATGCAAAATCTCTGTGTTAAACTGTATGCAGTTATTCTTTAAAACAAACCTGACTCCACATTAAAAAAAAAAATGGCAGAGGAAAGGGTTTATGTGTTGGCACAAAACCAAGTGTAAATTGAACATTAGGTGTCCTTGTTCCTAAAATGCCATCAGCCACTTCATTGCTGGGGATGCTCATCTACTGATTCAAAGGATAAAGTTCCTGCTCAGACTGTTCTTCACACAAGTTTTACATCCTTGTCTCCTCTGATTCTGGAATCCCTATTCTTTCTCTCATGCAAATACAATATCTTTTTGCCCAGGGTTTTCTCTGCTTCAGCAGGGGCTGCTCTGCTCCATGCCCATCTGTGCTCTGTCAAACCGTGCTTGGAGATATGGCCTCCTCAGAGACTCCTCCCTCCAATGATTGATGGATGCCCAGGTGCAGATCCCACAGCTCCCCGCTCCTCCTGGTGGGAGGACACCACCTGGGCTTCCAGTTCCCCAGCAGGTTCAAGCTCTGCTTCGTAACAAGTAGTTGATGGTTTCCTTCTCTTCCTCTCACCTCCCAAATAAGCCCCTTGTTCTCAACTGTTTCAGTGTCTGCTTCTGGGAAAAATTCCAAATGTAATAGAGTTACTTCCTTCTAGGAAAAAAAAAATTTTCTTACTCTGTATGGGTACTTGTCTGAGAGATTTCCTCCCTCTACAGGTGTACTTGTCAGAGAAGTTTTCTAAGAGAAATGGCTTATTTGGGTGGAGGGTGTTCAAATAGCAGTGACTCTGAAGGTGTCAAGTAACCAAGGCATGCTGATTTATACTGATCTTCCCACAAAGATGACATTTTGTTTAAAAGATCACTCACTACTTTTATGCTGGGAATAACGCGTCTGGCATGAGATAAAGGCTTACGTTGACAATGCTACCATGAATGTAATACCTCAAACTGTGCTTTTCAGTAAAGTCCATTTTAATTCCAAGGTAAAGTTTCTCTCCTCAGGTTTATGATTGTTTAGGAAACGGTAACTCAGCATCTATTGAGCACCAGGGAATGTAGAGATGGAAGAAACACATAGGTGCTCACATTCTAATTGAACAGATGGATTTTATTTTTTGAAGATTTTATTTATTTATAAGAGACACAGAGAGGCAGAGACACAGACAGAGGGAGAAGCAGGCTCCCTGTGGGGAGCCTGATGCGGGACTCGATCCCGGGACCCTGGGATCATGCCCTGAGCCGAAGGAAGGCACTCAGCTTCTGGGCCACCCAGGTGTCCCAAACAGACAGGCTTTAATTGGGCATTTTGATTCAGTGTTGTGAGGGCTCTATGGACTGAAGCAGTGTGGAAGCAGGGGGTCTGGTTTTACCAATGGCTTGTTGGATGAACGGAGCAACAAAAGGAGGGCCTTCTTGGGGAAAAGGTGGCATTTCTGGACCCTCCTACACATTTCTGAAACTGTCCTAGAAAACTTAGGTCAGTATTCTTTGTGGCACAGAAGTAAAAATTCACGTCTGGACTTCTTAATCAGGGATATTTTATAATGTTAGAACCAGGAAGGATGTAGAAATCATTTAATTCACTTTGCAAGAAATAAAAAGGTTAATGGGATGTCCTAAAGTTATAGTGTGAAACCGTCCAGATCCATGATCCATATCCTACTGCATTTCCTATAAAAGGACCTTCCCTGGACACACACATATATCACTGCCACAGATGTACCTGGTCGTCATCCTATGTTCAGTGACTATGTGGAAAACTCAGATCAGAAAAAATAAAGCACCACATAGAACTAAATTTTCCTTCAATTTCTTTAGGGAAAAGGGAGGCTAGCATAAACAAACCATTTAAAATATTATGAGACCAGCGTATGACACAATGGAATTGAATTTATGAAAGTCCACAGATTACTCTTCAAGGGGGACAACTGCAAAATTGCCTTTATGTTGAGTGAGACACTGATTTATACCTTCCATTTCCTAGGGACCTCACCATTTCTCCATCTTTCAGGGAATTTCCCTAAAGAGTCTGTAAGAGGAAATCAACTATTCTAGAGTTCTCCTTTGCAGTTAACTCAAAGGAGAATGTAGTAATACTTTTAATCAAAACGGTAGCATTTAGAAGTATTAAGGGTAAGACTGTGCTACACTAGGGGAGAAGCTATTTTCCCACTTTGGGAAAGGAGAACTGATTTACTCCCAGACTCTTGAAAAAAGTGTATGGACAGTACTCAAAGTGCTTTTAATAATGATTCTCACCTACTTGAGCAACTGGCGGTTTAAGAAATGTGATAGAAACTCTTATCAGATGAGCAAAGGTGGAATCCTGAGGTAGGAAGATGCTCAACACAGATTTCAAAATGGGAGTGTGAGACGAGCAGAATGAACTTTTTCTTCACTTATGAAGAGTTAGAACTTTTTCAGATGGCCAGAGACTTTTTCTAATAATTAACTTAATCTAAGTCTAGAAAGAGTGCTCTTTCCAAAGGGTTTGCCTTATGAAATCCAAGCAGAATACAAGTGTCCAACCTGATGAGCACTAAGTGGAAGGTGAATGTCTAGGAGTAGAGAAGTGAGGGCTTTCTTACACCACTAATAAGTGGCAAGAGGAGCAAGCATTTGCTTGTCTAGAAGTAATTGCAGATGATGGCTTAAAAGGTTTTACTTGCAAGTTTGAAGTGATAGCAGTTTAATAAATCACATCTTCAAAAATCAGAATGATTTTAAGCAAGCAAGTGGCAAATCTTGAATCTGAAAGTTGATGCTACCAGATGGAGGTCATAAATAGAGATAAATCACAAACAGCCACAAAGTCAGAATCAGTCCTTATTCATCCTTTTATTCCCACTCAACTGTGCTCAGAATGAGAGTAGAAAATAAGAACCTCACTGAAGCCATTTGATGGTTACTGAGTGCTGACCATGAGCCAGCCTCTGTGCTGAGCTGAGGGTAAAACAGTGTTTACATTCTGGTAGAGAGAGATTTAAGGTAAATACAGTACATTGAATACAATGAGAACATGCCATAACAGTTCTGTGGCTGATACGCTGGGAAGGATAGAAGCAGGTGGATCAGAGAAGCCATTGTGGAGGAGATAATTATTGTTCCGCCTCCCAAAGGACTGGTAGGAGATCACCAGGTGAGTAAGAGAGATCAGGTCAGGCCAGACAAAAGCACAACAAAAAAAGAACACCAGGAAGTCTGTGCACAGGCATGGTGGTGTTACATAATAATTCACATTTGGAGAACAGCCAGGAATTCTCTGTTGCCACAGAAAAGAATGGGGGGCAGGAGAGGGCTTGGGGAAGTCATTCTGGCAAAACATATGGCCAGAACAGCAGGCTTGAGCCAAATCAAGGAATTTTCTCCTGATGAAAGGAGAAAATCATCTGCATTTCTAGCAGATGAGGTTTGTTGCTAGAGTCTTTCATTAACGAGCTTGCCTTGCTGCACATTGAGAATCTCAGGACAATCTTGGTGGCTTGTCGTGTTCTGATGGGGCCTTTTGAGAATGTGGATGGGTCAAGTTGCCTAGAAAAATGAATTCAGAGTCTTCTCTCTCTTCTTTTTAATAAGGCTGGCTAATGGTTTATCTATCTTATTAATTCTTTCAAAGAACCAACTCCTGGTTCTGTTGATCTGTTCCACAGTTCTTCTGGTCTCGATTTCGTTGAGTTCTGCTCGAATCTTTATTAACTCCCTTCTTCTCTTGGGTGTAGGATCTATTTGCTGTTTTTTCTCTAGCTCCTTTATGTGTAAGGTTAGCTTTTGTATTTGAGTTCTTTCCAGTTTTTGAATGGATACTTGTATTGCGATGTATTTCCCCCTTAGGACTGCTTTTGCTGCATCCCAAAGATTTTGAACGGTTGTATCTTCATTCTCATTAGTTTCCATGAATCTTTTTAATTCTTCCTTAATTTCCTGGTTGACCCTTTCATCTTTTAGCAGGATGGTCCTTAATCTCCACGTGTTTGAGGTCCTTCCAAACTTCTTGTTGTGATTTAGTTCAAAAAGGAGAATTACAGACCAATATCCCTGATGAACATGGATGCAAAAATTCTCAATAAGATACTGGCCAATAGGATCCAACAGTACATTAAGAAAATTATTCACCATGACCAAGTAGGATTTATCCCTGGGACACAAGGCTGGTTCAACACCCGTAAAACAATCAATGTGATTCATCATATCAGCAAGAGAAAAACCAAGAACCATATGATCCTCTCATTGGATGCAGAGAAAGCATTTGACAAAATACAGCATCCATTCCTGATCAAAACTCTTCAGAGTGTAGGGATAGAGGGAACATTCCTCGACATCTTAAAAGCCATCTATGAAAAGCCCACAGCAAATATCATTCTCAATGGGGAAGCACTGGGAGCCTTTCCCCTAAGATCAGGAACAAGACAGGGATGTCCACTCTCACCACTGCTGTTCAACATAGTACTGGAAGTCCTAGCCTCAGCAATCAGACAACAAAAAGACATTAAAGGCATTCAAATTGGCAAAGAAGAAGTCAAACTCTCCCTCTTCGCTGATGACATGATACTCTACATAGAAAACCCAAAAGTCTCCACCCCAAGATTGCTAGAACTCATACAGCAATTCGGTAGTGTGGCAGGATACAAAATCAATGCCCAGAAGTCAGTGGCATTTTTATACACTAACAATGAGACTGAAGAAAGAGAAATTAAGGAGTCAATCCCATTTACAATTGCACCCAAAAGCATAAGATACCTAGGAATAAACCTAACCAAAGATGTAAAGGATCTATACCCTCAAAACTATAGAACACTTCTGAAAGAAATTGAGGAAGACACAAAGAGATGGAAAAATATTCCATGCTCATGGATTGGCAGAATTAATATTGTGAAAATGTCAATGTTACCCAGGGCAATATACACGTTTAATGCAATCCCTATCAAAATACCATGGACTTTCTTCAGAGAGTTAGAACAAATTATTTTAAGATTTCTGTGGAATCAGAAAAGACCCCGAATAGCCAGGGGAATTTTAAAAAAGAAAACCATATCTGGGGGCATCACAATGCCAGATTTCAGGTTGTACTACAAAGCTGTGGTCATCAAGACAGTGTGGTACTGGCACACATGGATCAATGGAAGAGAATAGAGAACCCAGAAGTGGACCCTGAACTTTATGGGCAACTAATATTCGATAAAGGAGGAAAGACTATCCATTGGAAGAAAGACAGTCTCTTCAATAAATGGTGCTGGGAAAATTGGACATCCACATGCAGAAGAATGAAACTAGACCACTCTCTTTCACCATACACAAAGATAAACTCAAAATGGATGAAAGATCTAAATGTGAGACAAGATTCCATCAAAATCCTAGAGAAGAACACAGGGAACACCCTTTTTGAACTCGGCCATAGTAACTTCTTGCAAGATACATCCACGAAGGCAAAAGAAACAAAAGGAAAAATGAACTATTGGGACTTCATCAAGATAAGAAGCTTTTGCACAGCAAAGGATACAGTCAACAAAACTAAAAGACAACCTACAGAATGGGAGAAGATATTTGCAAATGACATATCAGATAAAGGGCTAGTTTCCAAGATCTATAAAGAACTTATTAAACTCAACACCAAAGAAACAAACAATCCAATCATGAAATGGGCAAAAGACATGAAGAGAAATCTCACAGAGGAAGACATAGACATGGCCAACATGCATATGAGAAAATGCTCTGCATCACTTGCCATCAGGGAAATACAAATCAAAACCACAATGAGATACCACCTCACACCGGTGAGAATGGGGCAAATTAACAAGGCAGGAAACAACAAATGTTGGAGGGGATGCGGAGAAAAGGGAACCCTCTTACACTGTTGGTGGGAATGTGAACTGGTGCAGCCACTCTGGAAAACTGTGTGGAGGTTCCTCAAACAGTTAAAAATATACCTGCCCTACGACCCAGCAATTGCACTGTTGGGGATTTACCCCAAAGATACAAATGCAATGAAACACCGGGACACCTGCACCCCGATGTTTATAGCAGCAATGGCCACGATAGCCAAACTGTGGAAGGAGCCTCGGTGTCCAACGAAAGATGAATGAATAAAGAAGATGTGGTTTATGTATACAATGGAATATTGTTCAGCTATTAGAAATGACAAATACCCACCATTTGCTTCGACGTGGATGGAACTGGAGGGTATTATGCTGAGTGAAGTAAGTCAGTCGGAGAAGGACAAACATTATATGTTCTCATTCATTTGGGGAATATAAATAATAGTGAAAGGGAATATAAGGGAAGGGAGAAGAAATGTGTGGGAAATATCAGAAAGGGAGACAGAACATAAAGACTCCTAACTCTGGGAAACGAACTAGGGGTGGTAGAAGGGGAGGAGGGCGGGGGGTGGGAGTGAATGGGTGACGGGCACTGGGGGTTATTCTGTATGTTAGTAAATTGAACACCAATAAAAAATAAATTAAAAAAATAAAAAGAAAAAAGAAAAAAAAATGAATTCAGATGGTGAGACAAAAGGAATGCAGGACTGTAAACTACAGAACCCTGGATCCTAGCAAGACATAATGAACTCCTCCCCCAGTAGAAAGAGGATCATGAACCACGCCTGAGATGCAAGAAGGAGAGAAGTCCCGGTAGGCTAGTGAGTATGTTCTGATGAGATTGCAGTACCAGTTTATTTCCCCAAGTTACATGAGAACTTTAGGAGAAAGCTCAGGTGATTTTAGAGGATTAGAGAGTATGCTCCCCAAATTCATGGCCATCAGACCTCAGAATGTGACCTTATTTGGAAGTAGAGTCTCTGCAGATGTGTTAAATTTAAATGAGGTCATATGGACTAGGATGTGTCCTAAATCCTGTAAATCATGTCCTTACCTGAAGGGTACAGAACACAGAGACAGGAGAAGCCACAGAGGACAGAGGCAGAGACTGACGTAGCTACATGCCCAAGGATGGCCAGGATTGCCAAGAACCACCAGTCACTAGGAGAGAGTCTTGGGACCATGTCCCCATTCAGTGCTTCCAGAAGGAACCAACCACACCAATGGATTGATTTTGGACATCTAAGCCTCATTCACTATGAGCAAATAATACATTCCTATCATTGTAAGCCACCCAGTCTGTGGTACCTTTATGGAAGTCCTAAGAAACTAGTATCGTGATGCATCTTAATAAGTTGAGAAGCTTCATAATTAGCATTGGTTAATCTCGTGGGTGTGGCCTTTCGTCGGTTATGTGTGGGATTTTATCAGGAACTATAATTCAATTTCCTGGCACTGATTCTGGGATTTAAGAAAGCTCAGAAAAAATTTTCCAGCAGGAGTTTGTACCATTTAGGTTTTCTTGAGGTGTTTTCAGCTTATACCAAACGATTGTCTCTCATTTTTTTTAGTTGCTGTTGGTGGAACCAAGTCTTTAAAACACACACTGATGAGCCAGCAAGATGCTGATGAATTCTTAGAGTTCAGCAAAGTGAACCTGGAACTCCAGAAGGTTAAGCTAATTCTGACATGAGCTTTTGTCCTCTTAACATCTGACAGACTTGGTGACTTGACTTCCTGGCATGATAGCCAAGAGGGGCACAGGGGCAGGAGACAGAATTTAGAGCCCACCTGAGGTGAGGAGTCTAAAATGAGACCGGCCCCCTAACCCCTAGAATGCTGAGCTACGAGAGCAGTGTCAATATGAAAAGTTAATCCCAGAAGAAAACATCAAGAAAACTTACCTGTCACCATCTTGGTTTTTGAGGAGAAGGAAAAATCTTCCCTGAAATTTCTCAGCTCTGGGACTGTTCTGTCTTGGTGAGTTCATAGTCTAAATTCACATGATTGGAGGCTGTTCAAAAATGTCAGGCCAAGTTTTAATTTTAAGGTGACTCCAGGTTGAAGCAACGGCAAGCTGTCTTTGGATGAATGCACCTTCAAACCAGTTGTGAACTGAACATGCTAATGTGTAGGAATATCAGTGAATAGGTGTGCACACAAGTCAGTAGGAGATCTGCAAATACTTCAGATACTGGAATTACCAACTGGGGAACATAATATTTGAGTGTTAAGGTGTTTTGACAAATAGAAGATAAAATTAACCTAAGTTTAGGAGGCCATAAAATATAATAAAAATGCTGTGATTAAAAAATCATAGGACTTTATATATAAAAACGTAAAAGAAACTAGGGGTGGTGGAAGGGGAGGCGGGCAGGAGGTGGGGGTGACTGGGTGACGGGCACTGAGGGGGGCACTTGATGGGATGAGCACTGGGTGTTATTCTATATGTTGGCAAATTGAACACCAATAAAAAATAAATTTATAAAAAAAGGTAACAAATTTAAAACTTCAATAAAGATCAAATGATATACACATGAAATTAATCCTGGAAAACAAATACAGAAGAGTTACCCCCAAAGGTGCACCAAGCTACAAGTGGGAGAAGTGTCAGAGAAGACAGGTGTAGAGGGTGGAGTGGGAAGTCCAGCATATATGTTTGGATTCCAAAGTTAACAGAATGCATGAGAGGTGAAATTAGAAGCATTAATGCCCGCGAATTTGAAAGATTTAAAATAACTTTAATGTGAAGAATTTTAAAATAAAGAAATTTTACGAAGATTTATTGGATCTTTCAATTCAGGAAGCCTAACACATTCCAAATGGGTTAAATCAAAAGAAATATAACTGTAAACATTTGGTAGTGCTCCTGCGGACCCCCAAGAGAAAGAGATGGCCATAAACAGGGTCAGAGATCAGGCTACGTGCCCCAAACAGCAAGCAGTCTGGCAGGACCCTGAATAGGAAGGGAGAAGCCTGGGAAATATTTTCTTAAAAGAACAGAGAAAATGACTGCAAATATAAAATTTTATGCCCGGTAAACCCCTACTTCCCAGACAAGTGTATAATTCAGCCACTTCTAAGAAAAACAGAGGAATTTTTACTTCTTCTTTTTTTTTTTTTTTTCTTAAGGCCTCTAAAAACAACATTTATTGTCTTATTAGGGACTAAATGAAGAGACAAGTTCCCAGGCTGATCCTTCAGCTTTCCTAAGGCCATATGGTCCTAAGGCCTCATGGTTCAAAAGTAGCATGTATCCAGGGTGGGGTAGGGGAGGACAGCATCATTCTGGAGGTCTCCACCACCACAGATCTCCATCTCTGGGGTGTGTGTCCAGAGCTGGATGGATGTGGCTAAGAGCCAGCTATGGCAGGTAGCTGTCCAGTGTTCTGTAGTACCATGTTCTCTGGGGGCTGTCTGACTCCTTTTGGCTCGTGGATGATGGCTCCTATGCAGACAGGTCCAAGTCTGGCTCCAAAGTGTTCTGGGTTCCAGATGAGTGGCTGTGTTGAGGGCAGGTGTGGCTCAGTAGCCCACACAGACTAGAAAGTAGTTCCCAGTTGAAATATATACTGTCCCACCAGGGCTCCCCCAGCTTAGGGTAGAAAGGGAGAGGCCATGGCCCCAAATCTTTTGAGCTCAGAGGCAAAGGCAGTGGGGGTTCTAGCATCACCTCTGCAGATTCCCAAGCCTTCTTCACACAGTGGCAAAAAGGCTGGTCCATGACTTCCACCTCTGAATCTGGAGAAATAGAGTGTCTGAAATTAGAGCACAGGCTTTGCTAGAGTGGAGGTGAAAACCTGGGTCTCCAGAGAGATTTCTGTAGGGGGACTGGTTTGGAGAGGTGGTAAGGACCAAAGTGATTCATCAATTCTCCGGTCTTGATTTGAACTCTCAACTTCCTGCTTTGGTCCTCTACTTCTGGATTCCTCCCCTGGCAAAGATCTTTCCTTCTCTTCTTTGCGCTGGCAAGTCAGTGCTGCTGCAATCGCCAATAGGTTTGATTTAGTTTGATGTTCATGGAAAGCAGAACAAAAAAAGCTCTTTCCCCCCTCCTCCTCCCACCCTTCCCTCCCCGGAATTTTTACTTCTAATTGTTCCTTACTCAAGGAATTATTTCAAGCACAAGCAAAACATCCCAGATGGAAGATCTTACATGAAAGACAGGTTGACAGAGTTTAATATGTTGTTACATGCACACAAACACCGTATGAAAACAGTGATGGTGTCTCGGGGGCTTAAAACAAGATAGAATTATAGTCCTATAAATATTAATGCATATTTTAGAAGGAAGGTAGTTGGATTAACACTGATTAACTTTTGACTTTATTAATTATGCCCTATTAAAATATCTGGGAAAACCACTAAAAGAAAATTGAAAACCACTCATAAATTCTATATTAGTTGGGTTTAAAAGGGAATGACTCAAATTTCAATTAATAAAAACTTAAGAAAAGTAGCAATAACAGTGCCAACAGTATAAGGTGGTATTTTAAGATCATTACAAGTCATGAAAAATGAGAAGCATTAAACTCTAAAAGAGAAAAATACTAATTGCAATGTGGTATGCTGAAACCGAAAAAAATACAGAACCTGGTGAAATGTGAAAATTTAGTTTATAATACTCTATTGATTTCTTAGTTTTGACCAATGTACAGTGGTCGTGTAATATGTTAACATAAAGGGAAGCTGGGTGAATGGTATATAGGAACTCTACTGTATTTGCAAATTTTCTGTAAGCCTAAAGTTTTTAAGAATCTAAAAATTAAAAATAGCCCTAATGGAATTTTACCAAAAAATCTAGCTATCGCTGTTTACAAGAGTCACAACTAAATGATTCAGGATAGCTGAAAGAGAATGAAAAATTATATGCCAGTTCCAAAAAAAAAAAATACAGTATTGCTATCGTAACGCCAGACAAAATATACTTTAAAGCAAAAAGCATTATGAGGACTAAAGAATGTTTCTCTATGTTGATAAAATAACTCTGAAGCTGTTAGACGGCTTAAAATTCTAGGGATGAAATAACAGCCCTAACGTCTATAAACCACAAACTGGCAGAAGTATAAGGAGAAAAGGACACACCTGCCAGTATACAAGAAGCTTTAACAGTTCTCAGGAATTGATCGAGCCGGGTGGATTTGGAACTAGTAGCCGCTATTTGGTCAGTTCAGTACCAACCTCGATGTGATGATGGGCTATATGCAGGATGTTTTGTGTTCAGCAGCAGAAGAATACACATGAATATTTCAGAAATTTTGAGATATTTGGGGTTGCTCTAGTTACCTGTTACTGATTTGTAATTTCATTGCTTTGTGCTTAAAAAAGTAATGAATCCTTTGAAATTCATGGATTCCTTTATGACTTAGTAGAAAGTCAGGTTTCATGACTGTCCTGTGTAAGCTTGAAAAGAATGTCTGTATAGAATATTATACCCAGCTTTGAGAGAAATGCATAGAAATATTTATATTAGAAACAAAAGATGAGTGTTAGTATGCTAACATCTATCTTAAGGAATCAGACAAAGAGTAGAATAAAAAATTTAGGCTCCCCCCCACCCCAGTCATGTCAGTGAGGAGAGAGAATCACTGATCAGTTGATTTAATAAATGCCTTAAGGGAAAAGAACCTGAAAATATGATGTGATAATATGATCCCCCTCCAGAAAATCTCCCAGTAGACGGCGACTTGGATAGCACCGTCTATGCACTCAGGAGGAGATGGGATCCACCAGGGCAGGGAAGCCGGGCCTGGAATTTGGACCTCTCTGGAGAAATAGGATTTAGCCTGAGCAATGGGGGGACAAGCAGGATTCACCCAGGCAAAGAGAAACCCTCACTTGCACAAGTCAGGAGACGTCCCCAGGCTGGGAGGTTCACTTCCCTTTCTCTGGCTTCAGGAAAGTTGGAGACACAGCTCCGAGTGAGCACCAGGCATCAGCGACCCAGGGGAGCTGGCTGGCACCCGACTCCCTTCCCCAGGAACAAGGGCCCGCTCGGCCTTTCAGTGAGGAGAATTTGTGTGTCATAAATCCCATGTTAGGAAGAAGAGGATGAAAATGAATTGATCAATCAGGACTTTGTTTCCTAGCAGCTGATTGTAATCATCAGATACACGTGCCTGATTGAAACAGCTCATAATTGAAGGCTGCGAAGCTGGAGCCTCTGGCCTTATGGAAATGTTATCAAATATTTGATACAACGGACCTTAGTTCTCATCCCTGGTGCTTCTAGAACCAGCTATGCAGCTGAAGGTGTATCTTGACATCTCTGTTCCTCAGGTTACTTATCTGAAAATGAAGGGATGGAGCTGCATTATTAGACTCCTCTGAGCTAACTAACCTCTCCATTTATCTTCAAAAAAGGGCAACAAGACCTCCATGTGCTTTGGGTATGGGTGGTTGGGCAACTGCATGGTAGCTGTGACCACAGCAATAGCACGAAACTAGCCACCACTTATGGGTTCTCCCAAGCGCCAGGCAGCAGGCTAGCACCTGACACGTCTCACCTCACTTTGCACAACCATCCCAGGATGAATACGCAGTTCTTGTCCTTCTTATACAGTGGGGACCCTGAAGCGAAAGGAAGGTAAATAACTTGCCCAAGATCCCACAGCTCATGAGGCATGGAGCCAGAGGTGACCCCACCACATGCAGAGTACTCTGCTGGGGAAGGAAGAAGGATGGGGGAGGGAGAGAGACTGCCACCGAGTGAGAAAGAAACAGAGTAAAGGGTAAGAGGGGTCTATGACAAACCTCATGGTTCAGAATCCAGGCTGTGACATGCGGTGGCCAGACAGCTACGTAGCCCACCTCCACACAGGGCACCATGGGGATGGTGCACCCTGCAGCTGCCCAACATGGCAGCCCCAGGCCCTGGCCTGGTGAGAGGCACAGCACTCATGTCACCCACCCCAGGTCCCCTTACTCTTCTTTCCTCTCATTGCTGGAAGGAAACTTAACCTAAATTTGAGGTGAAGGTAGAAGGTGGGAAGTAGAAGTCAGTTTTCATAAAGAGCAATGTTTAGTACACTTAATACACACACACTCCCAACTGTTGCAGATCTGCCAGGGAAAGAATCCCTGACCCTTCCCTTCTGTTCTGTCCACAGGATATCTGAAAGATGTGGACGCATCCTAAGCTCAGTGTAGCTTCTCCCCCTGAGCCCCTGTCAGTCTCACTTACAAGATGAACTCTTAGGAGATCCCACACCCTTTCCTCTGTCTTTAGAGAGCCTGCTATGGGCACAGATCATACAAATGCCAAATTAGCATACAAAGGCATTTGCTTTGAAGACGACCTCACTAATATCAGAATGCCTGGACTATGGACAATCCCGTACTCCTCTGGAGAGGACTCCCTGTGATTTGCTTCCACACAAAAATAAGAAGCACCTCCCACTTACAATCTTTGAGGCATCTGAGAAACCAGTGGAACCTTTGTCTAGCTATGCTGGTTGAATGGGAATTAATTTTCTTGGGGTTGTGCTGATTGTATTATCATGCGGCTACATCACAATCCTGTTCAAGGAACAGCCTTCAGCAGGTACCTTCCTAACAGGAAAAGAAATAGGATTTACCTTAGACTTTCAGAAGAATCCTGTCAATCAGAAAAAAAGAATCATTTGTGTCAGAATTCTTCCTTTGTCGATGTATTCATTTGTTCATTCACTGTTAGTTCTAGTAGAGCGTAGTGATTCCAAGCGCTAACTTTAGAATGAGAGCTGGATCCACACCCCAGCCTGCAACCTTCTCATGACCTTGAACAAGATGATCTCGAGTCCAGTCTCCTTACCTGTGAATTGGGTGAATAACCACTCACCTTAGAGAGTAATTATGAGAATCGGTGGGATTAGATAGTGAAAGTGCAGTAGGTGTAAGTTATTAATAATACCACCTCTCTAGGTCCCAGAAACACAAGCTCAGTGAAACAGAAGTTCAAAAATAAAATGAATGTATTTCATTTCTGTGAAGGCTGATTTCTTGCTGGCTTGGGATTCTGGCAAGTTTAGACTTCAACGTTTAAAAATAAAAATACATGAATGAATATACACATAATTTTTCATCATTCATGCGTGTTTTCACCATTCATGAGTATTACTTGTGCAGAGCACAGAGCAATCTGCTTTCTTCCTCAGGAGAGAGAAGTCCCCGCCCCCACTACCTGGCCCTGGGCCCTCACTACTGAGGAGTCTCATGAAGCTACAACTTCTCTTTGGCCCACCTGGGCTTGGCACGCCCCAACATCAGGACAGCTTGGGTCAGGCCTCTTGATTTTCTATCCACACTGGAAAGATGTGCCAAAGGAGGTAGCACATCTCCCAGGGCCACAAAGATGGGCAGGACTAGGGCACGGCCATCGTGCTGCACAGGGAGGTTTCCGTCTTGAGTGGTGGCTTTATCAGTTCCCGTGGAACCCGGCCTCGAGCTTCAACTCTGGTACTTGGACCCATGAAAACACTAAGCAAGTTACTGAGCGAGGATTTCCTGGGCTTTGACAGTGTCGCCTGCACGTCCCAGCACCTGTACAGGAACTTCCTTACTTTCGCAGCGCGCGAGGAGCCAGGTGGTACCACCATCGCCCTTACATAATGGGGGGGATCCAGGCTTATGAAGCCATCGGCCGGCTGAAGTCACACCGTGCATTTCCCTGTCTGGTGCAGCACTGGGTGTCCGAATCCGTGACGTGCTCTGTGCGAGACTCGGGATGGTGAAGGAGGCCGGGGACACACGCCCCGGGAGCTGCAGTCTGAGGAGGACGCACAAGAGGCCAGTACAAGCCCTGTGGGACAGACGGAGCAGCACCAGGCTTCAGTCTTCTGGTGGTAGTTTTTTGTATTTTTCTCGAAGACAGAGCATGCACACACAAGTGGTGGGCGGGGTTGGGGGAGGCGGAGCCTGCCTAGGATGGAGCCCAGCGCCAGGCTCAACCCCAGGACCCTGAGATGGTGACCTGAGCCAAAGTCAAGAGTTTGGCACTTAACTGACTGAGCCACTGGGCACCCTGTCCGTCCACTTACCTTACCCCCCAGGTAGCCCATCGTGTCTCCTATGCTTATGCCTCTGTGTCCTGCCCCCACGGACACGCTCTCTCTCTGGGCCTCCCTTGTCCCTCCACTAACCCCTGCCGGGCTTCCAGGCTCAGCCCAGAGCTTGTCTTTTCAAGAACCATTCTGTAAAGTGGGTTGGTGCTAATCCCAGCCGTGTTGCTAGCAGTAGTTTCATAATCCTGGAAGGTTCGTTCAGCCTCTCTGGACATCGGAAAATGGGTCCAACAGGGTAACCTTCTCTCTAGCTGTTCCACAAACACAGCTGTGGATGTTTCCAAAGGAGGCAATCTGCCAATTGCTTGTTAGTTTATCGTTTTTATCAGACCTCCCCCCCACTTAGCAGGACTAGTACCTTCAGATTTTGATTTAAGAGGCTGCATCAGAATTTCAAAGTCAGCATTAGCTCCAAATGAAGAGAAGAACAAACAGAATGCTTTCCAGGTTCTTCTCTGCCAACTTGGTCTTATTACACTATTTCATGAGGGCTCTGTGTCCAGCATCTCAGATGATAATTCCTCCATCACTTGTGTCACCTCAGAACATATAAGCACACGAGGAAGAATAGCACATCCATTTTAATTTTACTAATAAATACAGTGAGGCTGACAACACCCCCACCCTTTCCCATTTACATGTTTGTGCAAAAGAGTATGCAGGAGATGGGACAGATCCTGAAGGGATCCTCTCGCCTCTTGGCCTTCAGAGCAGATTGCAGATTCCTGGACCTGTGGAAGCAGACGTACCTGGGGCCGCTGCCTGTTCTCTGCCATCGAACTGCCCTGTTCCTGACTTAGCTGGTGTCCAACTATTCGTGGGTCTCCACTGAATCTTTTCCCCTAGGATTCCCTGAAGTGAATACCATAGACAACGAGGAGGTAAGTGACAGTAATATTAATTTCCACAATGCTTTCACATTTCATAAGTATTGATGGAGAAATAAAATACTATATCTTTTGTATATGAAATGACCAAGTACACTTGACCTGGATTTTTTTTTGAGTTTTATTTTTTTAATAATAAATTTATTTTTTATTGGTGTTCAATTTGCCAACATACAGAATAACACCCAGTACTCATCCCCTCAGAGCCCGCCAACCAGTCACCCCACCGCCCACCCTCCTCCCCTTCCACCACCCCTAGTTCGTTTCCCAGAGTTAGGAGTCTTCCATGTTCTGTCTCCCTTTCTGAGATTTAAAAATTGGAAGGATCCTTGGATAAATGAGGCAATAATCCTTGCTTGGTTATCACTATATAAATAAAGCATAACATGGATTTTAATATTTTGAGACTTTGGCCTTCATAGATTTCAGAGGGTACAAAGTTTGCCCACAAAGTTCAGTGATTATTGGAAAGAATGTGAGGGGCTGACACACACACACACAGGTAGCATCCAGGTCTCGCTTTGTAGAGGAGGAAATGAACATCTTGATGGCACAGAAAACAAATACCCCTGACACAACACTGGGCCTGCAGGGAATCCGTTCTCCCAGCAAGCTGTGGTTCTCTACCACTTCTAAGACATTTCTCAGGAAAAGAGGTTCAGGAGGCCATAGCCAGCAATTCTCACACTAACAAAAGGAGGGGGAGAATCTCAGGCTTCAAAGAAGTATCCTAGGAACACATTGAGGAACTGAGGTGAGAAGGTGATCATGTCTTAGATCCCATGCACAGGTATTTTTCCTGAACTGCTGAAACAACCTTTTACAAGTTGATCTGGAAACAAGAGTCCAAACAGTGCATCCAGTTAAGCTCCTGTGTAGAAAGAAGGGACTACATGAAAGACAGTAGGAGAGCTTCTAGGAAACAACAAAACTATTGTTTTATCTTCCTCATCTTCTGGCAGACGGAGCTGTATTTCTCAATCTTGTCTGTCCCCACCCAGCTAACCTCCTCTGTGAAGTGCTAATGAGATCCTGAAAGAAGTAAACAGTGAAATTTTGTGTTCAGTGCTGAAAATTGGTGTGTTTCCAATTCTTTCCTTATCATACTGAATGATGACCTTGGATGACTTGCTTGCTCCATCCTGCCTATAATTTTTTATTTTTTATTTGAATTCAATTAGTCAACATATAGGACAATGTGGAACCCACATGTGCAATATGTGTACATTCTTCTGCTGGTACAGCAAGGCTCCCTTCCCTGCTGAGCCCATGTGGAAACTCACTTTATGACAAAATGGACTGGGCTCGGCACAGAGGCTGGACCCCTTTGTTATCCCTGAAACAGAGCAAAGAAAACGTACCTTGAAGACAGGTCATCTTGAATTCAAATATCTCCAGCTTGCCAAGTGTATAACCATAAGTAACTGGTCAGACTTCCCTGAGTAGCACTTTCTGATTTGCAAAATGGTAATGCCTGCTTTGTAGAGTCATTGTGAGAGCAGGAGAAAATGTACATAGAATGTCACTGATAGGACTCACTCAAAACAGCAGCCACTACTCCTGTCTATAGAAGCAATTTAGTTTAAGAAATATTCATTGGGTGTTCTCCCAGTACAAGGCATCAGGCTAGACACTGAAGCTAGCAATATTAAGATAAAATATCATCCCCCATCCAGAAGAATTTTCATGAAAAACACTTTCTCTTACTGCAATGTGGTTAATTTTATCTGTCAACTTGGCCGGGCCACACACCCAGAGATTTGGCCAAATCTTCTTCTGGATGTTTCTGTGAAGCTGTTTTTGGATTAGATTACTATTCAAATTGGTGACTTTGATTAAAGTTTATTACCTTCCACAATGTGGCAGGTCCCTTCTAATAAGCTGAGGGCCTTTGTCGAGGAAGAGGAAGTTTGTTTGCCAGCAGGGCACCCTCGGGCTCTGACTACATTAGGAAGCCACCCTGTGGGCCTGTGGCCGACCCTGCAAACCCCAACGAAGGCAGCTTCTGGTCATCCCTTCACTAGATCTCGTTCTCCCTTGCCCTTGATACACAGATAGAGATACAGATACATGTATATGCCACCAGCTAGAGACACACACACATACACTGAGGGTTCATGACATACTGGTAAGTTGAGACTTGAGTGAAAAATACTTTGAAAAATGACACTTTTCCGTTTAAATATTGTCCCTAATTCCCACTTCCCTAAATCCTATTACATTCTCCCAATGACCTATTATACACCTTTAATCCACTGCCCTTGGACAAATATCACTCCAGAAAAATATTTTTCTGCCTTACTCTCAGAAGTTTTAATACGACTTTTTTTTCCAATTGGAATATTTATCAGAGACAAGATATTCAAAAAGTTGTCCTTTTTAATAGATATGGATAAATTTTTTTAAATCACTTACTTCATCAGTTGGTCACCCTGATTCTGTAAAGTTGCGTTTCCTATGAAACAAATTTTTCATTTTTTGTTACTTCTAAAAATGAAACTGGAATTTCTTCAGCTTTCAAAAGTATTTATAGGACTATACATTTGCAAATGTAGAAGGAGTATTGCCAATGGCCAAAGTTTGAACAATTTTAGAAATAAATAAGGTATATTGGATTATAATTTAAGGTATGATATAAAACCCATGGATTCATACTATGTATCTAAATGATTGAATATAAAAATAAAGCAACTATGTTCCCACACAGAAGAATACAGAATATTTACATAGGTACTTGCTATGTCCAGAAAATGGAGCTTAGCTTCTCTTTGCTCTTCTCATCCCACTCCAGCCCAGTGTGGGCCACACTTGGTGCTTGCTTCCAAAGAGCAAGGCATGGAAAGGGTTGGGGAGTGGTGTAGTCTCATAGTAGGTTCTGAGCAAACATTGCCCCATCTAGGAGATAGAGGTCCACATCATCAGGAATAAGCCACATTGATCCCATTTCCCCTTGACATGATAGGATGAGAATGACATTTTAATTCTACAGTCTTCCTACCGAAAACCCATGACTCTAGTATAGACATGCAAGAGACATTGGATCAACTCAAATGGAAGGATATTCCAGAAAAACTTTCATCATTGCTTCTAAAAATTTTCAGGTCATCAATGTCAAGGACATTTTGACAGACAGAGGGTGCTATGGAGATCTAATGACTCAATGTAATATTAGGTATGCTGGATAAGATCCTGGAATAGAATACTGGGGGGAAGCTGGTGTTAATCAATGAGCCAGTGTTGGTTTCTTACTTGTAACAAATGGCCCATGGTGATACAGGATGGTAACAATAGGGACACTAGGCAAACCGGATATAGAAACCCTTGTACTGAATTTCTAACTTTTTTTGTAAATGTATAACTACTGTAAAATTTAAATATTTCAATAAAAGAAATAGTTGTATGAGCCACAAATATACCAAATGCAAAATAAGGAAATGTAATGTGAAAGTATCAGAAAGTAATGGTTGAATTTATCTGAATTGTTCCTTTCCTTATGTTTTGAGGCCAAGGAGAACAATCCTTTGGAGTACAATCACTCTGAAACACTACAGAGTTTACGTTAAAGACCATTGCATACTCGATTTTATCCAACAGAAACATTTTTAGTTACTAATTACACTAATGATGCTAGTTTAACAGAATGGATCAAATGATTTATCGATATTTTTCAGAATCTGCAAGAGAAAAGGAATATTCAACAAGCAATAATGAAAGATTCCAAAAAAGCACCTGTGAGTTCTGACTTAAAACAGTTGTTAATTTTCACCTTTATTTTTAAATTTATTTATTTATTTATTTACTTATTTATTTATTTATTTATTTATTTTAAAGATTTTATTTATTTATTTATGAGAGACAGAAAGAGAGAGAGAGAGAGAGAGAGGCAGAGACACAGGCAGGCAAAGGGAAAAGCAGACTCCATGCAAGGAGCCCAACATGGAGTTGATCTCAGGACTCCAGAATCACTCCCTGGGCCGAAGGCAGGCACTTAACCGATGAGCCACCCAGGGATCCCCACCTTTATTTTTTTAAAAAAGATTTTATTTATTTATTCATAAGACAGAGAGAGGCAGAGACATAGGCAGAGGGAGAAGCAGTCTCCCTACGGGGAGCCTAATTGGGGACTAGATCTCAGGACCCCAGGATCATGACCTGAGTTAAAAGCAGATGCTCAACCACTGAGCCTGATTTTCACCTTTTTTAACATATGGCTGGTATGTTAGAAGAAAGACTTTTTCAAGTCTTCTGTTGAGTAAATTGCTAGGAACAGCATTCAAATCTTCCCTTTCCAGGCTAAGGGTGAGAGCCTACATTTCTAGCTTAAATTTCCTAGCACAACCTCTCCAGTCTCTATAGACCTTTACTGCACAGAGTCAGGGGTGTGTTGGTAAAGAGTTAACAGCCAGCCCCTTGGACCTGTAGCTTTCTCAGATTTCTCCCATGGCCTATTTCATGCTACCAACATGTTGTTGTAGAATATGGAACTGGGAAGGTGTGTGCACACTTGGATCCCATACAAGTGAAGGTGGGTCTCTACAACTGGAGGTGGTTCGGGCACATCACCAATTAGTCCCTTCCTCCCGTAAATGGGGACCGAAGAGATATTTGGATTAAAACCATCTTTCACAGTTGCTATAATGTTGCTCCTCAAAAAGTTGCTATAATCCATTAATGAAGGTAGAGCTCCAGGTGGATGTGCCATTTCGATCACGTCAATGATCAAATATCAAAAGGGTGAAAAGAAGAAAAAATTTTCTTTCTTCATCAAATAGCAGCATCTAAAATGAAGAGGAATGTCACTCAGATTTCAGTTCCATTGTTGCAAATCTTAATGGCAATCTAATTTATATGGCTACTAAAATGACCATCAAAGCACATTGCACATTATATCACTGTATATAAACACTCAATAAAAACAAATTTCTATGGACTGGATCCAAAATCCCAGTTATTTGCTAGCAGAAATGGTCCCTCCCATTTGAGATAGAATACAAATTACATTCCAGCATTAGAAACAAGGAGTCAAAGCAGGTTTGTCGTTAAGCCTGTTCACGACTTTATGACTCAATTTGCATGCCAACTAACACCTTGTTTATAGATTAACTTCCTGGAAAGAATTTGTAGACTTGAGGATGACCTTAAAATTTACATGCTGAATAGGAAACAATTACATACCATATGTTACAGTGGACAATAAAAATGAAATAGAAAGATCCAAATAAGCTTGGGCTTCAGACTAGAAGGACACCACTGGTTATCCAGAGTCTCCAGCTTGCCAACTGCAGCTCTTGAGACTTGTCTGTTTACATGATTGCAGGAGTTAATTCTTTATAATCCACCCCGCAAAATATATGTCTGTCTATCTATCTATCTATCTATCTATCTATCTATCTATCTATCTATCATCTATCTATCATCTATCTATATTGGTTTTATCTGAGAACCTACTGATCCAACAATTAAAAAAACACATTTAACTGTGCTCTCTATGTCCATGATTTATTTAGTCCATGGTCTCAACTTCATGAAAATCCTTTCAATTTGGCTTGATTTACACATTTATATACATGTTTGACATATTTGCACATTTATATTCTGTTAAACTGTTTGTGGGGAACACAGGTTTATCATGGTTGCTTGATCAATGTCTAACATTTCATGGTTTTTGTCCCAATCAGGACAGAAGATTTTTATGCCACTACAAAAAGATGGGGCTAGGCAGAGGTCTAACCAGGAGTATAGTTCTCTATCTGAAATAGCCAAGGACATGGCTTTTCAATCTTTTCCTTTTTCACTAGGAACACTTCAAATTAAATTTTCAACAGCATTCACACATGGGCATACATGACAAATGGAGCTGCTGGGGCTAGGTAGGGGGCAGCCAGGACTCCCCCCACTGATGCTGGAGTTGGATCTTTATGCTCCAGGGAGCCCTGTGAGGAAACTATCTCCTTCATCCTGTACTTTCAGTCCCAAGATATGATTCTGTTTTTCATGTTTTCACAAATCCCAGCAAGAATTTAAATGGCACTGTTAATATTGCCATTTACCTAATGCATTTTCAATGTCCTCTTTAATTCTTCCAAACCAGTGAAAAGGCAAGATGAAAAGAGGTTTATAAAAACTGCTGTATATTATGTTACCTCCTAACTGAGTGGTTTATTTGCTTACTAAATGGTCCTACATTTATAGTCAATCATCATCAACAGATAATATCAAAAGTAAACTTCAATTTCACATTGCAGAGGAGGTGATTCCAATTGAATGTTGTTTGTCATAGAGAATATGTTACTAAATCCAGTTTATGGGAAGATTATGGCATTTAATTTACTTTTAGAGAGAGGAGTATGCCTTCATGAGAAACTGCATTAGCTATTAGAAAAGTAATGTAGCTGTCGGCCTGTGCTGTTTCCAGGAAACATGGGCATACTGCATTGATGAGAATGACCCAGACTTTTTTCCTAGTGTGATCTGACAAAAAGAGTACTGGACTGGTCACTGGGAGGGAGTGAGGGCAATGTGGATGGGAACTGGCTGTGTGAGTCTAAGGAGACAGTCACCCAACCTCTCAGGGCCTCAAGTGTCTCATCTAGAACACAATAGGTCAGGTAAGTTCTGGCAACCACAGTCTTATAAGATCTTATGATCAAGAAAGTCATGGTCAAAGTTACCCTGATGTCACCAAGGAAAGTAAAAATGACTGCAGTGGAGTCATTATTTTGTATTTTTTAAAGAACGCTTTTGAGAAATAGATTACCCGTGAGCACAAGCGGGGGCAGAGGCAGAAGCAGGCCCCTCGCTGAGCAGAGAGCTCAAAGTGGGGGCTCCATCCCAGGATCCTGAGCTCATGACCTGAGCTGAAGGCAGATGTTTCACTAACTAAGCCCCCCAGGTACCCCCCGAAGTCATTATTCTTAGAGCACCTACAAGGGAGTAGGCTTTACCCAGGGCCAATTTCATAGATGTGCATGCATGTATGTACACATGTGGTGGATGTGGTATGTGGTGAGTGTGCTGGGGCCCAAGGTTTGGTTTAGATTATGTAATTTTTTGTTGTGTGGAATAACTAAGTATTTTAAAAAGCTACTCTTAGCATTTCCAAGCTGGTGGAAAGGAGGCAAAGCAGTACACTGCTAGTCCTTGAGGCCTCCACACTTTGAATAGCTCCCCTGACGCACAGGAACTTCTGGATTTCAGTGGAATGCCAGGGGCTCACCACATAGTGGCTCTGCTTTCTTCTGGCCAGATCGTGTGACCCAGTAGCTCAGGGGTTTGCTCCCCATGTGGAGAATCTCAATTAAAGGGAAACAGGAGAGGAGACAGAACCAGCCAGACATATACTCTTCCTTTCTCTGCTGCATGGATGAATCCTCTATCTATTTCTAGCCTGTATACCCCACACGGTGAGAAAACAGGCCATGGGGCTGCTGTGTCTCTCTGCACCTGACTGTAAAACGGCAGCCAGTATGGAAGATACTGTGTCACACTGGCTTTGCATTCTTCCCTTGTATTGGGCTTAGAGACTTTCCAAATCAAGAGTCAGTGCCTCAGTCCTATCTTCTAGAGGACTTGAGCAGAGACTGCGGTAAGGTCCTGCTCCTGGGCCTTTCCCAAATAAAAGATCGAACTTGGAGCTTCCTTCCTGTCCTGTTCCAAACATGCTGTCATTTTCTTCGCCAACTTTTGGTCTTAGTCACCTCAAAGCGAGGTGATGGGTAGCCCCAGGCCCTTCTCTGGAGCCCTGAAGTGACTAGAAGGGGGAGAGTGTGGACAGGTGGATTTTCCTATTCATTAATTCCATTGAGTAGCAGTGTTGTCTGTGTACAGTGACCTCAGGGAAAAGACATGTCTATATCTAGGGACAGAATAGGAGGATACCGTGCCCCTGAACACCCTCACAACATCTACTTCAGAGCTGTCAAGCCCAGCTCCTTCTGCCAAAGAGAAGAGAGAATCCCCTTTCTTCCCAAAGTCCTATTTATATGCTTGGCTATGGAAGCTTCCCCTCTATCCTTGTCAGGTAACTGGTGTAGATAGAATTAGCAGTGACCCACTTGCGGTGACAGGCAAGGCATCCAAGGGGCCTTGAAAACATTCTCCTGAGTCTGTTTCAAGTAACAAAAACTGACATTTATTGGGCACTTACCATGGGGCCAGGTACAGTGCTAACCATCTTTCAGGGATGACCTTATTTACTCTTTGCAACACTGTGAGTAGGTTCTATTGTCCTATTTTACACAGGACAACACAAAGGCAGCATATGCGGAGGAAAGCTCTCTAAGGTCACTCATCTGGCCCAAGTAGTAGAGCCTGTACTCAAACCCTGGTTGTCTGATAACGATGTGAGAGTGGTCAACCCTGAGGCCAGTTGGATCCTCTGTAGTACTTTGCTGTTCAATCCTGCTCCCAAACTGGTGCAGCTGGCTTTGTACTGCTTTGACTTTGAACTGGTTCCTTCTTTCTTGACGCACTTCTTTATCTTTGAAGACTTGGCACAAGTCTTGAGATTTTTATTTGTCAGAACTTCTCCATGAGGACTTCTTACAGAAAAGCAATCAGAGCATGAGAACGGGGCTTTCCACGCTGCCCTGTGATGAGGGAGTGGGCAGCAGGTCTTGGGGCTCCCAGAGAGACCCAGCACTGCTGCGGCAGGGTGGGGGTAGAGTTCCAGGGGCAGCGCGAGGTGGGGAGGGGACTACAGACCAGGGAAGGCAGGAAAAGGAAAGCCCATGAGTGCAGAATGTCTGGACAAGTGAAAAGGGAGTGGAAACTGGTAGGTCAGAAAACTGGTGAGGAGAATTTTGAATCCTAGTGATGTTCTCCATGGTGAGCAAGTACATTTCCTTTAATATTCAAGTGAATAGAGACAGACTATATTTCTTTTATTTGCTAGTGTGTGTTTCAATGCAGCACAGTTCTGAATATGGGTTCCCTTTGGGCTAAAGGATTATTTAGTCTACAAATAAAGGACATAGTAGTCCGAGGACATGGGTGGAAATCCAACATATAGCATCTACAAGCCTTTTCGTTTTATGCAAATTGCTTCATCTCATGTCTGTAAAGTGTGTCTGGTGGTGACTTACACTTTCCAGAAGAATGAGGATTAACTACCGTGTAGGGTATAGATTGTTGGAAAAGGCATGGACACTGATCTACCTATTACAGAATCAAATCTCACGCTGCCCAAAGGCATCAGGCAATTCTGTGTATACACATGTGTGTATGTACATGTCATGTATGATGTAACTAGGACTATCCTCGACTCTGTCCTGGACTCTGAAAGTGTAGCCAGTTGATTATGCCAGTGCTCTGGGATGAGTCCATCTCTTCATGCACATGTCACAGCAATCTAGCTCATGGGGAGTAAACAAATAAAAACATGTTAATTCATAGTGCCAGTGGTGGAGAATTCTAGTTCACTCTGACAATAGTATTATCTTCTGCAGATAAATTAGTGTGAGAAGTTAATTCACGGTGGGCAAGTTATGTATTAGGTACAAAGCGTGGATCAAACATCTAATTAAGTCAGTCTAAGATAGCTAATACTCAGCTCTACCCTAGGGATATACCAGACATCAGGATTAAGTGGATAGATCCTTGGTCTCATTCTGGATCAGATACAGGTATTTACCCATTGACCTTCATTTTTCTGTGCCCTAGAAGGATCATCAAGAAGAGAGCTGATTTATTTCCTTTTTCTGAAAAAGGAGAATGTATTTAATTCTTTTTTTTTTAATTTATTTTTTATTGGTGTTCAATTTCCAAGATCTATAGAGAATGTATTTAATTCTTAAATAATCCTAATTGCATTCTAATGGATTAAGTGTGCCTATTGGACACTGCATACATACCTTCTCAAAACTTGGAATCAGATTCAACACTGCAACCCTTGTTTCCTGTTCCACATTGATTTTCAGGAAGTAATTGCTTTTTATCACAGAAACTGCCAAAACCTGACTTTGCAAAGGTATGACATCAGTGAAAGGAACTCAACACAGTTTAATGTCAAAATATGAATTACCTGGAGCCAGAGCCTGCTAGGTTTCTCCCCCTCCCTGCTGAGGGTTTGCTCTGGGGGCTGAGATCACAACCAGCACAGAACATGCAGATGAGGTCCTAAACGCCAACACTCGCCTGCCTCATTCCCATGGGGGTGGGGGAAGCTGCTAGGGCTGTTTAAACTCGGCGGGTCAAGGACCTGGACTCAGGCAGACCTTTTACAAGTCTGGTAGGAGAGCAGGGGAATCTGCGGGTTTCATTCACTCCTTCGCTCACCCTCTCCATCCAAGGGTGGAGAGCTCACCATATATGAATGCTTCCGTATGTATCCACTGTCTTTTGCATTAATTTTTCCTCCTTTGGGTCACTCTCTTGGGCAAACATACAAGATTTCTCCTCTTAAAACTCTTTTCCTGGATCCACTTTATCTACTTTTCCTTTTAATTATTTCTCCACTTTTTTGTTATTCCCCCAAATTTTCTTCACTTCTTTGTCTTTCCCTGAGTGACTCCCACTATTGCCCATCCATAGTGAATTAGGTCTTTTCATCACTTCTCTGCAGTATTTGGCCCTGTCGGTCATCCCCTCACTGAAGTCTTCCCTGGACTGTAGGATGTGATAATCTGGTCCAACTCCTATCTCAACAGCCCCTTGTCCTGGATCCAGACTCCGTAGATCCTGCCTCTGTGGTGTCCACCAGCTATGACTTACTCAATAAAATCTCCAAAGGATCTATGAAAAGTCAAGAGTTGAAAGCACTGGGTTTCTTTTGTGCTTTGTTTGTTCATTTGTCTAAGTTAAATAGAGCTTCCTGGCAGGGAGGGAATTTACTCTTTTCCTGCTCCCCTCTGTCTCCCAGGCCCTGGCCCTGTGCTCAGCATGCTAGAGGTACCCAACAAGTATTGAGTAAAAGAATGTGTAGACCTCTCAAATGATTTATTTTGTCCTTGAACTATGAGGCCTGGAGGATTTTTTCCAACAAAAGTCCCTTGAAATCTTTTACCACTATCTTCACCTGGTTTATTCATTTGCTAGTCAGGAGATAATCATCTTACATCCCTTCTGCATTTTTCCATGTCTGCTACTGGCTTAGAATTTAACATTTTGGGCCAGATGCTCACTTCAAACAACCCCAGTGATACATATTTGATGTTAGATTAACCTGTTATGATTTGTGGGTGTAGTGGCAGGAGGCTACCTTTTGAATATGAATCAGGTATCTGCACTTTTATTAACTTATAGCAGGGTTATGTTTAACCACAAGAGGAAAGAAACACACCAATTATTCTCCTGGGAAATTTTAAGCAAGTATGAATAGAAAGCAGCTTTGTGGCATGAGTGACTTGAATCCCTGAATTGGCCTCCACACAAATGTTTGAAAGTCATAACTGTATTCATTAAAGACTATAAAACAGCACGGTGTTAACTTCACAACCAATAGGCTTTGTTATCAATGATGCAGATTTTATTATCTGCTAGTTCATAGCTAGCCTTATTAATTTGGAAGCTTTTTGCAGAAAGAGAAATGGATTCCATTTCTAAAACTTGCAATTATGAATTCTGTCCGTGCTTTTAGCTGCTCAGATATTTATACATGTCACTCAATGGGGCAATTTGCAATTCTGGATAGAATTCTGCTCTGGCTTAAAGCAGCAGGCTGTTTTTTCTCAACTGTACTATTCTCTTCCTCCTCTCCAATGGGACAACCATAGGCTTACCCATCTGCTTTATGTTCAACGAATCCCACATCAGGATACAAGAGTCGTGTTTTTTTCTGGTGAGACAGACACAGCTCTATTAAAAATAATTTTATGAACTTTCATTGAAGTCACTTGGAATAGAGCTTTTGGGGACAGGAAGGAGATAATTCCTTCATTAGTAAGTTTGAAGGGGCTGCGGTGCCACAGGTAGCAGGTTCCCAAAGGTGTCCTGGAACAGGCTTTCTAGAAGGGGCATTTGTGAGCTGATGGATGGGTCTGGGGTGGCTTCAGAGCCCTCCACCTCCAGCACTCTCCCTGGGTCTGGTTTTGTCCAGGGCCTCCTTACTGTGCAAACTTAGGTGCCATCTGAAACATCTAAGACAACCCAATGATAAAGAATGTGTTCCTTAGCCCTTTCTGTCCTATGGACCAACCTTTAACATACTTGTAGACATTTCAAGAAAAACTGCTATTGATGGGATGTATTTAGATTCTCAATTTCTTTTATAGAGCATTTTACCATTGAGTGAATGGCCATAGGCAGAGTCTCACATTCCATGCTTTAGTGTAATTTTTCCCTTTATTTTCTCTGAAAAGAATATTGGCATTTACTCAGAGCCAATGATGAAGTCCTGGTCACTAGGCTGCAGAATCTTTGCCCCTATCAAACAGCTCCCTGGTATCAGCCTCCTGCTTTTAAACTCATCTGAAATGATAAACTCTTCAAATTATTTGAAAATAGCTACAATTTCTTCTACAGACATTTATTGGCAATTGTGCCCACTCTATGAAGAGGAAGTATCGAGAAATGAACTTCGATGCTTGGTTTTATTGCTTACTTCGAGGCAAATGACTCAGTTTGGAAATTATAATGGTGCAGATATAGTGTAAACCATGGGTCTCACCCCGACCAGGCTTAGTAGAAAATAAATGTTTTAAAATAAATTACTGGAAAAATGCAGTAGCATGGGTGGCTTTTTTTTTTTTTTTTTTTTTTTAATAATGGAGGGACTATTTGGTTTGGGGGTCACATTCGTTTGGGAACTTGAATGAGCTGCTTATTCTGAGTGTCAATTTCCAGGGTCAGAGCTGGTGTGAGATTTAAGGAGATGAACGTTCTCCAGTTGCATAAATTCTATGCCACTACAGAGTCATGCATAGATTATTTTAATTAATTTAAATGTAGGTCTTTGACGCATGCCCTCAGAAACTTCAGCCTTATGAGTTGCCTATGTATTTTTTTTTCCAATATACATTTTTATGGGAGGTCTAATGGACACACAGTAAGCCATACTTATTTCAGGCATAGGATTTGCTAACTTTGACATATTTGTATACCCATTAATCCTGCACTACATAGCCCTTATCCCAGGAAGTTCCTCATGTCCCCTGGTCATTCCTTGTTCATGTTTTTAGGTTTGGAAGAAGCACTTTCTGTGCTGGTCCCCACATCTTGATTTTCTAAAGTATGTCACTTTATCATGGTTTTTATTTAATTTGCCACAGCTTAAATAATGACACTTTTATTCACAAAGTCATAATAATTCTTCTCTGCCACAGAAGTTCCAGATGATCAGTTTTATCCTTTTCAGGATTAAGTGGGATTCTAATGGTAGTTTTGCAGGTGCCTTCTCTCAAAGGGCATTTAGTGAGAAGTGGTGTGAGCCCTTAGCATCAGACCCCCTGCTCTATGATCCAGATGTAGGTAAGAAGCAAACCATTATAGGTTAACCAGAGTCCCTAAGATCAGCTTGACTCCAGTCAAGGCTCCCAGTCAAGACTCCAGTCAAGCTGATCTTGAGGAAACATGAGAACTACTGACCTGAAAAGACTTACCCATTTTTAAATGCCAAGTTATCCGTTAATGAAAGCAAAGGAATTCAGCAATAAGGTCATTTTTATCAAGTTACAAATCCCACTGGTTTTATGGTAGTCTCCTTAATGCATAGGCCACTTACAGCAGAGTAGTTAGAAACTTGGGCTTTGGAGTGTCACGGATCTTGGTTTGACTAGAGAAACCAAGAGGACCTTGCTTATCTGCAAGATGGGGATCCCGATGGCCCCAGTTTCATGGGATTGTTGGGGAAATTAAATTGGGTAATGCCTGTGTGCATTTGGCATAGTACACATAGCAATCATTTCATACATTATTTCAATGATGCGGAGGATGGTCTCACTCTGATAACGTCTCCGTGTGAAAAAAATATACATGCAAGGTCGAGGCTATAGGTCTTTCGTTAATTCACTGAGCACTTGCTGGCACTCCCCGCATCCCACATCCCTTTCTAGTCCTGGGCTGACTGGAGGTAAGTACTCAGATGCCACAAAGACATCAACCCTTGTCCTCAGTCTTGGTCAAACTGATTCCCTATAAGGTAGCCTCAGGGCAGGGTGCTCATGGCCCAAAGGAAGCTGGAGTTTTGTGCTTTAGCCCGGACTTCTCTCTAGCAGCTCTTCCCCTTGCGTGGACACTTTTATTCAAAACTGAAATGTCATGGGCACCAACCATGTTCTGGAAGCAATTTTCATACCCACGCTGGGCCTGTCCTAATGAATGAATGAATGAATGGGATGAAAAATCCAAAGTCAAAACTCACCTAAAAGAGTTGAACTGGTTTCAATGTGACTTTTTCAAGCCACTATTTTCTGAGTGGTTTGGGGGATGTGGAGAGGTAGAACCCAGTGATAGGATTTTAGGGGAAAAGACAATTATCAGTTATGGTTTAAGGGGATGAGATGATTATAAAAAGGGGCCCAAGGACCAAATCCACTCCCTGTGCAATTCCAGCCTCAGCCCACAGATTTGATGACAGACTTCCCAGAAACCAGGCTGTTGGAGAATGTTTGTAACTCATGCATTGTGAGTCCCAAACAGGTGAACCACAAAGTCCTCTCGGCCCCAAACAAATTTCCCAAACAAGGCAGAATTTAGTTCCAGGGCAGCAGCTCTGGAGATGAGAGGCTACCGATTGGAAGACTGGGAAGAACCAGAGAGGAAGAGTGTTTGATACAGACTCTTGTCCTCCTAGCCTCCAGTTAGTGGTGAGTGGACGGGAGGGGACAGGTCCAAGTTGGCAGAGACTCCTGCAGCTGAGCTAACTGGCAGCTATGCAGTAACCACCTGCCCTGTGGGCACTGAAGATACAGGAACAGGGAAGGAGAGAGTGGACGTCACAGAGTGGACGTTCCAGACTGAGGACACACGTGAGAACCCAGATCTGAGTTTTAGGTTCTATTAGACTATTTCCCCTGGAATAGTTCTGGAGAATCACCTGTCACTGACACATCCTATTGGCGTGGGTGGGGGAAACGCCTTGTCCTGGGAAAGCAGGAGATGCAGCTGGGCCTCCTTGTCCTGCTGTTCCTGACATGCGGGGTTTGGTGCACAGATACTGTCCTGTGCTGTTACAGACACTGCCATCATGCCAAAAAAAAAAAAAAAATCTTTGGAGAGCATGTAAAAAAGGAAACTAACGTTTATCAGGATCTGAAGGGCTTTCCTGAAGTGATGTGTGAGCCGATGGAGACTGAGTAGTGACAGGTGCTCGGCTTTCCTCTATCCCAGACGTCTGGTGCCATACGTCCTGCACAGCTGTTGTCAGGAACTCCTCATACAACCCCTTAAGCTGGTTAACGGGAGTAAATTTCATGGATAAGGAAATAGGCCCAGTAAATGTAACTGGCCAAGGTACACAACCAATAACTGGGAGACCAGGACTGAAGCAGTGTAAGCTCAGGATGCATTCTTCAACCACTAAAAATCAACTCTATAGAATATACGGGGGAGGGGAGGGCAAAAGAGTTACTCCTACAGAACAGCAGGTGTAAAGGTCCCGTGGTGGGAGGTAATTTGGTGTGTTAAGGAACACAAAGAGGCCAGTGTGGCTGGTGTGGAGGGAGCTAGCAACTGCAAAACAGCCCCCCCCACCTCCCTCACCCCCCAGCGGGCCGGGGAGTCTCAGCTGAAGAGTCAATCCTGCATCTCCTCAATGCAACTGAAATTGAGAACAGAAACAGCAGTATCAGTAGAATACAGAAAGGATCTTTTCAGTCTTTTATACTTAAGGCTGAAAACAGATGGAGATGGTTTTTCACTGTGTATAACAGTGCCAGAAAATAGACCTAATAATGTACGAAACAGACAAAGAAAACTCGAGTCAAGAGGAAACTTGGCAAAGACATTCTAGAACTATTGCCAGCTGACAACGTGACCCACACATTTCTGGGTACAGCTACCCCCAGCGCTCACCACAAACCAGCGACTGAAGTCAGATCTACACGCTGGTGGTAAAAACCCCGTAATTTGACACAGGTCGAGGGATAACCTAGCGACTTGCAGGGAGCCTTGGGGTTGTTTCACAGACGGGCTTCGCTGCTGTCAGCAGGCCCACCCAGCAGCGGCGCGGTGGGCTCCATCCCCGCAGCTGTCCGCAGCGTCCGGCCCCGCGCCAGGGCCCCTGGAGCACCGCGCACTCAGGAGAGTCTCCTCTCCAGGCCGGGAAAGCGGTGCAGAGCATGTCCGCAGGGAAGGCCCCGTTGGCCGGGCTGTGCGCGCCCTCAGGCTCATCAGGCCCAGCGCGTCCCGCTGGGACTTGCTTGCAAGTGACCGCAAGGTCAATGTCCTTGCTGTTCCTCGGACCCAACACCAGGGGGTGACCGAGGCCCATCTCACTCCGGCTTCTTCGCCCTGGAGACCTAACCTGCTGCATCCAGACCAGGAGGTAGAGGGGCAGGGCTCCCCCGAGCTCTGCTAACCCGCTGCCCTGCTCGCGTGCTCAGTGGGGTTATCACCGCCTCAGTGGAGCTGCCGTTCTTGGGTTTTTCTCTCCTCCTTTCCGGCATCTCCTAACAGTAAGCAGTTGCTCAGCATGTAGCAAACAGAAGCACTGTGCCCGTCCTGCCCCGCAGTGCTGTGGACTTTGCGCCTGGTGTCCCTTTCCTCATTGCACACACCCTGGCACCCCCACTCAGGTATTCTTCCGATATACTCATCCCCACGACTATTCAAGTGCCAAGAATTCCTTAGGCCAATGGCATTTGTGACTACTGAGACTTTCTATTTTCGCAAAGGCCCCCGTGGCAAAGCATCTCTCGAAAGGAATGTGGAAAGAAGAAATTCAGGGCGATTTTCCAGAAATTGCTTGGTGGCTTTGCAAATCACGCCTTGTGATTGCCTCTTAATGTTCCAGGTGCAAGTGACCACGCCTTCAGGGCTGTATTTTTCCATTAGCAAACACCAGCCTCTTTCTGCTACTCAGTCTGACACAAATGCATACAGTTAATTTTTTCTGTTTCTCCTTTGTCTGCAAAGCACTGAGAACATCACATCTT
Source organism: Canis lupus dingo (assembly GCF_003254725.2). Taxonomy (NCBI): domain Eukaryota; kingdom Metazoa; phylum Chordata; class Mammalia; order Carnivora; family Canidae; genus Canis; species Canis lupus. The sequence goes on along the minus strand of NC_064247.1, from coordinate 28,300,430 downwards.
CTTGGATCCTGTAGTAGTGTTGGAGTCAAGGACATACAGTTGGACAGCTTAAGCCCAAGTTCATGAAAATTGATTTCTTCTTGCACCAGGTTACTGGAACCCTTAAACGAAGCACATACATGTGTGTATACAAAAGCCCTTGAGCAAGAGAGCCGTTCAACCACATGTTATTTTCTTTTGGTAACTACTTTTTTTTTAAAAATTAATTGTGACACATACCAAAATGTGTCCAAATCTTAAATACATCTCAAGTGAGGTCAAGTGAACATGCCAGAGAGCCATCACCAGCACCCCCAGCAGCCCTGTCTCAAGCTCTCCATGTGATTTGGCTGCGGGTCAAAGCTTTAGAAACTTTCTTCTAGTGTGGCAAATCCTTGTAGCCTGAAAACAGCATTGTAAACAACAACAAAACAGCATTGTAGTCGTGTTTGATGTACACTGGAGAAGAAAGTGGCACAGTGGGATCATGGGGGCAAGGACTAATCCTCACCCCATTTCTCCCTTAACTTTTTGGTAATTTAAACCTGTTCTCAGCTTTATTGGCCTGTGATTTATTTGCATGCAGTAAAACTCAGTTTTTTTAAGTACAATATTTTTAATACATATTTACAGTTGCTTCCTTAACTACCCACCTCCACTGCACCATTTCCCCAAACCATGTCAACACTGCTGGGCTGCTTACATCTCTTAAACCTGGGAGCACAGTTTCTGAGGACCAAACTGTGCCCTGTTCATCATTGGGTTCTTATTCCTCGACCAGACACAAATAAGAGGCTTCACAGGTATTTACTCCAGAAATGAGTGAATCAACCTGGACGAATAAAAATAAAGCCATGGAGAAGACTAATGGGTTGTAGGACGTGGGGATGGGTGGGTCCAAGTACTCTGCAAAAATGTGAGGCTCAAAGTGGAGTGAATCAGACCAATGTAGAACATCATCCCACAGTGCACTTGCTACATGTGGAGACACTCCTCCTGCCCAGTCAGTACCCCTCAGCCCACCTCAGAGCTTAACTGCAGTCAGTTCCTTGTAGGCTGAAGGCTTCCTGTGGATCTCTGCTTCAGGGCACTTCCTGAACACCTCAGGTCCTATTCCCCAAGGGGGCAGGACGGGAGTATGGGCAATTTATAACTCCAGGAACTCCAATTTATATCCCCAAGGCAGCAAGGGATATGGCTGATGGATGGGCTCTCCAGCTTTCCTCAGCCATTAGGGGCAAGTTCTGAGACTCACTCTACACATTATCAATCCTGGGCACCAGTCGCCCAAAGCAGGGACCAAGTCATTCATGCAAACTTCCTTCCCTGGCTGTTCTTCCTCTTCAGCCCATCCTCTCCACTTCCTTGGGTCGTCTTCTTAGGAGACTTGCACCCAAGTATTTGGCTCTGAGTCTGCTTTCGAAGAAACCCAAACTAAGGCAATAAGATTCTTCAGTTTGCATCTTTTTTGCTTTGTGAACTTGAGTGATTTCGTTTCATCTCTAAGAGGGTCTATTTGCTCATTTATAAAATATGGATAACCTGTTTATAGCAGCAAAGTCCACAATAGACAAGTTGTGGAAAGATCCCAGAGGTCCGTGGACAGATGAATGAAGAAAGATGTGGTCTATATACAATGGAATATTATTCAGCCACCAAAGAATGAAATCTCACCCTTTGCTATGATGTAGACGGAGCTAGAGGGTATTATGCTAAGTGAAATAAGACAGAGGAACACAGTTACATGATTATACTCATGATTATACTCAGAATTTAAGAAACAAAACAGGATCATTGGGGAAAGACAGGAAAAATAAACAGATGGAGACAAACTATAAGAGACTCTTAACACTAGGAAACAAACAGCATTGCTGGAAGAGAGGTTGGTGGGGGGAAAGGATAATTGGGTTATGGGCATTAAGGAGGCAGGTGATGTGATAAACACTGGGTGTAACACACAATTGATGAATCACTGACCTCTTCCTCTAAAACTAATAATACAGTATGTGTTAATTGAATTTAAGTAAAATACAATTTTTAAAAATTGGGATAATCACAATACTTAAGATTATTGTGTGAAAACCTCAAGTACTTGTCATATTGGAGGAACTTAGTAAATAATGGCTATTTATAGATACTACTCTTATTTGGTACATTACTTTCCTACTTAAATTTCCAAGGAGACAGAAGGACTTTGCAAGTGCCCTAGGTCTGCTTCCCAGGAATTAAACACTGAGCGACCACTTTGGGAACCACTCTGGTAGGTGGTAGAGAAACAGCAGTGAACAAATCAAGGAGCTTGCCTTTAAGGAGCTTATGTTCCAGGGGCAAGGATTTGGATCATTATCAAATAATGACATCAATACAGAATAAGGAGGAAGGATTAGAACAACAGAAAATGCAGGGTAATGAGTATAGAAGGGAACTGATATGGGGCATAGAGGTGATCATTTACAGAAGAGATCAGCAAGTCCTCTCTGGTAAGAGCCTTTTTTCTGGCTTTGAGATAGATATTTATGGTGTTAATTATAGCTGAAGTGAGATACAATCACACCGTATGGATTGAAGGTATACAACATGATGATTTGATACACACATATTGTGAAAGAATTACTACCATAATGTTAATTAACACACTCATCATCACATAATTACTTATTGTGGAGAGAACTTTCAATAATTGCTCTCTTAGAAATTTTCAAATACATAATATACATCATTAACTACAGTCAGCATGCTGTCTATCGGATTCCAGAACTTTTTTGCCTTCTGATTTTAAGTTTGTATCCTTTGAGCAACATCTCATTACCTGCCCTCAACCCACCCACATGCAACCACCATCCCACCACTGTTTCTATGGGTTTCGATATTCTAGATTCCACATGTGAGATCATCTAGCAAGTCTTTTGTGGGGCTCACTTGGAATAATGCCTCCAAGTTCCATCTGTTACAAATAGGATTTCTTTCTTCTTTATAGCTGAATAACGTATGATATATGTACACACATGCATGTTAGTCACACTTTACCTGTTCATCCATCAATGGACACTTAGGTTGTTTCTGTGCCTTGGCTACTGTAAATAATGCTGCAATGAACATAGGAATACAGATAGCTCCTCAAGACAGTGATTTTAATCTTCCTTACATATATATCCTACAGTGGGATTGCTGGTTTATGAAATAGTCTTAATTTGAGGAACGTCTGTACTGTAAATCCCAGTGGCCACACCAGTTGACATCCCGCCCACAGCACACAGGGTTCCCTCTTCTCTCTGTGCTGTCCAGCACTTGCTGTCTTGATAAGGGCACGTTTGAGCAAAGACTCAAAGTGATTAAGGGAGCCAGCCATAGGGCTTCCTCCAGGAAGGACCAGACCGATGAGAGGGAAAAAGACAGAAACACACTGTGATCCTGGAATCACACAGGGGTCAGGGGAGGGAGAAAGCCACAAGGAGAGTGAGACTAGATTTCTATTCTCACCGCTAAGGCAGCAGCAACGAGACGGTCTTGGACTTCATAACTCCTAGCATGGGCTTTGAATTTCACTTAGAGTCTTCAGTAGAGAGGTAGTACTACCTGAATTATGTGTTCAAAAGGATCTTCTGGCTGCTCTGTGGGGGAAAAGGTGAGAATGAAAGCTCGAAGGCTAGAGAGGAGGCAGGAGAGAAGTGACTGGTTTGGCCCAAGTAGCTGTGGAAGGGGTAAGAGGTGTTGGATTCTTCCAGAGGGATTTGCCTATGACTTGATGCAGGCTACTCAAGATAGACAAGACCCAAGGACCATCCAATATTTTCAGACTAAGTAACTAGAGTACTGAATATGTCATTTACCAATTTGGGGAAGATTGGGGAAGGAATAGGCTTCTCTAGATAAAGTGTTGGGTTTTGCAAATGTTAGGCTTGTAATACTCATTACTCATCCCAGCAGAGAATACCACAGTGTATTGGTTGAGAGCATAGATTCTAGAGCTAGATCTCCTGGTTCAGGTCCCAGCTTTGTCCCTAACTTGCTGAGTGACCTCATGATACATACTTATCTGTCCTCAGTTTTCTCATCTGTAAAATGGAACTAATAGTAAATTATGAGAATTTAAGGAGTTAATACACATAGATTGATTAGCATGGGGCATGACATGAGGTAAACATTATGTAAGAACATGTCAAAATATTGGGTGGGCATACATAGGGTGCTGGAATTCAGAATAGAGGTCTAGGCTATAGGTAGCAATCTGGAATCAGAGTATAGGTTCTACTTTAAGCCATATGATAGATGAGGTCATCTAGGGAATTAAAGTATATAGACAAAGTAGCATCACTGGATACCATCCTGGGGCAGGTCAAGGTTAAGATGAAGAGAATGTAAAGGATCCAAATCTACAAGTTGTTGATTTACTTTTAAGAAGTTAACATTTTGTGTGTGCCTTCATATTACTTCTTGAAAATTCAGCTGAGTGACTTCCAAAGGGCAGCATTCACTTGAAAACGTGTCTGCAGTGGGACCTGCCATGGAGCTGATCCTGAAATAACACTTGTCATTCTAAGTAGGCAGCTGGTGTGTAGAAACCAACAGCCACACATTACATATTTTATTCCCATGAATAAGCAGGGGCAAGACTGGGAGACAATTTTTTTCAAGGCCAGGGTAGCTTTCAAAGTATTCCCTTTGCGAGTCAACATGTCTATTAAATACCCCTCATTTCAATCTGTTGCTTTTTCATATGCTATTTTTGAGTAGTTATCAAATTAGAATTATAAAAGAAAAATCAGTTTCTATCTTTTATGTGTGACATCTGTTCCTAATGGTGGCAACACAGATAACATATTTGCCAGTCTAACCATTTTTAAAAGTGTAGTTCAGTGCATGGACACCATTCACCCCACCATCTACTTCTAAACCTCCTTCATCTCCCAGAGAAGTTCTGCATCATTAGGCATTATCTGATCCCCCTCTCACTCAATTCTCTGCTAACTGCTAATAGACCTTCTCTATAATATTGATCTGTTCTAGATATTTTAAGTAGATAATAGGCTATTTGTCCTTCTGTCAGATGACTTATTTCCCTTAGCATAGATTTATCCATGTTGTAACATGTATCAGCACTAATATTTTTTTCTAGCTCACCCACAGCCCATAGTATGAATAGATCACATTCTGTTCATCCATTCATCTGCTGATGGACACTTGGCTCATTTCCACCTTTGGCTACTGTGAATGATGCTGCAATGAATACTGGCATACAAGTGTCTCTGTGTTCCTGCTCTCAATCCCTCTGGGTATACACCTAGAAGTAGAATTGCTAGGTCATATGGTACCTGAGGTGTTTTTGTTTATTTGTTTTTTTTTTTTTAATTTATGATAGTCACAGAGAGAGAGAGAGAGAGGCAGAGACATAGGCAGAGGGAAAAGCAGGCTCCATGCACCAGGAGCCCGACGTGGGATTCGATCCCAGGTCTCCAGGATTGCGCTCTGGGCCAAAGGCAGGCGCCAAACCACTGTGCCACCCAGGGATCCCTATTTTTTTTTTTTTTTTTTGCAATAGCCCAAATGCTTTCCACAGCAGCAGCACCACTATGCATTCCCACGAGCAATATCCAAGGGTTCCAATTACTGTGCATCCTTGCCAACAGTTGTTACCTTCCTTCCCCCTCATTATAGACATCCTAAGTGGGTACTTCTTAGTCTCTCATTATGGTTCCCATTTACATTTCCTTCCTGACTATAAGGGTGAACATCTTCTCATCTGCTTATTGACCACATGTATAAGTTCTTTGGGAAAATGGGCAAAGGACTTGGATAGACATTTTTAAATTTGCATTTGTCTTTTTGTTAAGTTGTAGGAGTTCTTTCTATATTGCAGAAATTAATCCATTATCATGTATATGGCTTCTAAAAAGTTCTATCCCACTTTTATAGGTTATCTTTTTACTTTTTTGTTAATGCACAGAAGTTAGTTTTCATGAAATCCAATTCATTTCTTTTGTTCTTTGTGCTTTTGATGTTATAGCTAATAATTTGTTGGCAAACCCAAGGTTATGAAGATTTACTATATTTTCTTCTAGGAGTATTATGGTTTTACTTCTTATATTTAAGTCATTAATCCATTGAGTTAATTCTTTTGTATGATGGGGGTAGATAAAATCGCATTTATCTTGCCCTGGAAATCTAGTTGTCCTAGTACTGTCTGTTAAGGAGACTATTCTTATCAAAAATCAACTGATCATAAATACGTAGATTTTTGGATTCTCAATTCTATACCACTGATCTACATATCTATAAATATCACACAGTCTTGATTATTGTAGCTTTAAGTTTTGAAATCAGAAATCTGTCTTTCATCTTTGTTCTCTTTCTCAAGACAGTTTTGTTTTTTTAAAGCCTTTTGTAACTTCTTGTGAATTTGAAGATCCACTTTTTTTTTCATAAATGGAAAAGAGGCCCTTAGAATTTTGATAGTGGTTACTTTGAATCTGGAGATTACTTTGGGTTCTATTGATATCTTAATATTAAATCATCCTATCCATGAACATGGGATATCTTTCCATTTATTTAGATCTCCATAACTTCTTCCAACAATGTTTTGTAGTTTTCCGTGTATAAATCTTTCACCTCCTTGGTTAAATCTACTTCTTGGTGTTTGATTCTTTTAGATATTATTCTAAGTGAAATTTCAAATTCCTTTGCAAATTTTTCATTGATAGGGTATGGAAACAAATGGGTTTTTATGTGATTTTAAACTTTACTGCTTTATTGATTAGCCATAAAAACTTTCTTGTGTGTATTTCTTTGGAATTTTCTATATATAGGATCAGGTCATCTGAATAGAGTTTTCCTTCTTTAGGATGTGAATGTTTTTTATCTCTTTTCCTTGTCTCATATCTGTGGTAGGACTTCCACTGCAATGTTGAGTATCAGTGAAGTGTATGTCCTTGTCTTGTTCCTGATTTTAGGGATCAAGTTCAAAGTCTTTCACATTTTTCATAGATGTTCTTTGCCATGTTGAGGAAGTCTCTTCTATTTCTAATCTTCTGAGCATTTTTAATCATGAAAAGCTGAATTTTGTCAAATGCCTTTTCTCCATCAGTTGAAATGATCCTGTGGATTTTTTCCTTGATTGTAATAGTGTAGTGTATTACCACTGACTGACTTTCTTAGATTGGACCAATTTGGTTCATGATAAATCCTACTGGGTCCTAGCAATATGTGTTTAATATGCTGTTGGATTCAGTATGTTAGTATTTTGTTGAGGATTTTTGCATCTATATTCACAACAAGTATTTGTCTATAAGTTTATGTTTTCTGTCTTTGATATCATGGTAATGCTGGCTTTATAGAGTAGGAAAACTTTCCTCACTCCTTTTTTCTGAAGACTTTGGCAAAGATTTGGGGTAATTCTTAAATGTTTGTTAGAATTCACCAGGGAAACCATCTGGTCCTAGATTCTCTTTGTTGAGAGGTTTTTCATTATTAATTTAAAATCTTTTTAAAATTATAGGCATTTATGGCTATCAATTTGAGTACTTTTTTTTCTGTGTCCCACAAATTTTGTTATGTTGTATTTTCATTCAAAGTATTTTCTGTGTCCCACAAATTTTGTTATGTTTGTATTTTCATAATAAAGTATTTGTTATGTTGTATTTCATTCAATGTCCCTTGTCATTTCTTCTTTCACCCATCAGTTGTTTAAGAGTATGTTATTCAATTCCCACCAATTGTGTATTTTCATTTTTTCCTTCTGTGACTGATTTCTAGCTTCATTCAGCTGTGGTCAGAGAAAATACTTCCCATCATTTAAATATTTTTAAATTTATTGAGAGCTGTTTTGTGGTGTAACATAAGGTCTAGTCTGGTGAATATTCCACATGCACTTGAAAGGAGGGCAACATTAATGGGTTCCCAGGATTCTCAGGTCTGCTTTCTCCATATTTTTAAGTACTCTCAATGTCCCTTGTGGGGCTTGAACTCATGATCCCAAGATTAGGAGTTACATCCCGTACCAACTGAGCCAGTCAGGAACCCCATCACATGCATTTGAGATTAATGTGTGTTGTTCAGTGGAGCATTCCATATATGGATGATTATTCATAGTTTAATCCATTTACATTTGAAATGCTTACTGATAAAGGACTTATGTCTACCATTTTGATGTTTGCTTTTTATATGCTTTACAGCTTCTAAGTTACCTTGAGATCAAATAGAATGGAAAAAGGTTTACAATTACCACAAGTAAAAAATAAAAAACAATGACAACAACCTTCTTTAGCCTTTAGGCAACACTAGTTTAGAAAGATCCCCTTTGTGAGCTGAAGACCATTGGGCTTTAGCACAGTGGTTTACTACCCTCCTAGCTCCTTGGGTCCTAAAAGCCAAAATTAAAGAATAATTTTCACCAGTGCAATTCAACATAATTCAGCTATATTTTCCTTTTAAAAGAGCATTCAAAAACTAATGTAGGGATCCCTGGGTGGTGCAGCGGTTTGGCGCCTGCCTTTGGCCCAGGGCGCGATCCTGGAGACCCGGGATCGAATCCCACGTTGGGCTCCCGGTGCATGGAGCCTGCTTCTCCCTCTGCCTGTGTCTCTGCCTCTCTCTCTCTCTCTCTCTCTGTGTGACTATCATAAATAAATAAAAATTAAAAAAAAAACAAAAAAAACCCACTAATGTATGTGAAGCTCCTAATGGAATTTATGATAGACCATTGCATTTTCTCATTTTGATGGAGACTTGTGTTTAGCAGGTAACATCCATTAACTACCTGGGTCTTGAGGAGCCTTAATACATTTCATTTTCTTATGGAGCCTTCAACCACTTAAATCTGTAGCCACCCAGGTTTTTCAGATGGCATCTTCGGCATTTCTGAGTGAGCTTCTTCATTTCTTCACCACAAACTTACTGAAATCACCCTGTAGTTCTTGAACATAGAACAGAAGGATCCTCAGCTTTCCAAGGCCTTCCAGAATAAAATATAACCATCACTCAGCCTACATCTATGTATTTATCTTTGTGATTAAAAATAAAACAGAACAAGAACTTTTCTTTTTGGTCACAGACATGAAGTTAACTTGAAGAGTGAATGCTTACTCTTCTGCATTTGAAAAATGTCAAAACAAAAACAAAAACAAAACAAAACACCCAAAAAACTCCAACCCTACACCAAACCACAAAAAGCCAACACCAAAGGTATCAAACATACAAGCAGAAATAGTCATCTTTGAGTCACAGTGAAGGGGAGGGTATGCATACCTGGAGCCATAGGCCTCCTGTTGGTCTTCATTCCACAATTCTGCCTACCAGTAGTTGTCCACCTTGGCTACGTTAGCATCACCAGGGAATTATTACCAATCCTGATTGCCAGGCTCCTCACCAGGCCAATTGGAGTAGAATATCTGGGAGTGGAACAGAGGCATTAGTACATTTGAAAATTCCTGAGGCAATTCCTTTTTTTTTTTTCCTGAGGCAATTCTGATGTGTAGCCAAGTCTAGAACTAATGCAAGGAAGAGCAAAGACACTGAAGCAGAGCCTATTCCATATTTGAAAGCAGTTTTTTTTCCCTTCCATGAAGAACATCCCAGGATGGTAGGCATAGCTAGATAGCTGGATTAATATCACTTCCTTTACTTTGCTGTCATTTAACAGGGTTAAAACAAAAGGTGAGATTTTTGAGGTCATGAAAATGTTAGCAGGCTTTATTTTTAAAAAATAAAACAGACTGCGTAGAACCAAGCAACTTGATATTTTGTAATTTGACTTCCAAGAAGATTTTCCCTGGGAATTATGCCAGAGGTCAAAAGAAAGAAAAATAAGAATTACCCCATTCCCTACTTTGAAAAGTTAAATGATTAGAGAAAAATCTGTGGGGAATATTTCATTCCTTTCATTGTGTGTACCCTCTATTCTATTGGGAGAGAACAAAGGGAATTAATTAAGAGGCTCTCTGTAGCAACTCCTCTTTGTCTGATTATGACTTGAGGAGATCAAAATGTTGCTACTCAGAAGATCAGAATTATAAAGAATTTTCCCCCCTCTCTATTTCAGGGAGCTCTCATTGTCCTCATTTGGTGTATTTGAGTCTGAAAGTTAATGGATTTAGATATTAAAAAAATCAAATGAAGAATCAAAACACTATAGAAACTGCCAAGGTATCAGCTAGTCATGAATACATCTTGGAAAGTAACATTCAAAATTGGTGCAATGAAGATCAAGTGATGAATGGCTAAATAAAAATGATTGTGGTTTCCAGAGAGAAAGGACTCACCCATTCTAATTTTTCAGGTTTTTACATTTTGCTGTAAGCAAACTTAATTCCAGCAAGGTACTTCCTTATAAGGAAGACCCCTTCATCCTCCTGTGCATATGGAGACCAAGTGCAGGATGGAATCCTGAGAAGAGTGTTTTTGTTCTCACCAGTGGGATCTACTGACCAGTGAAGACTCGCCCCTTGGCTCCATCTGAGCAGGAAGCCCTGAGCATGACCAACTTGCAGGGCACAGCAGGAATAGAAGAGCAGATATTAGATGAAGGGAAGGCAGACTCACCCAGGGGTGAGTCCCTTGTTCAAGTGGAGATGATATGGAAATTCCATTTTCCCAGTAACCTCCCATTTCCAGTTTTAGACATCATAGTGTAAAAATGGAACTAGAATTAGCATTCTTGAGAGTGTCCTCCAGGTTTCCTAGAACCCTTAGAAATCTGGAACATTACCATAGGACTAACATCTTTCAGAGCCAAAGATATAGCTTACATATCAGGTTTTAGGGGTGAGGAAGAAAAAAGGACATTTTAAACCAAGGCCAAAACTGCAAGTTTTAGCACATAAGGGAAGAATTAAGTGGAGGGGAAGGAAAGGCAGAGATGAGGAGTACTAACAATCGGGATTTTTTATATCTGAGGTGTGGTGCAAGTGTGCTTGTGTGTTTATCATCAAGTGAAGAGAGGCTCAGATGGGTTAAGAGACTTGCCTACATCTGGTCTGCTAGAAAGTGGAGGAACTGCAGTTCAACCCTACTCCCTTGGGCTCCAGATCCCCTGTCTTTTGCATGATGCCACTGCTAGCTCACAGAAGAGAAAAATATACAAAACAGAGGTACAAGATGACACCACACCTCTTCACTCTAACCCCTCATTGCCCAGATGGGGTTATGATGTACAGACACTCCATTAACTTGGTCAAAATATACCAATCAATATCCCTACTCCCTCTTGCCACCACAGTGCACAACGGTAGTACAGGTCATACTTCTGCACATAGAGCCTTCCAGGGCTGGCTGTGCCCTGGCCCCTCATTTCCTCAAGGCTGAACAGTCACCTCTGCCAATGCTGTAAGGACTGTCCAGCTGCTGACAACTCCTCCTAACCTCCTCAATGCCCAGGGCTTTTGAGAGCTCAACATTTGGCTAAAGGTGCACAGATGGGTCCAGAAAGTTTATGGTCCTGGAGCTGAGGACAGAAAAGGCATTCCAGAGGGATGATGACTGAGCCCCAAGCCTTATGACTCCTCAAATAGATGAAAGTTGTGTTAACTACAGATCAAACATTTAGAGTGGTCTCTGGATTTAGAATTGGCTTGAGAACTATTTGACTCACATTAAGATGTTATGTATGACTATTGAAGATGTGTAAGGCCTTTATGGGTACATAGCTCATATCATCTTCATACTGACTCCACGTGAAGTCTTGGCTTCCTTTAGGTGAAGTTAATGTTCAGACAGATTGGGAAACTTGTCCAAATCCACACAGTTAAATTGTAGAATGAAAACCCCCATTATCTGTTGTACATCTGACTGCTCCTCTGAGAGGATGTAGATGCAGTGTGTGTGGACCCATCTGGCAAACTGATAACACTTGGAGATGAATAGAAAAAAATGATAACACAAATGAACAAGGTCTTTAAAAAATGTGCAAATCACACTATCATGAAGATCCTATATGCAGGTCTTATATACAGTTCTACTTCATGTTTTTATATGAATGGCTTCCCATTTAATGGATGTACTTACTGGATCCCAGGTTACTGGGTATCTAAATGGTTTCCAGCTTTCTGTTATCACTAAAAATGTTGCAGTTAATTTTCTTGCATGTGATTTTGGCTTAATATACTAGTTTATAGATTTTTAGCAGAATTGCTAAGTCAGAGTTTAAGTGTTCCAAACATTTGAAGGGCACTTGGGCAACGTCCGTCAGAGTTGGCTCTACTTACATTCCCAGCAAAACTTGTTAAAGTGCTTATTTCACCACAAATATTGGAATACTGGGCATTATCAAACTTATAACTTATCCCCCCCCCATTTGAGGGAGAAAACATGGAATCTCATTTTTTGAGATATAATTCACATGCCATAAAATCTGCCCTTTTAAGGAGTACAATTTAGTGTTTTTTAAAGTATATTTATGTTGTGCAATCACTATTATATCTAATTCGAAAACACTTGTCACCCTGGAAGAAAACCACGCTCATTAGCAGTCTCTCTGCCTTCACCCAGCCCTTGGCCAACATACATTTACATTCTGCGTCTATGGATTTGCTCATTCTAGACCTTTCATATGCATGGAATCATATGCAAACTGATGTCTGGGTTCTTTCACTCAGCTTAATGTTTTCAAGGTTCACCCATGTTGTAGCATGGGTCAATACTTCCTCTTTATGGTTGAATAATCATACTCCATTGGGGGGATATGTTGCAATTTGTTCACCAGTTGATAGACATTTGAATGGTTTCTGCTTTCTGACAATGTGAACAATACCTTGTGAACATTAATGTACTAGTTTTTGTATAAAGATGGGTGTTTGGTTCTCTTGGACATATGCATAGCAGTGGAATTGCCAGGTCATGTGTGAGTTCCATTCCACATCGGAGGAACCACCAAATTTGTCCAAAGTTGCTGTAACATGTTACATTTCCACTATGAATGTACAAGTGCTCCAATGTTTTTACAGTCTCACCAATACTTGTTATTGCCTGTTTTCATTAAAGCCATCCTAGTGGGTATGTAATACCTTGGGATGGACTGATGGACATTTCCCTAAATAAAGGTGCTCCAATCCCATTCTGGCATCTCCAGGGATGGCCTGGCTTTGGTTTATCACCATGGTTTGACCTGTTGGTTTTTGAGGCTCCTGTGGACCTGAATCAGGGAAAGAGGAAAGATGCAAAATGGTAAGTTCACAAAACTTGCTCTTCTTACTTCTTATATTTTGCTGTATTTCTTTAGAAAACTCTGGATTGCAGGAAGCCCTTTCTTAATTTCCACAGTCATGAAAAAGTAGGGCTTTACAATGTTTGCCAGTTCTCATTGCTCTTTTTTATTATTTATTAGAGATAGAGATAGAGATAGAGATAGAGATAGAGAGAGAGAGAGAGAAACAGGCTCCATGCTGGGTGGGACTCGATTCCGGGGCAGAAGGGGTGCTAAACCACAAGCTATGGGGGCTGCCCTCTCATTGCTTTTATGGAGAAGAAAACTTCAGACATCTTTCCTCTGCCATTTTTACTGATGTCACTCCCACTTAGAATGAGTATTTACAAAGTTCAAAATTTGAGTTTCAAATAACCATTTTACAAGTGTACTTTTGGACACTTTATTGTGCTTATTAGAGAGAGCCTAAAATAGTTCCTCTCACCACTTGCAACTACTTGCAATAATACAGAGCTAGGCCAGTTCTAACAATCATGCAACCGCCCATTCATGCCATGAATTTGAGCATTAGCCAGTCCTGCCACCTTCAAACTTCCTGTTTACCAGCTCATACTATGAAACTGCTGTCATTGCAGCCACTAAATGTTAAGAGCCCAAAGATATGGACACTATCTAGAAGGCTCCAATTGGAAATTCTCAGTATTATAAAGCTTTCCAAAGAGGACTCATTCCCTATTAGATTATCTATTTGATGGACAACTTGGTCCCCAAGATGGTAAGACAAACAAGATGTAGGACAGTAACAGAGCATGTCTAAGCCTGGAGGAGCTTCAGAAGGCAAAAAGGAGGGATCACAGTATGATAAGGAAACAGTAATTCTTGCAGTTTTAAACACTTCCAATTTACCCCAGGTGGCTTTGCAGTATTGGATTGCTCATCTTTTTTAGTCTCACAGTCTTTCTTGGGAAGTTGTGTGAAATAATCCTTGCTCTGTAGGGTTGTCACGAGGATGAAATGTGTATGGTGTGGTCTGCTATGGGACATAGCATAGACAAAGTGCAGGTCCAGATTTGATGAGTAAATAGGGCTGTAGCAGGGAAATGGAGGCCTGGAGGGGCCCTGTGATGGAGGAGACATGGGGCCACCCCTTCTTGTGGGATGTCAGCTCAAGAGCTAGAACCCTATGCCTCCGCAGCCAGAGCTCAGAACCTAATAGAGGAACTGATGCACAACAGACACCATGTGAAATACTCGGCTAGCCTTTGTCCTTTCTACTTCCATAAAACAAGATGCCACCAACTCCATCAGTCCGAGTTAAGGACTCCTTCCCAACAGCTCTGCAGCCTGCAACCACGTCCTCTCACTGCCCTCTCAGGACAGCATCTCAGCTCCTGTTGTATTGGAGAGGGGAGCTTTTTCTGGCTTAGTAATGATTAAACTCAAAACTAACAGCTGTCAGATTGCAACTCCAACCAAGCTGACAGACAGGCTCCTCTTGCTTTTTAATTGGCACCATGTGAGCTGTAAACTGCACAGTGCAGATGAGTTAAATACCAGGCTGTGGCTGACATTCCCTTGTTGATAAAATTCAGCAAGCTCGGCCTCAGGAATATTCCAGGAAGAACTACAGACAGTGCCAATTGGAGGAACAAAAACCTTCCCATGATTTTCTCTCCCTTTTATCTCTGCAGTTGCACAAAATACTACAGTGTAGACAAAGGTAGGCCATGATGATTCCCATGTGAAGACAAGCTTATTATTGATGAGGTCAACAGTCAAGATTGCACAGACAGGTGTCACATAGCCCCTTCAGAGCTCCAGCAAATAAAGTTATCTAATCTGCAGGGACAAGTATTTCATATTGATCCAGGTACTTGGGCCAGCCATGCTGTCTCCTAGAGGCAGGTTGCAGGAAGCAATCATATCTGGCGGCATCACAATGCCAGATTTCAGGTTGTACTACAAAGCTGTGGTCATCAAGACACTGTGGTACTGGCACAAAAATAGACACATAGATCAATGGAACAGAATAGAGAACCCAGAAGTGGACCCTGAACTTTATGGTCAACTAATATTCGATAAAGAAGGAAAGACTATCCACTGGAAGAAAGACAGTCTCTTCAATAAATGGTGCTGGGAAAATTGGACATCCACGTGCAGAAGAATGAAACTAGACCACTCTCTTGCACCATACACAAAGATAAACTCAAAATGGATGAAAGATCTAAATGTGAGACAAGAGTCCATCAAAATCCTAGAGGAGAACACAGGCAACACCCTTTTTAATTCAGCCACAGTAACTTCTTGCAAGATACATCTGTGAAGGCAAAAGAAACAAAAGCAAAAATGAACTATTGGGACTTCATCAAGATAAGAAGCTTTTGCACAGCAAAGGATACAGTCAACAAAACTAAGACAACCTACAGAATGGGAGAAGATAGTTGCAAATGACCTATCAGATAAAGGGCTAGTTTCCAAGATCTATAAAGAACTTATTAAACTCAACATCAAAGAAACAATCTAATCATGAAATGGGCAAAAGACATGAAGAGAAATCTCACAGAGGAAGACATAGAAGTGGCCAACAAGCACATGAGAAAATGCTCCGCATCACTTGCCATCAGGGAAATACAAATCAAAACCACAATGAGACACCACCTCACACCAGTGAGAATGGGGAAAATTAACAAGGCAGGAAACCACAAATGTTGGAGAGGATCCTGTGGGCAGGCATGCTCAGTCCCAGGCCACAGCCAGGGTTTTGATGGCCAGATTGAACACTTGACTTCAGTTAAGCCCTAAATTTTGAATGAAGCACACTTATTTATTGCATTTTTATGCTCTAACTCTGATACCCCTAGCCAGGATGGATAATCCTTCTAGAGAGAAGGGGGTAGTGAATCACTGGGACCAATATTACAGTCTACTAATGCATCTGTGTTGCTCTATATCTACAATCAGATGATAAATTTATCCCTAATTGATCAGGGTTCAAGAAGTCTATCTGCTTACTTTTCTCAGCACTTACCTCATTGAATGCCACCTGGGGTCATATGGGCACCCAAGTTACAGTGACCCGGGCCTCTGTCCAAGATTTTCACTCCCCTTGGAGCAGTCACATTTGTTTTCACCTGGCACAGAAACAAAGGAGTGTGTGGACACTGGGCAGCATGCTCCATGTCTAAGTCCCCCTTGACTTCCACTCCCCAGAGCCGCTGGGCCAGGGGACCGTGCTGGAAAACATGGGGTGCCACAGGGCCTGAGTGGAGCCTCTGGGGGACGGTCTCCTCCCAGTTCTGTTAGCACAGCTGCCACAGGGCCAAGTTGGATCCTGCCTCAGTATCCAGAACCTTTCCTGAGAACCTCTGTACAGGGTTCTGACCTTAAACTTCTAACTGGAGGGTCTCCAGCTCAGTGCCAGGGACCCTGGGCTTCCCAGAGTACAGCAGAGCTTTGGAGGGCTCTGCATGGGCTGCTGCATATACCCCCTCCGTGGTGCTCTCACTCCACCCAGGGATCCCGTGCCCTCCAGGGTCACAGTTACCTGTGTGAACTTCCTCCCACTCCCCCTGCTAATGTTGGTCTCGTGCTCCCCTGCACCTCCTGGAGCTTAAACCATGGATTCCTTCTCCAGGCAAGTTTTATCCTACCCCCTACTCATACTGGACTTCATGACTGATTCTCCAATCTCCATCCTATTGGCTCCTCGATGCGGAACAGCAAGTAGGATGGAACAGACTTATGGGAAATCCCACCTGTACCCCCTTGTGGGCCATGGGATACAGAGAGGTTTGCTAGAAACTGCTGGGAGAGGTTTTTCTTGCTCTTGAGAGAATGGTGGGGTTATTCCTCCTTCAGTTGGGACAAGAAGGCACGTAGCAGTAGATGCTATGGCCACCATTCTGCAGTCACAGGAGGAGCTGGAGACTGGGCAGAGCCAGTGCTGTGGGTGACGGAGTAGAGTACAGGAACCAGGGCCTCGTAGGACTCCTCCTGACCTGTGGCACCATCAGCCCTGCCTCTAAAGTGGTTCTGGGTCCTGACCAACGTGATTGCCACTCAAGTCAGCCTCGATTTCCTATCCTCTATAGCTGAAGGCATCTTGACTAATACATCCCCGTGTCTTCTCTTGCCAGCTCCTACAAGGACATCGAGATTGAGTGTCATTTTCCTAGCTGTGCTGAGTCTGGGCTAGGATGCTAGACTTCTCTCCGAGTTCTTGAGACACTTGGTCACTGGTTGTGTAACACTCGGTGTCAGCTGCTACAGGGTAATTCCAGAAGGGCAGGATCTGCTTCTGTCTTATCCACAAGCACGTCACAAGGCCAGCCACAGTAGGTGTTTAGTAAAAGGTCCCTGTTGAGGGAAGGGGCTCCAGTGGCTTGATGTTTATTGTGCTGCTGTGGCACATTTGTGCTGAGGCTCTGCTTACCTCCGGAGCCAGGCTCCTGCCTCCAGTTGGTTATGGCAGCATCACTTGCCATTCTGGGTTGGCTCATCTGGGTTTCCAGCTTCTGCCATCAGGCACGTTCTTCACCCCCTCCCCGCCCATCCAGCTGGTCCTTCTCAATTTCCAGGGCGATGTGATCAGCCTTGCACCCTTGTGCTACCTCCCCTCCCCCCCCACCCATCAGACCTGCTTTGGCCTCACCTGCCTGCTTCCCCAGCCCCCACACAGGGTCACGGCAATTGTCAAGTTTCTTGCTTTTGAGGTAGCTTCGAAATAAGAAACAAAACTATGTATATTCTCTTTGCTATATCTAACAAGAGGGGCAAATAAACCAATGTGGCTCACAAGGCTCAGATCCCCGGGACTCAGGAGTTCTTTGAACATTTCTTCATTACTGGCATTTTTTCCCCCATGCGGCTCAGATTAAAAAGTTGAAGATGTATTTGAAAAAAATACATAAAAACCCTCAGATGCTGACTTTCTCTCTTACACATGGAAATTAAAAGGTGTCTTCACTGTGACAGACTGTCAGACAATCTTTGGAGACACAAATAGTGTGAAAAACTGGTCTGTTTTTCCTGGGCTCACTCTACAATGGTCCTAATAGAGTTATCAGAGTGGTCTGGTAAGAAGGAGTATCCACTGGATTCCACTGCTGTGTTTATCCTAGAGGAAAAGCATGTGAAAACACTTGCAATCCCTGCACAGTGTGGGGGAATAAGCAGTAACCAGAGCTTTATTTTCAGGAGGAAAACCAAACTGGTCTTACCTTCATTTAGGCCAATCAGGATTCTCACCCTCTGTCCCACGCCTTGGATGAGTTAGTTCTTAAGCCACATGGAGGACAATGTAACTTCTCACAGGTTACCAAGCACAAGTAGAGAGAGTCTTGCAGTGAGCCTCCATATGCCCATCGATCAGCTTCAACGGTTAGAATATGGTCAGTTTTGCTTCATGGAAATCCCTGTCGTGTTCTCCCCCTACCATTCTCTTATTTAATACTCTCAGTGAGACAGGGACAATCCTAGCCCTGTTTACACTGAGAGAAAGGGTGTGAGAGATTGGAGATCCAGCTTACACCTGGCAGAGCCTGAGCAACAGCTAACTTACATCAGAATCCAAGCCTACACTGCTACTCAGCAAAGATGCCAGATGTGCACAGTCATGTAACCATTTGCCAGTTTCTTCCATGAATTGAGAAGTCATTTAGCTGGTTGTTGAGCTCTAATTTTATACTCATACTGTGCTGACTACAGAAAAGGGAAACCTTGAAAAACAGATTAGTGAGTGGATTTCACAATGGCAATTTTTAAACTGTTTCATGGTATAATTTTAATACCACAAAGTTCACCATTTCAAGTATAGGATTCAATAACTCTTACTGTATGTATAGAATTGTACTACCATCAAGGGCAGTAAGTTTTCACTATTAAATCTGCCTTGTCACCAATGTCTGGAAATAGTGCTTGGAATATTATGTGTTCAGTATTTGTTGAGGAAATGAAAGGATTTAAGGAGTTTACTGGGTAGTTGGTTAGATGAGATTCATACACAGGAACACTTAGAAAATGGTTTAACAGCATACCAAACTTACTTATTCATTCATTCAGAAGATAATTATTAAGCCTACCCTACATACCAGGTGAAATTCTTGCTACTGAAGGTTGTATTCTCACTCTGGAAATAACCCAACAAATAGTAGTTGTGTTCTTTGTGATTATTAAACATACTCAGTGTCTTAATATCTATGTAAGGAACATAAGTTTTGTCTGAGTTTACAAAAATGTCCTGCCCTTGGGGTACCTGAGTGGTACAGTAGGTTGAATGCCTGACTCTTGGTTTTGGCTCAGGTCGTGATCTTAGGGTCCTGGATCGAGTCCCATGTCAGGCTCCACACTCACTGTAGAGTTTGAGACTCTAAAATAAGAAAAATTTCCTGATTTTGGCAAGAACCAAAGAATACAGGATACACATTTGTAGCACATGGTCTGAAGTCCCTTTTCTAAAGACAGACACAAACGAGACATTATCTTTATTAAGAAGGCTCTTCTAGACATTGGATTGATGTGGGAAAATGCTTTTAGAAGCAGAAGTTAGAATTTGAAATGTAGGGTCATGAGATATGAATTCTCAGTCACACCCAGAGCTTGAGTTTTCAAAATAGTACCTCAGCTTTTAAATGAAATGAAATTTAGATCCTTACTGTAGTAAAAAAATCTGGAAGCATCTGTTGAATTTCATAAAGAGAAAGTAGTTCTCAAACAGTGTGATGAAATTAAGGAATAGAAGCATATGCTGAAGTTAATTCTTTCCAAAAAATGAGTTTTGCGATTGAAGTGAGACTATAAGCTCTATTCATCTTTTTTAATGAGCAAACTTTTTTTTCAAATGTCAGTCTGGAAGTATTCTAACTTTGTATTACATCCCTTTATTATGGAGGGAACATTTAGGATACAAAGCAGCTTCATCTAAAAGCAGCACAAAAAGCAAAGAAACCAAATATTAATTTTATAAGGTTTAAAGTTCATTTAGACATTAATTTTAGCTCCATTTCCATTGGACAGTCAGCCCACATTGCTTATATGCCTTCAACTTACACCACTCAGAAAAACACCCCAAATGTGCCTTTGTTCTGTTGCCTTCTGCATGTTTCTATTTACTACAGAATCATTATTTTTAGAACTCTGTGAAAGTACCAAATGTCTCTGTGCAGTGTCTGCATCCAAGTCCTTTAGTCGTACATTGTCCAGGACAACATCCAAGATGTGCCTGAGCATCAGCAGTGAGTAGAGCCCCGTCTGTGGCCAGAGCAGAGACGGCAGCCTCCACATAGGTGATGAGCTCTCCACGTGTGATCAAGCATGACAGTGGGTGCTCCATAGTGCCTCTGCGATGGTGACACAAGGAAGGGAGGAGATGTGGTGGGAGATGGCTGGCCTGGGTTCCTAGATTACTGGTTACAGAGGCAACACCGTCATCTAGAAAAGGTCAGGTGCCTAGCAAAGTTTTAGAGGACACAGTCTGAGATTGCTGGACGGTGGCACACCATCTTTCTCCAGGCAATTTTCTCTGTGTCCTTATCAAGGGGGAAGGTATTTGGGGACAAGCCATATTCCCATCCAGTTTCTACAGGCTTGCCATGCAATTAGGAGTGACTGCGGAGGGTAAGGAGACAAAGCACTGTCTTAAAGTCAGACCTGGATGTGAACTCCAGCTCCACTCTTCTAGTGAAGACTCCCTTAGGGATGTTTCCTAGCTTTGGTTGAATGGGCATGATAACACCATCTCTACTCCAGGATTCTTGAAAGCTATAAATGAAATGATGCTGTGTGG
This sequence comes from Canis lupus dingo, assembly GCF_003254725.2. NCBI lineage: Eukaryota > Metazoa > Chordata > Mammalia > Carnivora > Canidae > Canis > Canis lupus. The sequence goes on along the minus strand of NC_064247.1, from coordinate 28,279,536 downwards.
GTGGTCGGGTGCTTAACAAGCATGTAACAAATCAAGACTTATATTATTGCATTAATGTCCTCCTCACAAAGAAATAACATGGGATCCTTGAGGTCCTTGTCTGTATCTAGATAATTTTTTTATAACCTAGGTTTAAGTGCTTCGGAAGTGAATATGACCATTTCAAACTTAAAATTATTGTGGAAGACCAACATAGGTACATTTGGCTGTATCACAAA